>NW_019154091.1:43017944-43077944 GCF_002288905.1 Enhydra lutris kenyoni
GCATGGTATGTATTTCCTTAAAAAGTATACTCTAATTTTGCAAAAAAATTATTTAATATATAATTTTGACTTGTTATCTTTTCATATTTTTTTGAGAGAGAGAGAGCAAGGTGGGGAGGAGAAGAGGGAGAGGAAGGGAGGGAACCCCAAGCAGGCTCCACGCACAGCACAGAGCCCAAAATGGGGTCCGATCTCACAACTCTGAGACCATGACCTGAGCTGAGATCAAGAGTCTAACGCTTAAACAACTGAGCCACTCAGGTGCACCCATCTTTTCATATTTAGTACTTTCCACTTAATAGCACTCTCTAATATATTAGCTGTGCCTTTACTTTTCTATGGAGGTCAACAATGTGATTTACAGGCAAAAATGTCAGTGTTTTTGATTAAAGATATCTTCATAAAGTTCTTTGTGGAATATAATTTTCAAAAACAAGAAATAAAACTTTGATTTGTTATTCCATCAGTTTGGGATTATTTACTTCAAGCTCTTTTTAACTGAATCCATTCATAAATTTTACCTTAGAGTCATCTGAACAATCATCATTTTACTGTCCCTCACTTAATATATATAGAGGACATAGAATAATGCCTCTTTTTTTTTTTTTTTTTTTTTTTAGGTTGTACATTCATCAGTGAATGAAAACACAGCAGAGAAATTTCTTGATTACTAAAATATTCTTTGGGGTTATCTTCCCTACTTTCCTTAGCATTTCTCGAGATTATGCAATATACATTTCCAAATTTCTAACAGAGAACAAAATGAGTCTATCAAAAAGCAAACCGTCATATGCTGAGAAAACCCCAAGAAATAGAGAAAGGAAAATTACTCAAAAGCCTAGATAAGTGCTACAGGACATATATATGGATAGGATTGGATGTCCCTTATTTCTAAAAAGACTGGACCAACTACCTGTGGTCTTCTAGTTCTCTTACCATGTTTACCACTGGCAGTGGAAGCAAAGAAAACTCAAAGGAATGAAGAAAAGCATCTGTGGATCACCCATGGTGTCTGGAGACAGCTAAAACAAAAAGAAAAAACAAAAACATATGTGGGTGCATGACGCTTAGGACAGATTAAAAAATAGCTTGAATGGCTTTGCTGGTAATACCGGTAATAACCTCAGATGACATGTTACTCACCTGACCTGTCCCTACATTTTTATTCAAAGTTATGCAAACTATTGCCTTAGAAAAATCTTTAGAAATTGGTTGCATAAATAGTTCTTGCAAGGTTTACACAAACTTAGATGGAAACCATTATACTTAAACTCCCATTTACTGATCATAAAAGATTGATACTATGTTAACTGTTACTATACAACATTGTTTTCTCTATTTTTAAAGAAATGAAATATACTAATACTGTATTCTATTGAATTGGACAGCAATATTGTCAGATACACTATCATTTTACGTATCACTAAGGAAAAAAATGCTGCTAAAGATGCTAATTGTAACACATATCTCGATATAAAAGATGTTAGAATCTGAAAAAAAGTACCCTGTAGCCTTACTAAAATAAGGTAGCAGTATCAAAACATACAATTAATAATTTAAAAGGCATTTCAGTGTCTTAGAATGTGGTAAAATCACAATTATCACCAAGAAATATTCTTGGAAAATAGAATAAAAATTACATTGTTTTTATGTATTTTTAACAAGTAATGCTTTACCAGGAAAATATTGGATTTTATCATAAGTTATGTTTTTAGTCTTAAATTATAAACTACATTTTTCTTTATTGCTGTTAGGCAAAACACACATATACACACACACACTATATACAGGTAAGTATATAAACATATACATATATACAAATCCACATTGTCACAGTCTTAATGAAATAAATCAGGAGTCAGAGTTTAATAAATTTCTAGTGATAAATTGCAGAAATAGGGTAATTTGCATACAAAGCAATGAGGAGGTAAAATTGAAAAAATATAAATTTTATTCTCATTACTATTCATCTGATTTCTCCTTTACATGATCAGTTTTCTTTAGTATTTTCCTACTTTACCCCCCAAGTAGTAACCTCAAATAAAGGTCAAACATAAGCTTATATTTACCAATATTATAATTTTTAGTCATGCCAATGGAAGAAAGCCTGGAGGTTAGTAAAAAACAAAAAAACAAAAAAACTTTTTTTTTTTTTTTTAAACATGCAATCACATAGAGCGTTGCCTTACAATTTGAGCATTAAAATATCTGTCGGGGATTCAGGAAACATAGACTGATGCAATCAAACAGTTACTCTATAAACCTTTCCTAATCTTTTAAGGGCTGAAGAAAATGCGTATATAGAAATAGTTATTAAGAAAAAATAGCTAGGAGAGATGGGATTTTAAAGCATTTGTAAGAAGCTAAAATGTAATGAATTGTGTGTTGTAGGCAATATTTAGAGATCTTTCTGTATTATTTAAAACTACCAAAGAACATTTCCCTTTTAAATGTCCATTTTTAAATATTTTTGTCATAAAACTAAAAGAATAATTAAGAGAATTGAGCTGTTTAGTTTTCAATTTATGAAAGTTTAACTGAAACTCAAGTGTACATGCTGTCATTTTTAAAGCCTTTTTAAAAGGGGAAAATAATGAAAACAAAAACAAAATACAAGAACACTTGATACATTCGGAGAACCAGTCCAACTGGGAAATAAGTAGTCTTTGCCTTTCTTTACTTTCTACTTTCACTTTTTTCTGACTTCTTCCTATTTTTCTGCTCCTCTTCTTTCCTTGACCACACCCAGCCTCTCTGCTTTGGCGTGCCACCATACTTACTCAAAATGTCTATGGCACCTCCTGTTTCTGACTTTTTTCTTTAACTGTCATGATCTGTGCTCTAGATCCTGTGTTTTTAAAGATTTCTCTAAATAACTGAAGTCCATCAGTAAAATAATTAAAGATAGCATACTGGTGGGAATCAACATTTAATATTTACTCTTAAAGTAGCTTAGCATTTTGACAGAGGATCTGTTAAGAAAATGTGCTTTATCTAAAAAAATAAATACTTAAGCTAGCTTTTTAGAAACAGGGACAATCTAGTGGTTTGTTAAATTTGTCCTCAAGTTTGCTGCCTAAAATTTCTCAGGCTTTAGGTAAGTTTCCTTACTTTTCACTCTAGCATTTTGTTTCCTGGACGTTTTATAGGTCATCTTGATTGTTTTGTAGGCATTTCAGGTTTAACATAGAGCCAAACAAGCTCATTCTTTTGCCCACTGAAATCTTTCCTTCCTTCTGTGGAAGGTTAATTTCTTGGTTAATAGCACCATTCCCTGCTCTGTCAGCTTTGCTAGACCTGTCTGATTTGCCTTCTCCTTCTGCCCCTACTCTCCTTCAGCTCCGCAGACCACAAATCCTATATTTTTATCTCAGACTTATTTCTTGAATTTGACTCCTTCTATCTGCTTCTACTGACATTGACTAAATTTAAACAAGTAACTCCTCTTAATAGATGACTGCACTGGGTTCCTAAATTTTGTCTGTTTTTCCTCACTGTGTGATATGCTTACCATCTCATCTGTCACTATAAATTGCTTTTATAAATGCCAATCATATGTTTCTCTTTTGTGTGAGAATTAACCTTCTCATTAGTTTTATTTTGAAGTCTAATTATTTACACATGGAGTTTAAAAAAAAAGAAAAAGAAGAAACCTTTCATATCCAGACTTAGATATCCTTTTCAGTCTACATTTTTGCAAATAGCCCATTCAACTTATTCCAATCGAACATAATGCTTGCCGTTTTTCTAAAGAAGGCTTCTTTAGGCTACTTGCTTGCCTAAAATGTACCACACTTATTGACAAATTCTTTCGCATTTTTAAAAATTTATTTCAGATGTCACTCCTTCTGCAAAGGTTTTCTTTACTCTTCCAGGCAGCTGATATCCCTAACTTGGGCATTAATCTTATCGTATTTGCTATGGGAGGATATCCCACCACTGCCACTCCCATCCCCCAGTAAAGACACTGGGCTTTCTCATACTTGAGAAGATAAATCAGAGCTCCGTGATCAGTGTGATGTGAGGTGAAGGGAAGAGCAGCTAGAATGATTCCCAGATTTCCCAGTAAGAGGAAAAGTAAAGAGGAGGAGACTGAACATCTGGATTTAGCTAATTTCAGTACATCAAAGTGTATATTTCCTTCACATAATTAGATATAGTAGACTAAAAATTTCATTTTAAGGGCTAGATCAGATGCTGGCTGTTTGTTTGTTTGTTTGTTTTTTTAAAGTCTGCGAAGGGCCAAACAGTATTTTTAGCTTTGAGGGCCATATGTTCTTGGTTGCAAGAGTTCACATCTTCCTTTGTGGCATGAAAGCAGCTATAGAAAATGGCTTTTTGTAAAATAGTTACAAACACAAGTGGTGAGCCAAAGGCAGCCTATAGGCTATAGTTTGCTCACCCCTGATTTGGATAATTAAAGCCCTCAGTGTATATGAGCAGTGTCATCAAAGTGGACTAGATTACTCAGGGAAAGGATGTACAGGGATATCAGTGTGTCACCAGATCAGGAAGGGTAGGATTCATGCAGAAACCAGAAAATAAATGGTCAGAAGATGCCAGAAGTGTTGGAAAACAAGAAAAAGGGGTGCCTGGCTGGCTCAGTGGGTTAAAGCCTCTGCCTTCAGCTCAGGTCATGATCCCAGGGTCCTGGGATAGAGCCCCGCATCGGGCTCTCTGCTCAGCAGGGAGCCTGCTTCCCCCTCTCTCTTTCTCTGCCTGCCTCTCTACCTACTTGTGATCTGTCAAATAAATAAATAAAATCTTAAAAAAAAAAAAGAAAAAGGATTGTTATGGAAATTGGATAATGGGATTTTTAGGTCAATTGTGTTAAATGTGGTAGGAAGCTTTAGCACACATGGGTGAAAAGAAAGAAAAATAGATCATTGACTTGATTTTGCAATGAAGTAATCATTAAGCGACCTCAGAATGAGAAGTTTCAAAAGAGGGTGGGGGCAGATGTCTTTTTGGAGGAGGAGGTGTAAATGAAAGTATAAAAGGGAAACCAAGGATTATTCATTACACTCTGAAGAAGCTCGGCTTAAGTTAAAGACTGGTTCAGGGCAGGGAGTTTTTGTTTGTCCTAGTTTTGCATTGTCCTTTGACCATCTGTATAGATTTTGGCAGGGGATGAGGTATATATTAATAATTATACATTGTTGCTGCTAGCAAAGTCTTTAAAATCTATAATTAACATCTATGTTACTCTCCATGTTGATAAATTGAATGTTTTTGAATTTTAAGGGTCTAGATTAAGAATTCTTTATTGAAGCTTGTTCACTGCTAGTCTTTACTTCTCTTTCCTGGTTGCCTTGAGTCTGTCAGCTTTTCTTCAAGGACACCTGATAGATTTTAAAATTATTTTTCCACAATTGACATGACTCCTTCCTTCCATGACATCTTTTGCATGATCTGCTTCTGCTCTTGTATTTTCTCGAGTTATTTTAATGAGGATTCATTAGGTACCCTGAGATGCCAGTTTCTTAAACTTTGGCATTTGAGAGCGCCTGGGTGGCTCAGTGGGTTAAGCCGCTGCCTTCGGCTCGGGTCATGATCTCAGGGTTCTGGGATCGAGTCCCGCATCCGGCTCTCTGCTCAGCAGGGAGCCTATTTCCCCCTTTCTCTCTCTCTGCCTGCCTCTCTGCCTACTTGTGATCTCTCTCTGTCAGGTAAATAAATAAAATCTTAAAAAAAAAACAAATAAAAAACTTTGGTATTTGATAAAAGGACTGTACTTCTCTATGAGAGTTAGGCCATATGCTCAGAATCAATATAAATGTGAACTTATATGTAATAACATCCTCAAAAATGTACTAGAGTCTTGCAAAGAAAGGTTCAAAATGTTGAAATACTCTGGAAGAAAATGATTATATATTTAACAGTCAAAATATATTTATGACATACGTATTACCACCATCCCACCATTATGCCCTGTCCAAATATGAATTGAAGTTCAGAGAAGTTGTATGTTGAAGACAGCAGTGTGGTACCAACATGTTTTCTGTGCCCATCTTATGGAAAGATAATATATTTATTATTTTTGAATTATTATCTGTGAATGGAAAAATATAATGAACATTTATTGAGTACTTAACTTTATGCTAGCGCCTATTCTAAGCTCTTAATAGGTGTTAACTTATATAATTCTCATAACAGACCTAAGAGGCAGGTGCTATTATCTTCATTATACTGATGAAAACACTGAGGTCCAGAGAGGTATGTAATTGACCTCAGGTTACACAAAGACAGTAGTGTTGCCAGGATCCAGGAAGATGGCTCTAGAACCTTACCTCTTGACAACTAAGATAATAAGTGTTAATATGGGGATGAATATCTACTGGAATATTATTAATTCATTTGAGAGGAAGAATCAAAAGTGATTCTTAAATTCCTTTTCTAGTGATACAATGTTCCCTATAGTAATAAAGGTCCAGGCTGTTCTCTTCAATTTCCCCTGAGTCTCTGAGACACTATGCCTAAAAGCCTAGTCAGTATTTTTTACTACATTGTTAAAGTAGCAAAAGGCTTTCAAAATTTCTCAATCACACTTAAATCAGAATTCTTGTTAGAAAGTACACTTAATGCTCCAGGACACTGTAACCCTAGTGGGGATTTTCTGGTATATCAAATTTCAGAACAGATTCCATTTGAAAATTAGAGACAGTGTGACAAAGTGACCGCCCCACAATCCCCCAGTCCTCTAGTTTTCCCCCATCCCACTTCAATTCTCCCTTTTCCATAAAGTCCTCCTGTTGCTGTTGTTTTTAATTGCATTATCTATAGTCCAGACGGTTGGGAGGAAGTTTAAAGATACCATGAACCTACTAGCAAGGCTCAAGAATAAGAAGGGACTAAGTATCAAGATGATTCTGGTGAGATCACCATTAAAAGTGATTAAGAGGTAAAGGCCTTCCCCCTAAGGCCTGAAAAGTGCATCTGCTAGTCTTCATCTTTCTGTTTTGTTTCTAAAATAATGCTCTAATGACATTTTAATACCTCTCCCAATCCTTTTCTCTTTCTCATCTACAAGTATACATATACATCTACTACAAAATGTTCTGTTGAGGGATGGCTGGGTGGCTCAGTCCGTTAAGCATCTGATCTCAGCTCAGGTCATGATCACAGGATCCTGGAATTGAGCCCCATCTCAAGGCTTCCTGCTTAGTGGGGGTTCTGATTCTTCCTCTCCCTCTGCCTGCTTATGCTTTGTCTTGGTCAAATAAATAAATAACATATTAAAAGAAAATGTTCTGTTGAGATTTCCTCTAGGTTGCAGCCTCACAGTTACAATTGATTAATTCAGTAAAAAAAATTATGATACCTTTGCTAAAGAGTGCATCTAAGCTACTCATATAATGGCATCCTTGTGAAAATACCCTAGTCATTTGGAATACTGCCTTTCTAGGACATTTTTTACCCCTGTCATTCAGGAAAATATCTATTATTTTAGAAAGAAATTTAATTAACAGAAAAAATAAAAATAACATATAATTAGCATTAAGTAGGCAGTCAGTGATACTGAAAACCCTTGAGGTCATATTAGTTTCTAAATGTCCAGTCACCTCATTTATGTCATTGGTAACAGGAAAGATAATCCTCATTACCTTAACAGTGATCTTAGCCATGTTTGTTATTTCCTGGTTTAGACATGCATCAGCAGACTCTTCTGTGCATTCCCCTGAATAAGTGATACTAATGTGGATCTAAGGTGAGGTGTGAGGTGTGAGGTATGAGGTGAACTGTCAACCTGGATGTGCAATTTGCTGTTTGTGCCCACTCACTTCTGTGGCCTCTGCTGATGTGAAGTACATGTTTACTAGGAAGAAAGTATGGAAAACTTGCTCCCAGACAAATCCCAGTGATGCTGTCTTTATTTTTCCTTCCTTAGTATATAAAGACTTTTTTTGGTATAGGGTCTTTATGTACTAAAGAAGAAAACTTTATTCTGGGTATCACAACCTCTTCCCCCCCACCAAAAGACCTAAAAATTATGCTGCTGCCTTTTTTTTTTTTTTTTTTTTTTGACAGAGAGAGAGGGAGAGAGGGCACAAGCAGGGAGAGTGGCAGCAGGAGAGGGAGAAGCAGGCTCTCCACTGAGCAGGGAGCCCGACGATGTGGTACTCGATCCCAAGACCCTGAGATCCTGGCCTGAGCCAAAGACAGATGCTTAACCTACTGAGGCACCCAGAGGCCCCTATGCTGCATTTTTTATACATTACTTTAAAAACAGTAATATAGGTTTGCAGGCTTTATATTCTAACATAAGCTTATATTTTGGCTGAAGACTACTGGAAACTGGTAGAGAAAAACAGAATGACCTGTTGAATGAGGTGGGCAAGAAGAACCAAAACATTGGTTGGTAAAGGAAAGATCAGCAAGACAGATAAGAAAGACCAGAATGGTAGTTAGTTAAGTGGCTGTTATAATAAGAGCAGAAATCAATAAGAAATTTATTACAAAGAGACCAAATCACATTGTCAATTATTAATAGGTGCAAAACCAAAGCAAATGACAGCACTGAGATATTTTTTTCTGTATACTGATGCTAAAACGGAAATGCCAGAGTGAATACTTGAATTTTATATGTGTTTAAAAGTCATAAAATTTAAAACACCAATGACATTAAATGTTTACATATTCTAATTTAAAATGTATGACATATGGGGCACCTGGGTGGCTCAGTAAGTTAAGCGTCTGCCTTCGGCTCAGGTCATGATCTCAGGGTCCTGCGATCAAGCTCCCCCCTCCCCCCCATTCAGGCTTCTTGCTCAGCGGGGAGTCTGCTTCTCCCTCTCTCTTTGTTGCTCCCTCCACCACCCACTCATGTTCTCTCACTGCCTCTCTCTCTTTCAAATAAATAATAAATAAAATCTCAAAAAATGTATGACATATTATAAAGCCTCCGGGAACAATATAAAGATACAAGAATATGTGATCAAGATATATTATTATTGTACTATCAACTTTCAGCAAATACTGAACATGCTGATCCTTTTGCCCTTAGTCCCTTCCACTGAGTGTTGTCTTCAGAGTGGTCCCACCTATGTTGTTTGTTAGGTCCAGCTTCAGCCACATCCAAATCCTGCTGACCATCATTAATGGAGCATTCAGGTCCATGAACTCTGGCTTTGATCTGTGGTAGTTTATATTTCATAACCATCAATCTGGAAAGAGGATGACTCTGTTCTCCATCTAATACCTGGTGTGGTTCCTCCCTCTAACCCTAAGTACATCAGGGAATTTCCTCCCCAAATCTGAGATCAGCCTTTAATTGAATGAGAGAAGAGAAGGAAAATGAGTATGAGGAGGATGGTAGTAGTAGGAACTGAACAGTAATAATGGGTTGGGAGGGTATGTGGAGAGGTGTTTTGAAAATGGATCAGGTAATACTCAGCAAAAGGGAAGGGTGTGTAGGGAAATGAAGCTGAAGCAAGAAGGGTGAATAAAGCTGTTGCCTGATGGCTGAATGTCTGGAATAGCACTGCACATGCATAAACATATACATATTGGTGTCTTGATACCTAAAAAATGGCAAATTATATCTGAATATTCAAAGCTAGTAATGCATTTACTAGCCACAATAGCAAAAAACCTCAAAATGCCTAAGATTATCTGAGGTTTTAGATTTTAAGGATGCATGTGATAATGTAGTATCTGATATGATCTTGATCTTAGAGAAGACTTAATGCTTTGGGCCAGCATGCATTTGAGAATTTTTCTTTCCATCAAAGGATAGCTTCAAGTAACAGTGAATCTTTCCACGTAATAATGATTTTGAAAAACAATTTCTCAATAACAAAAAACATTTTTAAAGGAGAGAGAGAGAGAGAGAGACATTGTACAGGAGCAGGAGCACATGGTTAATTGGCATTCATATTCCTGAGCAAATTTGTAAATAGTACCATTCTCACAGGAATTAAATCAGTTGCACTGTGGGTAACTTTAGAATTCAAAGGTGCCACAGTTCCTCACTCTGTGTTGATGGAACTGAACGGCATTAACCTTTTCACTTGCACTAACAAAGACAAGTGAAGACAAGATGTGCTATGACTCCTGCACATCTATGTTTTGTTTTTTGCCCAGGGCCCTCTACAATTATCCCACACTTCAGAACTAATTTCTCTACACGTTTACCTACATTGTTTTTGCACTACTCTTGAAATACCACAATCTCATTAACTCTTTTCTCTCTCTCTCTCTTTTTTTTCCAAAAGGAGGATTTATAAGGACATATAAGAAATAATTATTCAGTGATTCATTGTTGGGCAAATCTTTGTAGCTTTTGCAAATATGTTGGCCCTTATCCATAGTAAATGTTTTGTTTTGTTTTGCTTCCCCTTCAGTCTTAGAAATAAGATAACACTTGAATGCTTCAATCAGTAACTCTGATGATTGTTTTCCTATCCTGAATTAAAGATCAGACTTCTTATTTTTAGGTGGGGGCAAGAGGGAAAGAGAAAACTAAATTAAACTTCAGAACTCAAGTTTTCACAATAGGAATCTCATAGCTTATTTCTTACTTCTTGTTTAAAGTACAAAATATACATATGTATATATGCATATACACAAAAATACATATATCTATGCATATATGTATTTTGTTTTGTTTTACAAGTATAAAGTTGGCAAACAACAATATAGCACCAAGAATAAGCTATTTTAGATGTAGAGATATATGTGTCTTTTTGCAGCCCACAAATAATTTGATCATGGCAGAGGGATAGAAAGTTTTAAGGTAATCTATAATATAGGGTTCTCTTGATTAAAATGAGATAGGATTACCTATAAAACTTAATTGCAAATAGTTAACTATGTAAGTATAGATGGGGAAATCTTGTTTGGCTATAGTTGTGATTTTTCTTAACTGTAAGTAAGCTTGATAACAGCCAACAATATGCTTCTATAAAAAGTAGGAAGAGTTGAGCAATCACGTTTAGTTGCCTACTTCCAGTGGACACAGGGAAAGAAGTTGATATAATAGCTCCTTTATATGTCATACATTTATAAGAATGAGGTTTGCTCATCTAGAAGAAGAAAGGATCCAGTAGAGGACATGTAAGCTTTCTTCAAATATCTGAAAAATTGTCATGTAGAAGAAGGAGCTAACAGAGTGAGGACCAATGAGTCATATGTGGGCTTAATAAATGGAAGAGCTTATTAAGAATAGATAGGATTGACATGGAATGTGGTACCATGATACAGAATCTTAAAACGAAATCTGGAAGACCATTTGTCAGAGTTGCTGTTGAAATAATTTTCTGCATGGAAGTTGTAACAGATGGCCTCTAGATTCACTTTCATCTCTAAACATTATGAGTTTGCTTTAAGAATTCTCTTTTTAAAATTTTATTTAATTTCTTTTCAGTATTCCAAAATTCATTGTTTATGCATCACATCCAGTGCTGCTTTAAGAATTCTGCTAAAGAATGTACAGAACACTTTTCAAGTCATGTTTCGCAGAACACTGGTCTGGTAGATGTTAATAGGTGCTTTGTACCTTACCCTCTTCTTGGAGAAAAAAAAAATGCACATCTGCATAGTAAACATCCTGAGCAGTCTTATACTAAATATCCTTTTTAATTTGAAATAACTCATACTTTCTGAACTTAAATGAATATAGAGCGCTTTTATGGTACTTATTTGCAACCTGAAGGAACAGCGTTCCCTGGAATATTAGTATTGGAAACAGCAATTAATATACAATAAAAGCTACCCTTTAAATTGATGAGGAATATATTTTGAGCATATTTACCAATATTTAATATACAAAGAAGAAAATTTACAAGTAGAAGATTCTTTTCCAAAAGTTAAAGTCATAACAAAGTTCCCTCAAACATGTGCCATTTAAATATAAACCAGTCATATAATTCAAATGCTTTGAAGATGTTTTAAAATGTACTTATTCCTCATAATTTAATATTCAATTAATTAACCTAATTTTGGAGAGTTTCTAACTGAAGCTAATTGTTCTGTCTGCTGATTTCTACCTCCAAATCAATTTTATTCAATTTGTAAGAATTACTCCTCTTTATGTGTGTATCATTACTCTCACTTCTCCATTGTAAATTAATCTTTATGAAAGAATAAAGATAAAAATATGTAAAATTTTCAAATAATTACATAAACACTGTTGTAAAGGTAAAATAGTGACTTTATTGACACTAAACTGTTGTGTGGGAGACAGTGCCCCCATGTGATGGCTCAAAATTCCCACTCATTAAAAATGCTAAGCATCCAAATTTGGTGTATACACAATGTGGCTGAAAGCTGTCAATGTCCATAGATCTTAAATGTATTATTTCACTAGTATACCACTAGAACCATATTTTATTAATTACTTGAACTATAAACATGTACATTTAAAGCTGATCATATCGATGTGAGATAATGCAGATCAAGGAATTCATTGCTTCACTTAAAATTTTCATTCTTTTAAATTCTGGTCTGTCTTTTCTGGACCTATTATCAGAGCTTATGAAATGTGCTTAGGTCATTTCATCTTAAAAATAAATAAATAAATTGTCCTTCAATAATTCTCCCATAATCCCTAATTCTATAGAGGCTCTTTTTCATCATTTTCTAAACTCCAAAGGGAATTTTTTAAACTTACCCTTTTTTAAAAAATTAAGCTGTTTTCTCTATTATGGCCTAGAACATTTTCTGTGTGCTATAATTCCAGAAGTTGTGTTGAATCTTGCCTGCATATTATGAAAGTGTGAACTTTGCTGAAATAAAGATTATGTTTTATTCGTTTCATGTACCTCCCATTTCTAGCACTTACTAATGTTTGTTGAATGACTTAATGTATGATTGAAGAAAGAACCATGTTTTGCATTGAAACTCCAATGCCTAGTTCAGTCCCTGAAGCATTGTTGGGCATTCATGTTTTTTTTATTAAGTAACTGAAAATCAGGGTTCATCTATGATTCATTATTTTTATACCATCCTATCATCCCTATTGTTCTACTTTACACTTCATATACATTCATAACATTTGTTGAATGAAAGAATGAAAAAAATTAATATTGTAATCTATAACTGGTGCTTTTACTCTCTATTATCTACTCAGGTAGGAACACTGGACCTTGGTTCTCTTAACATTCTATTACAAAACATTCCTTTTCTAAAAGTCACAATAATCTCTTAGTTCTCAAAACCATTGATGTACAACATATAACAATGTTGAGTAAATCATTCTTCTTGCTTCCATGGAAATACAACTATCTGGTTCTTCTAACTTTCTGATTACACTGTCTTTCTTGTAGCTCATCTTCCTTACTCTTTTAGGTTTATCTGTTATGCTTTCTACATATCTTGGGAAAGTTTATCAAAATCTAGATTTTAATGGTATCTCCATATAATGTTTCAAAGTAAGTTATTCTTGACAACATATATTTTCTACCTTGTGTTATTCCTGTGTGTGCATGTATGTGTTTGCACACCTGTGTTTTGCCTACCCTAAGACATATTTATCTATCTGTACTTTACTGAGAAGTTTGGGGTTTTTAAAATGTCAGTCTATTTATTTTTAATGAATTATAGTTAACATACAGTGTTAATTTTGAGTATGCAATGTAGTGATATTTATAATTTATACTTCTTTAAGAAGGTACTAACTTATCAAAATAAGCCTCAAGGTCACTGGCAATGTATGTTGTATATAATGGGGAGTCCATAACTATTTTTAAAATAAATGGATCCCTCCTTTGAGTTGCTTTGATCATGAAAGACATCCTAAAAAAAAGGAGCTTGAAAGAAGTTCTTACTAAAAGGAGGAACATAAAATAGTGGGAAAAGATGAGACAGGAATTCTTAATAGAAGGAGCTGCATGGTCAGATATGTATTTCCAGGAATACATCCATAATCTATGAAGGTATTATATAGTCTGCCTAAATTGTACACAGACATAAATCAGGAAGTCTGAGAAATGGGGTTACTGGTACTGGTCTGAGTTGCTGAAAGGCTCAAAGGATACATCAAAATAGGTAGATTAGATAAGGATAATATGGATCCTTTATAGGTGTTGGCACAGGGCCATGGCCTGATGGAAATAGGAATTAAAGAAGATTATGCTTTAATTTGAACACCTTTTAGTATTATATTTATGATGGTTATCACTTATGACCTAAAAGGATAAAACTTATTGCCTTATTTTATACCTAAATTACTACCAGGTATTACCATGCAGTGGTAAATATATACAACAAAGACATATATGTAATGAAGAAAATAGATAGATAGATAGATAGATAGATATGAAATAAAGACCCACAGTATTTTACTTTTCTGTTTCTCTTCCCACTACTGAAATACAGTCATCAGCCGGAAGAAAGAGAACAGCTGGTTTGTAGAACAAAGCATCTTTATAACACAAGAACAAATGAAAAATTACATGGGAATCAAATCCTTGTGGGAGATACAGCCCTAAAAAGGGACATTTTAGGGAAATGGATTTCCTAGTGCTGGATCCCTTTTTCCAGAAGCACCAGGCTGAGTCTCTGAAAGACTCTAAGCTCATATTTTAAGGATATTAGGTAACTATGAGGACAGCAAGCACTTGTCACTCAGCTTCTTGCAACTTTTGAATTGAATCTAAAAGACTGAACATTTCTTAATACTTGTCATCTCCCTCCCTCACAGGACTGTAGGCAGGATTAATGAGATAATGTTTTAACAGAGATTGAACTCCTTGGCAGACAGAGGCTAAATATAGAACAGTGTTTTTGTTATGATAAACTATGTAAGATTGATCATGGAAAAGGTTTTGTAGTTTAACCCATTTTGAATAAAAATGATTCAGTAAAACTTGATTTTTTTTTTGTGAAGTTATATATTGGTGTAAATACCTCAGAAAGAATATGCTGCATTTAATTTCCCTACATTCTGAAACAAAATTTAGTAATTCATGAAAATAATTTTAAATCAAAATTTAATATCATGGGTTAGAGGTTTAGTCATTACAGCCTACGGTCAAGTCTGACCAGTCATGAAAAAGTTGGTCAGTCACTTGTTTTTGTAAATAAGTTTTATTGAGACATAGGCATAACCATTTTTTTCTCTCGTCTTTTGATCTTTGGCTGCTTTTACAGTATATTATGAACAGCTGATTAGTTGTTGCAGAGACAATATGGATTACAAAACCTAAAACAGTTCCTACCTGATCCTTTTCAGAAAAAGTCCACAGGCCTCTGATTTACGGCAGGGTTTTTTCATATGTGCGTTAAGCATTTACATGTTCCTTCAGTAACAATATGGCGTTCTGAAAGTTCATTAGGATATGTAGATTTAGTTTCCAGTTTATTGATTGGTAATAGCACCTGCTTGGTAAGATTTTGATAAGGATTCCATCATAGGAATCTTGTAAAAATACTTAGCACAGTGTTTGGCACACAACAAGACTGAAATAAAATAGGTTATTATTGCCATTGTTCTATAACACTAATTTAGTAAGTTGATCCAGCTCTAGGATTCCTAAACATGTACTTGAAATACTTTTTCATATGCATTCAGGTAATAGTTTCTTTGAGTTCAGTTTATTTCCCTGAGTTCATTTAGTGGTCCCAATATTCCTATAGGACTCCAGCATTCATGCATGAGCCTTGAGAGTTTCCTCTCCCAATCAGTATATCAGTAGAAAGAAATTCATTACACTCTCAGATGATGGCAGACCAGTTTTCGTGTGACCTGTTACACAGAAGGTTAGATAAGAGAGGGCTAAAACTGGCAATCAATTAAACAATCGATCAATTGCTTGAGTTTAGTGATAGCACCCAGAGATTTTATAGATAAATCAGATATCATGGAATGAAGAACTCCCTTCTTGTTATGGCAACTCCAAATAAAATAAAAATTTTTGATAGAAGTAGCTAATATTAAAAGGCAAGTCAATTCTGAGATATCCTGCAAACACCCACAAGTATATACAGATTACTATGGTATATATGGAATGCATAAGAGACTGGAGTCTTAATGCTTGAGCATTGAGGCAGAGCATATGGCACATGCAGTGAACTACAAAGATGCCAGGGATACAGATTTTGAGTCCACCTACAGGATTTTTGTAAAAAAAAAAAAAAAAAAGAGAGAGAGAGAGAGAGTTAGAAGTGTTCTTGAGCTTTTGTTAGGCATTGGGAAATAGCATGAACTTTGAAACAACTGTATAAGTTATACTCAAAGGAAATGTGACAGATGCTTGGTGAGTGTCCCTCCAGCATTATGGTATAAAGGAATAAGAAAATGAGCTGATGTGGGGCTTTGAGTTGTTAGAATTTTTTTTTTTTTTTTTTTTTTTTTTTTTATGAGAGCTCTAGGAGCTGTTGCTTAACAAATAACGAACTGGTCCTGTTTCATATATTGAAATCCATACTGTTTGAAAGTGAGGAAGATAGCATCAGTGTGCTGGCTTGTTTTATACATATTCATCTATATTCAAATGTAGAGTTTATATCACTAGAAGCTCTCAATGTTACAATTCATTTCTCACTACACAAGCAAAATGACTGCTTTTATTTTTTTGTCTCTGTATTCCTAGTTCCTAGCACATAGGATACACTCAATACATATCCATTGAATAAATGGCTGAATGAAAGCATAAAGTGGTAAGATATCTTTGAGAACTATCAAGTCTCAGAGATGATATGTCAGGATCTTTTGCCAAAAAAGCAGCCGCAATCAACTGCACCATTCAAAAGGACCCGGAAAGAAAGAACAAACAAAAAAACACCTCTTTTAGGTGGAGGAGGAGTCAAGATGGCGGAGAAGTAGCAGGCTGAGACTACTTCAGGTAGCGGGAGATCAGCTAGATAGCTTATCTAAAGATTGCAAACACCTACAAATCCAACGGGAGATCGAAGAGAAGAAGAACAGCAACTCTAGAAACAGAAAATCAACCACTTTCGGAAAGGTAGGACTGGCGGAGAAGTGAATCCAAAGCGACGGGAAGATAGACCGCGGGGGGAGGGGCCGGCTCCCGGCAAGCGGCGGAGCAACGGAGCACAAAATCGGGACTTTTAAAAGTCTGTTCCGCTGAGGGACATCGCTCCAGAGGCTTAACCGGGGTGAAGCCCGCTGGGGCAGCGTGGCCTCAGGTCCCGCAGGGTCACAGAAGGATCGGGGGTGTCTGAGTGTCGCAGAGCTTACAGGTATTAGAACAGGGAAGCCGGCTACAGAGACAGAGCCGAGGAGTAAGCTCTAAGCTCGGGGTTACCTTGAACCGGTCGCAGGGTCGGTCAGCTCGGAGTGCGGCCGGAGGCCAGGGTGACGGGAGTAAATCGGCGCTGTTCTCTGAGGGCGCACTGAGGAGTGGGGCCCCGGGCTCTCGGCTCCTCCAGCCGGAGACCGGGAGGCTGCCATCTTCATTCCCGCCCTCCGGAACTCTACGGAAAGCGCTCAGGGAATAAAAGCTCCTGAAAGCAAACCCGAGCGGATTACTCAGCCCGGCCCCTGGTAAGGGCGGTGCAACTCCGCCCGGGGCAAAGACACTTGAGAATCACTACAACAGACCCCTCCCCCAGAAGATCAACAAGAAGCCCAGCCAGGACCAAGTTCACCTACCAAGGAGTACAGTTTCAATACCAAGGAGAGCAGCGTAATTCCAAAGGAGGAGAAAGCAAAGCACGGAACTCATGGCTTTCTCCCCATGATTCTTTAGCCTTGCAGTTAAGTTAATTTTTTTTCTTTTTCAATTTATTTTTCTTCTTCTGCTAAATTTTTTTAACTTTTACCCTTTTCTTTTTTAACGATTTTTAACTAGTTTAATATATATATATATTTTTTCCTTTTTATATATATTTCTTTATTGGTTTTCTTTTTTTAATTGTTTCTTTCTATTTTTTTTTTCTTCTTTCTGAACCTCTTTTTATCCCCTTTCTCCCCCCTCACGATTTGGGATCTCTTCTGATTTGGCTAAAGCATATTTTCCTGGGGTTGTTGCCACCCTTTTAGTATTTTACTTGCTCCTTCATCTACTCTTATCTGGACAAAATGACAAGGCGGAAAAATTCACCACAAAAAAAAAGAACAAGAGGCAGTACCAAAGGCTAGGGACCTAATCAATACAGACATTGGTAATATGTCAGATCTAGAGTTCAGAATGACGATTCTCAAGGTTCTAGCCGGGCTTGAAAAAGGCATGGAAGATATTAGAGAAACCCTCTCGGGAGATATAAAAGCCCTTTCTGGAGAAATAAAAGAACTAAAATCTAACCAAGTTGAAATCAAAAAAGCTATCAATGAGGTGCAATCCAAAATGGAGGCTCTCACTGCTAGGATAAATGAGGCAGAAGAAAGAATTAGCGATATAGAAGACCAAATGACAGAGAATAAAGAAGCTGAGCAAAAGAGGGACAAACAGCTACTGGACCATGAGGGGAGAATTCGAGAGATAAGTGACACCATAAGACGAAACAACATTAGAATAATTGGGATTCCAGAAGAAGAGGAAACAGAGAGGGGAGCAGAAGGTATATTGGAGAGAATTATTGGAGAGAATTTCCCCAATATGGCAAAGGGAACAAGCATCAAAATCCAGGAGGTTCAGAGAACCCCCCTCAAAATCAATAAGAATAGGTCCACACCCCGTCACCTAATAGTAAAATTTACAAGTCTTAGTGACAAAGAGAAGATCCTGAAAGCAGCCCCGGAAAAGAAGTCTGTAACATACAATGGTAAAAATATTAGATTGGCAGCAGACTTATCCACAGAGACCTGGCAGGCCAGAAAGAGCTGGCATGATATATTCAGATTACTAAACGAGAAAAACATGCAGCCAAGAATACTATATCCAGCTAGGCTATCATTGAAAATAGAAGGAGAGATTAAAAGCTTCCAGGACAAACAAAAACTGAAAGAATTTGCAAATACCAAACCAGCTCTACAGGAAATATTGAAAGGGGTCCTCTAAGCAAAGAGAGACCCTAAAAGTAGTAGATCAGAAAGGAACAGACACAATATACAATAACAGTCACCTTACAGGCAATACAATGGCACTAAATTCATATCTCTCAATACTTACCCTGAATGTTAATGGGCTAAATGCCCCAATCAAAAGACACAGGGTATCAGAATGGATAAAAAAACAAAACCCATCCATATGTTGCCTACAAGAAACTCATCTTAAACCTGAAGACACCTCCAGATTAAAAGTGAGGGGGTGGAAAAGAATTTACCATGCTAATGGACATCAGAAAAAAGCAGGAGTGGCAATCCTTATATCAGATCAATTAGATTTTAAGCCAAAGACTATAATAAGAGATGAGGAAGGACACTATATCATACTCAAAGGAACTGTCCAACAAGAAGATCTAACAATTTTAAATATCTACGCCCCTAACATGGGAGCAGCCAACTATATAAACCAATTAATAACAAAATCAAAGAAACACATCGACAATAATACAATAATCGTAGGGGACTTTAACACTCCCCTCACTGAAATGGACAGATCATCCAAGCAAAAGATCAACAAGGAAATCAAGGCCTTAAATGACACACTGGACCAGATGGACATCACAGATATATTCAGAACATTTCATCCCAAAGCAACAGAATACACATTCTTCTCTAGTGCCCATGGAACATTCTCCAGAATAGATCATATTCTCTGTCCTAAATCAGGTCTCAGCTGGTATCAAAAGATTGGAATCATTCCCTGCATATTTTCAGACCACAATGCTCTGAAGCTAGAACTCAATCACAAGAGGAAATTTGGAAAGAACCCAAATACATGGAGACTAAACAGCATCCTTCTAAAGAATGAATGGGTCAACCAGGAAATTAAAGAAGAGTTGAAAAAATTCATGGAAACAAATGATAATGAAAACACAGCGGTTCAAAATCTGTGGGACACAACAAAGGCAGTCCTGAGAGGAAAATATATAGCGGTACAAGCCTTTCTCAAGAAACAAGAAAGGTCTCAGGTACACAACCTAACCCTACACCTAAAAGAGCTAGAGAAAGAACAAGAAAGAAACCCTAAACCCAGCAGGAGAAGAGAAATCATAAAGATCAGAGCAGAAATCAATGAAATAGAAACCAAAAAAACAATAGAACAAATCAACGAAACTAGGAGCTGGTTCTTTGAAAGAATTAATAAGATTGATAAACCCCTGGCCAGACTTATCAAAAAGAAAAGAGAAAGGACCCAAATAAATAAAATCATGAATGAAAGAGGAGAGATCACAACGAACACCAAAGAAATACAGACAATTATAAGAACATACTATGAGCAACTCTACGCCAACAAATTTGACAATCTGGAAGAAATGGATGCATTCCTAGAGACATATAAACTACCACAACTGAACCAGGAAGAAATAGAAAGCCTGAACAGACCGATAACCAGTAAGGAGATTGAAACAGTCATCAAAAATCTCCAAACAAACAAAAGCCCAGGGCCAGATGGCTTCCCAGGGGAATTCTACCAAACATTTAAAGAAGAACTAATTCCTATTCTCCTGAAACTGTTCCAAAAAATAGAAATGGAAGGAAAACTTCCAAACTCATTTTATGAGGCCAGCATCACCTTGATCCCAAAACCAGACAAGGATCCCATCAAAAAAGAGAACTACAGACCAATATCTTTGATGAACACAGATGCAAAAATTCTCGCCAAAATACTAGCCAATAGGATTCAACAGTACATTAAAAGGATTATTCACCACGACCAAGTGGGATTTATTCCAGGGCTGCAAGGTTGGTTCAACATCCGCAAATCAATCAATGTGATACAACACATTAATAAAAGAAAGAACAAGAACCATAGGATACTCTCCATAGATGCTGAAAAAGCATTTGACAAATACAGCATCCCTTCCTGATCAAAACTCTTCAAAGTGTAGGGATAGAGGGCACATACCTCAATATTATCAAAGCCATCTATGAAAAACCCACCGCAAATATCATTCTCAATGGAGAAAAACTGAAAGCTTTTCCGCTAAGGTCAGGAACACGGCAGGGATGTCCGTTATCACCACTGCTATTCAACATAGTACTAGAAGTCCTAGCCTCAGCAATCAGACAACAAAAGGAAATTAAAGGCATCCAAATTGGCAAAGAAGAAGTCATACTATCACTCTTTGCAGATGATATGATACTATATGTGGAAAACCCAAAAGACTCCACTCCAAAACTGCTAGAACTTGTACAGGAATTCAGTCAAGTGTCAGGATATAAAATCAATGCACAGAAATCAGTTGCATTTCTCTACACCAACAACAAGACAGAAGAAAGAGAAATTAAGGAGTCAATCCCATTTACAATTGCACCCAAAACTATAAGATACCTAGGAATAAACCTAACCAAAGAGACTAAGAATCTATACACAGAAAACTATAAAGTACTCATGAAAGAAATTGAGGAAGACATAAAGAAATGGAAAAATGTTCCATGCTCCTGGATTGGAAGAACAAATATTGTGAAAATGTCTATGCTATCTAAAGCAATCTACACATTTAATGCAATTCCTATCAAAGTACCATCCATTTTTTTCAAAGAAATGGAACAAATAATCCTAAAATTTATATGGAACCAGAAAAGACCTCGAATAGCCAAAGCAATATTGAAAAAGAAAGCCAAAGTTGGTGGCATCACAATTCCGGACTTCAAGCTCTATTACAAAGCTGTCATCATCAAGACAGCATGGTACTGGCACAAAAACAGACACATAGATCAATGGAACAGAATAGAGAGCCCAGAAATAGACCCTCAACTCTATGGTCAACTAATCTTCGACAAAGCAGGAAAGAATGTCCAATGGAAAAAAGACAGCCTCTTCAATAAATGGTGTTGGGAAAATTGGACAGCCACATGCAGAAAAATGAAATTGGATCATTTCCTTACACCACACACGAAAATAGACTCAAAATGGATGAAGGATCTCAATGTGAGAAAGGCATCCATCAAAATCCTTGAGGAGAACACAGGCAGCAACCTCTTCGACCTCAGCCGCAGCAACATCTTCCTAGGAACATCGCCAAAGGCAAGGGAAGCAAGGGCAAAAATGAACTATTGGGATTTCATCAAGATCAAAAGCTTTTGCACAGCAAAGGAAACAGTTAACAAAACCAAAAGACAACTGACAGAATGGGAGAAGATATTTGCAAATGACATATCGGATAAAGGGCTAGTGTCCAAAATCTATAAAGAACTTAGCAAACTCAACACCCAAAGAACAAATAATCCAATCAAGAAATGGGCAGAGGACATGAACAGACATTGCTGCAAAGAAGACATCCAGATGGCCAACAGACACATGAAAAAGTGCTCCACATCACTCGGCATCAGGGAAATACAAATCAAAACCACAATGAGATACCACCTCACACCAGTCAGAATGGCTAAAATTAACAAGTCAGGAAATGACAGATGCTGGCAAGGATGCGGAGAAAGGGGAACCCTCCTACACTGTTGGTGGGAATGCAAGCTGGTGCAACCACTCTGGAAAACAGCATGGAGGTTCCTCAAAATGTTGAAAATAGAACTACCCTATGACCCAGCAATTGCACTACTGGGTATTTACCCTAAAGATACAAACGTAGTGATCCGAAGGGGCACGTGCACCCGAATGTTTATAGCAGCAATGTCTACAATAGCCAAACTATGGAAAGAACCTAGATGTCCATCAACAGACGAATGGATAAAGAAGAAGTGGTATATATACACAATGGAATACTATGCAGCCATCAAAAGAAATGAAATCTTGCCATTTGCGACTACATGGATGGAACGAGAGGGTATCATGCTTAGCGAAATAAGTCAATCAGAGAAAGACAACTATCATATGATCTCCCTGATATGAGGGAGAGGAGATGCAACATGGGGGGTTAAGGGGGTAGGAGAAGAGTAAATGAAACAAGATGGGATTGGGAGGGAGACAAACCATAAGTGACTCTTAATCTCACAAAACAAACTGAGGGTTAATGGGGGGAGGGGGGCTGGGGGGGTGGGATTATGGACATTGGGGAGGGTATGTGCTATGGTGAGTGCTGTGAAGTGTGTAAACCTGGCGATTCACAGACCTGTACCCCTGGGGATAAAAAGATATTATATGTTTATAAAAAATAAAATTAAAAAAAAAAAACACCTCTTTTAGCAGAAGACCTCACAGACCACCTCTAGGTTCATATAACAAGACCAGTTCTTGTTAGGGGCAGTTAGAAGAAAGTAGTCTGAATTGAGAAGATAAATGACATAATAAGAATAAATAATGGGGGCACCTGGGTGGCTCAGTCATTAAGTGTCTGCCTTTAGCTCAGGTTATGATCCCGGGATCCTGGGATCAAGCTCACATTGGGCACCCTGCTCAGCGGGAAGCCTGCTTCTCCCTCTCTCACTCCACCTGCTTGTGTTTTCTCTCTCTCTCTCTATCAAATGAATATAAAAGATCTTAAAAAAAAAGAATAAATAATGGACTAAACACTGACTATGCAGTGTGTCGGGGCATTGAGGTAAGCCCTCTATATATATTGAAGGGATTAAGTTGGGTGGATGAAATCTGGTGTTCACTGGTCAATTAAAGCCCAGTAATACACATTGCATAAAGTAATGAATTATTTTTATTCCCACTATGTCAGTAGAAAGAAATTCATTACACTCTCAGGTACAGTTTTTGTGGGACTTACAGTAAAGTTGAGCATGTTCTTGGCAGATTTTGTGCAGTTAAAACTGAACAGGGGCAGGCACATGGCACAACTAGAAACTAGGACCAATATTTTATCTTATATGTTTATTCCAATCAAGACTTAAAAAAACACTAGTATAATCAATTATTAAAAATGCAAAAAGGTAGTCATAATGAAACATGAAAAAAGTGTTTGTTTCCATTTCTCTAAAAAAATAATTATCCACATTAAATGTGCTAAATATTCATGCTATGTGTAATTATTCAGAAAAAATATTTATTGAGCACCTCTTTTCTGATGATTATGGCTTATTACTAGGATACAAAAATGAATAAGATCCAGTGAGGAGGGGCAATATTCTGAACTAGGATATTAGATCAACCTTTCTGCTGAGGACACCTACACTGTCTGGATTTATTTTAAAAGAAATGAGCAGAAGACATGAATAGACACATGAAAAAAATGCTCCACATCACTTGTCATCAGGAAAATACAAATCAAAACCACAATGAGATATCACCTTACATCAGTTAGAATGGCTAAAATAACAAGACAGGGAGAACAAATGTTGGTGAAAATGTGGAGAAAGGGGAACCCTCTTATACTGTTGGTGGGAATGCAAGCTGCTATACTACTCTAGAAAATAGTATGGAGGTTCCTCAGGAAGTTAAAAATAGAGCTACCCTATGACCTGGCAATTGCGCTACTGTGTATTTATCCGGAAGATACAGATGTAGTGAAAAGAAGGGGCACTTTCACCCCAATGTTCACAGCAGCAATGTCCACAATAACCAAACTGTGGAAAGAGCTGAGATGTCCTTCAACAGATGAACAGATAAAGAAGATATGGTTCATGAATACAATGGAATATTACTCAGACATCAGAAAGAATGAACACCCACAATTAGCATCAACATGGATGGAACTGGAGGGTATTATGCTAAGTGAAATAAGTCAATCAGAGAAAGACAATTATCATATGGTTTCACTCATATGTGGAATATAAGAAGTAGCACAGAGGATCATAGGGGAAAGGAGGGAAGTTATCAGAGAGGGAGAAAAACCATAAGAAATTCTTGACTCTGGGAAACAAACCGAGGGTTGTGGAAAGGGGGGTGGTGGTATAGGGTAACTGGGTGATGGGCATTAAGGAGGGCACATGTAGTGATGAGCACTGGGTGTAATATGCAACTGATAAATCACTGAACACCACACCAAAACCTAATGATGATATATTGGCTAAGTGAATTTAAATTTAAAAAATTTAAAAAAATAATGTTCAATAATTAACATCAGAGAGTAACACATTAGTTAGAAAATATCAAGGCAATATTTGAAGAGAAAGGAATGCATGAAGCGGTAGTACTGGAAACCCTTCTTACCATAGAGGCCTTTAGTTGCCAAATCTGGAATAAATAATTGAAAGATTGAGAAGCTGAATAGAAATTTTGACAGAAGCCTCAAATTGGAAGACCAGGAGTTAAGAGTAAGGCTAAACATAATAGATACAAGCATTTTCAGGAAATGAAGTATACTTCAAAATGACTTGGCTTTGGAAATTGGAATGAAGTGATCCTGGATTGCTAGTCTCTATTTGCTCAAGTACGGAGAATACAGAACCCATCTGAAAGGAGAAAACATCGTCCGATTTATTTGAAATAAATAAATAAATAAATAAATAAATAAATAAATAAAAACATGTAATACTGTAATATAAATAGAAGCCAATTAAATATTTATATAATTTATGTATATTTGACACTCAGCCAAAAGCACCAAGCAAATGAAGAATTGAACATGAATCGAATTCCAGTTTCTAGTACTCCAAGTTTGGAAGTTGTCACTCAGTTCTAACAACAAGCAAAAAACTGAACAGACAGAAAAAGCAAAACTTTTTTAATCCATAAGAATTGGGAGGATGCAGGGCAAACTGCTGCTCACAAAATTGGAAAGAAAAGCAAATACTGGGAGTCATAACTTACTGGAGCAGAGACTCAGGAGCAGAAACCACTGAGGAAACCAGCACCGTGGTGGGAAAACATGAATTGTAATTAACAAATTGCTGAAGGCCCAGCTTGGAGAATCCTACAAGTAAAAAAATCCAGCGGAACACAGTCATAGGAGGTTCCCAAAATATTGTGAGCTACACTTCTAGGAGTTCATTCAGATTCCCACAGTCAATATCAGATAAATCCACTCAGACTTTGGGCAGGGAGAGAGGAAAGGAACCATTCTGAAATCCATTAGAGTACTCAGTTCTTCTTCTTCTTCTTTTTCTTTTTTTTTTTTTTTAATTAAAAGATTTCATTTATTTCACAGACAGAGATCACAAGTAGGCAGAGAGGCAGGCAGAGAGAGGGAAGGAAGCAGGCTCCCCACTGAGCAGAGAGCCTGATGCAGGTCTCAATCCCAGGATCCCGGGATCATGACCTGAGCTAAAGGCAGAGGCTTTAACCCACTGCGCCACCCAGGTGCCCCAGCACTCAGTTCTTCTTAACGAGACCTATGCTCAATGGAAACTAGTTAACTACAACTTAACCTGCTGGGGTATTATCAGAACCTAACTGATCTAGGAAGGGGAAACCCCAAATCCAACTGACTTTAGCCTTCTTGCTTCACCTAATAGGAGAGAGAAAAAACAAATACTTACAAAGTTTACAGTCCAGAGGCATAGGCTAAATAAAAGACTGACACAACCATAGAATATTTCCCCTCCCCTAATAACTGATAACCACATTACTAAGGGCGTCTTTATGGCCGTTCTTCTTTATCAGTATATTATGTCCAGCTATCAAGAAAAAGACAAAACAAAACAAACAAAACCAAAGCTACAGGGCATACTAAAAGGGCAAAAAACACAATTTGAAGACATGGAGCAAGCATCAGAAACCAGACATGCAGGAATGATCAGACTACAAGTTGAAAACAACTATGAATAATATGTTGAAGGTTTCAATGGATAAAGAAGATAGCATTCAAGAATAGATATCCAATGTAAGCAGGGAGATGGAAATCCTAAGAAATAATAAAAAAAAGAAAAGCTAAAGATCAAAAACATTGTAACAGCAATGAAGAATGGTTTGTTTGTTTTAAATATTTTATTTATTTACTTGAGAGAGAACAAGAGAGAGAGTGAGAGCAAGAACACAGGAGAGGGAGAAGCAGACTCCCTGCTAAGCATAAAGTGGTAAGATATCTTTGAGAACTATCAAGTCTCATTCCAGGACCCTGAGATCAAGACCCGAGCTGAAGGCAGCCACCTAACTGACTGAGCCACCCAGGCACCCTGGAAGAATGGTTTTGATGGGCTTATTGACAGATTTAACATGGGTGATGAAACAACCTCTGAGCAAAGGATGTATCAATAGAATTTTCAAAAACCAAAAGACAAAGATAACAGACATTGAAGAAACCAGAATAAAATATCCAGACTGTGGGCCAACTATAAAAGGTACATACATATAATAGTAATACTAGGAAGAAAAAAGAAAAAGAAGAAATATTCAATACAGTAGAACTGATATTTTCCCCAAATTAATTTCAGACACCAAATCACAAATTCAGGAAGCTCAGAGAACACTAACCAGGATAAATGCCAAAATAACTAAGGCATATCATCTTCAAGCTACAGAAAATCAGAAACCGAAAAAAATCCTAAAAAAAATCATGGGGAGAAAATACCTTACCTATAGCATAGATAAGAATTACATCAGAGTTCTCAGAAACCATGAAAGCAAGAACAGAGTGGAACAAAATATTTAAAGTGTTGTGAGAAAAAAACACCAACCTAGAATTTTATGTCCTGAGAAGTTATGTTTCAAAGTGGAGGAAAAATAAAGATCTTTTTTTAGAAAAATGAAAATTAAGGAATTTGTTGCCAGCAGATCTGCTTTGCAAGAAATGTTAAGAAGAAGCCCCACATCATGCTCTCTGCTCAGCGGGGAGCCTGTTTCCTCCTCTCTCTCTCTCTGCCTGCCTCTCTGCCTACTTGATCTCTATTTGTCAAATAAATAAATAATTTTTTTTAAAAAAAGAAGTTTTTAAAGAAGAAAAGAAAAATATAGGTCAGAAACATAGAATTACATAATGAAAGGAAGACTAATGAAGAAAGAATAAGTGAAGGCAAAAATTAAAACAAAATTTTTTTAAAGATTTATTTATTTTAGAGAGAGAGAGTGAGAGAATAAGTGGGTGAGAAGGAGATAATCCTCAAGCAGAAGCCCCATTGAATATGGAGCTGGATGCAGGGCTTGATCCCAGGACTCTGAGACCATGACCTGAGGTGAAATCAAGAGCCAGATGCTTAACCAGCTGTGCCACCCAGGTGCCCCAAACCTTTATTTTTCTTATTCTCTTTCTATAAGCAGGGTTTCACATATTTATTTATTTAAAACTTTTTGTATTTATTATTATCAGCTTTTATTGAAGTATAGTTGACAAAGGATGTTATATTAGTTTCAGGTGTACAAAATAGTGATTGGACAAGTCTATATATTACACAGTACTCACAACAATAAGTATAATTACCACCTGTCATCACACAAAGTTATTACAATATTATTGATTATATTCCTTATGCTGTACTTTTGATCCCTATAACTCATTCATTTTATAACTCTATATTTATACATCCTAATTCTCTTTGCCTACTTTTTTTATTGAGGTATAGGCAACACACAATATTATATTAGTTTAAGTATACAACATAGTGATTCCACAGTTATATACTTTATAATATGCTCACCATGATAAGTATAGTTGTCATGGGTCATCATATAAAGTTATTTCAATATAAAACTCAAAAACACTATCAACTGAATATAACTGATATCTAAACTACTTCATCCAACACAGGCAGAATACACATTTTTATATGATAGAACCAAGTAGGATTTGTCCTAAATATGCAAGGCTGATTAATATTTGAAAATCAATTAATATAGGGGCATTTGGGTGGCTCAGTCTCTTGGTTTCAGCTCAGGTCATGATCTCATGGGTCCTGGGATCAAATCCCACATCCAGCTCTGTCCTCAGCGGGGAGTCTGTTTGAAGATTCTCTCTCTCTCTCTGCTCCTCCCTGCATTCGTGCTCTTTCTCTAAAATAAGTAAATAAATCTTAAAAAAAAAAAATCAGGGGCACCTGAGTGGCTCAGTTGGTTAAACATCCAACTCTTGATTTTGGCTCAGGTGGTGACTTCAGGGTTGTGAGATTGAGCCCCTCATTTGGCTCCACACTCGGTCTGCTTGAGATTTGCCCTTCCCCTGCTCACATGCTCTCTCTCTTTCAAATAAATATTTTTAAAAATAACCAATTGATGTAATCCATTATATTAAGGAGTTAAAAATAAAAAAATACATTATCATATCAATAGATGCATAAAAATAATTTGATAGAGTTCAATACCACTTTATGATAAAAACTTAATAAAGTAGGAATATAGGGGAACTTTTCAAATTCATAAAGACTATCCACAAAAACCCTACAGTTGACATCGTACTTAATGGTGACAAACTCAAAGTTTTTCCATTAAGGTACAAGGCAAGGATATCCCTTCTCACCACTCCTTTTCAACATCATACTGAAATTCCTTAGTGATACAATAAGGTAAGAGAAGGAAATAAAAGGCATACAGAATGGGGAGGAGGACACAAAACTCTCTTTGTTTATAGATGATATAATTGTTTATATAGAAAATCTAAAAGACTCAACAAAAAAATCCTTAGAACTAATGAGTGATTATAGAAAGGATTCAGGATAAAAGATTAATATACAAAGTTAATTGTTTTCTATTTTTGCTTCTATTTTGTTAATTATTTCATAATAAACAAGTAGAATTTGAAATTTAAAATATAATATACTGGGGCGCCAAGTGGCTCAGTGGGTTAAAGCCTCTGCCTTCAGCTCAGGTCATGATCCCATGGTCCTGGGATTGAGCCCCACATTGGGCTCTCTGCTTGGCAGGGAGCCTGCTTCCTCCTCTCCCTCTGCCTGCCTCTCTGCCTACTTATGATCTCTGTCAAATAAATAAATAAAATCTTTAAAAAAATACAATATATACTACAGCATCCTTAAAACTGAACTACTTAGGTACAAATTTAACTAAATATGTGTAAGATATATATATGAAGAAAATTATAAAACTTGGATGAATGAAATCCAAGAACTAAATAGATGGAGAGAGATATTCCATGTCCATGGATAGACAGATTCAATATTGTCAAGTTGTCATCTCTTCCTAATTTTATCTATAGATTCAAAGCAATCCCAATCAAACTCCCACCCAATAATTTTACGTGTATTGACAAACTATTCCAAAGTCTATATGGAAAGGAAAAAAGTCTAGAATAGCTAACACAACACTGAATAACAAAGTTAGGATTGATGCTACACAACTTGAACACTTAATAGAAACATGCAGTAATCAAGACAATGTGGAATTGGCAAAAGAATAAATAGAATAGTGAAATGGAGTAGAAGACCCAGAAATAGATCCCCATAAATATAGTCAACTAATCTTTACAAAGGAGCAAAGGCAATATAATGAAACTAAAATAATCTCTTCAACAAAGAGTGCTGGAACAAAAGAATATCTGTATACAAAATGATAAATGTAGTATGGACCTTATACCTTTCACAGATATTAGCTCAAGATGAGTAGCAAATAAGCATATGAAAAGATGCTCCATATCATCTTTCATCAGGGAAATGCAAATTAAAACAAAAATGATGTACCACTGCATGCCTATTATAATGGCCAATATCTGGAACACGGAGAACACCAAATCCTGTTGACTATATGGAGCAACAGAAATGCTCATACATTGCTGGTAGAAATGCAAAAAGCCACTTGGAAGGTAATTTGGAAGTTTTTTTTTTTATGTTGCTGTACCATATGATCCAGAAAACATACTCTGTATTATTTACTGAAAGGAGTTGAAAATTTAGGTCCACACAAAAACCTGTATGTGGATGTTTATAGCAACCTTATTCATAATTGCCCAAATGCAGAAGCAACCAAGATGTCTTTCAGTAAGTGAATGGATGAATAAGCTGTTGTATAGTCAGATAATAAAATATTATTCAGCATTAAAAAGAAATGACCTATCACGCTACAAAAAGACATAGAGGAACATTAAATGCATATTACTAACTGAAATAAACCAATCTTGAAAGCTATATATAGCATGATTCCAACTATATTCCATTCTGGAAAAGAGAAACTATAAAGAAAATAAGAGATCAGTGGTTGCCAGGAAGGTTTGGGGCAGAGGGGAGGGCATGAATAGGCAGGACAGAGAGGATTTTTGGTCAATGAAAATACTCTGTATATTATAATGATGTATGTATATCACTGTAATTTTTTTCATAGAATGTACAAGAGCAAGAATGAAGTATAAGGTAAATTATGGACTTTGGGTGATTATGAAGTGTCAATGTAGGTTTGTCATTAGTGAAAGAAAGAAAACAAGAAAGAAAGAAAAAGAAAGAGAGAGAAAGAGAGAGAGATAGAGAATGATGGAGGGAAAGGAAAGAAAAAAGAAAAAAGAAAGCAAAACAAAAGTACCATTTTGGTGAGTGATATTCATAATGGGGAAGGTATGAATGTGTGGAGGTAGGGGAAATATGGGAAATCTCTGTCCCGCCTCCCTCAATTTTTTGTAAATCTAAAACAACTCTAAAAATAGCCATTAAGAATAATCACATGAAAGGCTAAAAATTATTCAGGAATAGAACAACATTCAAATAATGTACTTCAGACACATAATTCAAAATATATGTCCATAATATGTTCAAAAAATAATGAGATAAATTTTCAATTTTTGCAGAGAATTAGAGGAATTCTGGAGTGTAGACTTCTGGATGAGGAATGGTGGTATTAGACCTCAGTGGAATCATAACTGATAAAAATTAAAAGAGAAAATATCATTTAAAGTCTCTGGAAACTTTTGAAGGCATATAGCAAATGAAGAAATAATTACTTAATAAAATCTATTATATCTCATTAAGAAGAGTGAGTCTATGGCAACTGAACCACAGCCTATTCCCTTCTCCCCTCTTCTCACCTCTGACAGAAACTCTAATCTGGGAAAGCACAATCAAGAACACAGGGCTCTGTATTCCCCAGCTTTCAGTTGTAGTTTTATAGAATCTTCCTGGAAGGGTCAGTTTGCTAGCATTTCTCATCCTACCAAAGTCCACGTCGTAGATCTATTCAGGCAAGAATGACGAGAGCTATGTTATTTCCTTCCTTTATCTATCTCTCATTCATAAGATAGAATCTCTAACTTTGGTACAGCAAGATTCAAATACTCCACTCTCACTCTAACATCATGGAACGATGGTTTCATACCTGAAAACACAAAATGAGAAGACCAAAGGGTACTGTTCTCTCAGCATCTGGCTCATAAATCAGGCTTACCTGAGAGAGGTGGGCCCAAAGCTCTGGAGAAATGGCACAAAATTTTTCTCAGGAGTGGGAAGTAGGCCATAAGAAGAAAGTGCTTCATAACTCTCCCTAAGGGAACTGATTTTATTTGTAAAACAGCACCCCAAAGTCCAAACATAAGGGTGTTCTTGAAAACAATGGAGGTTTTGGTGTCAAGCAATTAAGAAGTATACGGTAGCTTTATGAGAAAAAACGGCCAAACTATGGTTCAGCTAAAGAAACCTCTGAGGAGAAGAAAGCTAAGATGAGCTCTCATGGGATCAGAACAAGTCTCAGAGACTTGCTGAAAAGATGACCCCTGAAAAGGGGCCTGCATTTAGTTAAAACAAACTTAGGAGCGATTTATGCCCCAGGATATTATTGAAAACCATAGAGTAATCAGTAATAGTGGGGTCTAACAGCTCAGTATAATACCAACAGAGTCAGAGAGCTATATGGAGAAATCATACAAACAGAGAGTCAAAGAGAAGCTTGGTAAATGTTCTGTCTCCATAGGGAGACTGTGTACATCCCTGAGGCTGTGCCTTTCAAATATTACATCATAGGAAAGAATACATCATAGGTAGTCTACATAAGTCACTCAATAAATAAACAACGACAAAAAGACCTGGATGATGGGGGGCAAGGAGGGTCAGTTGCTAAAATATAGTATCTAAAATATTCAGTTTTCAAAAAGAAAATATGACATGTAAAGAAATAGTAAAGTGTAATCCTTACATGGGGGGGAAAAAGAGCAGGCAATAGAACTGTCTTTGATGGAATCCAAATGGAAGACAAAGATTTCAAAGTAGATATTATAAATATGCTCATATAGCTAAAGGAAATCATACTTAAAGAAGTAAAAACAATGACAATAGCTTATCAAATAAAGAATACTGACAAAGAGATAACTATTATTAAAAAATAACTAACAGGGGGCACCTGGGTGGCTCAGTGGGTTAAAACCTCTGCCTTAGGCTCAGGTCATGATCTCAGGGTCCTGAGATCGAGCCCCATGTCGGGCTCTCTGCTCAGCAGGGAGCCTGCTTCCTCCTCTCTCTCTCTGCCTGCCTCTCTGCCCACTTGTGATCTCTCTGTCAAATAAATAAATAAAATCTTAAAAAAAAAATAACTAACGGAAATTCTGGTGTTGAAAATCTGAATACCTAAAATGCAAAATCTATTAGAGATCCCAGCATATTTGAATTAGAAAAGAAAGAACAAGCAAACTTGAAGATAGATTGATAGAGATTAAGCATTCTTCAGATCAGAAAAGAAAATGAAGAAAATAAAACAAAACCCCAACAAAATGTGAGGCATGATTAAGCACACCAACATATACATAGTGAAGTATGAAGGAGAGAAGAGAGAGAAAGCAGAAATACATTAAAGAACTAATTTATTGGCTGAAAACTTCCCAAATTTAATGAAAAATATGTATCTATAGCCCAAAGAAGCTAAGAAGAAATCCAAGTAGGATAAACAGGTTGACCATCACCCGGATACACTGTAACAAAAATGCTAAAAAACAAATACAAAGGAAAATTCTCAAGTATGAAACCGAAAGCATAAGTAACATGAAAAAAGAAAGAAAAAACAGATAACTTGGACTTCATCAAAATGAAACATTTTTGTGTTTTAGAGGACACCATGGATAAATTGAAAAGAATCCAGAATATATAAAGAACACTTAAAACTCTGTATTAAGAAGACAAAAACCCTGATTGAAAAATGGACAAAGAATCTGAACAGATACTCCAAAGAAGACATAAAATAATACATGAAAATATGCAAAATATTATTAGCCATTAAGGAAATGAAAATCAAAACCTCAGTGAGATGGTAACAAGTATTAACAAGAATGTGAAGAAACTGGAACTTCATACACTGTTGGTAGTACTATGAAATTGTCCACTCGTATTGGAAAATGGTCTGGCGATTCCCAAAACAAACAAACAAACAAACAAACAAACAAACAATTACCATATAATCCAGCAATTCTACTCCTAACTATATATTCAAAAGAAATTAATACTATGTCCATACAAAAACTTGTACACAAATGGTCAAAGCAACATTAATCACAATACCCAATCATGGGAACAGCCCAAATAACCCATCAACTGATGAATAGATAAGAAAAAGTTGTATAGCCACACAATAGAATATTATACAGCAATAAAAAAGAATGAAATACTGATATGTTGCAACATGAATGAATCTTGAAAATAATATGCTAACTGAATAGTCACCAAAGACTACTTATTACATGATTCTATTTATATGAAATGTTCAGAGAAAGCAATCTACAGAGACATAAAATAGATTAGTGGCTGCCTAGGACTGGGTGAAAGAGGGTAAAATGAAGAGTCAGTGCATACCTGATATCTTTTTGTGGTGATAAAAATGTTCTAATTTTGATTGTGATTCTAGTTGCACAAGTCTGTAAATATACTAAAAATCAGAGAGCTGTATATTTTACAATGAATTATATTATATAAATTATATCTTATTAAATTTATCTTAAAAAGATACCCTAAAAAAATTGAAAACCTAAAATTAACAAAATAATGACCCAAATTAAGAATGGGTATATTTAGGAGGAGAAAAGACATAGCTAAAACAATAATTAATGAATTAAAAGGTCACAATCCATGAAAAACATACACCACAGAATCTTAAGCAGGACAAATAAAAACACCTTAAGCAGGACAAATAAAAAGCAGGATAAATAAAAAGAAACATAGTGAAACCACTGAAAAACAAAAGATTAAAAAAATAAATTGCATAAACACGAGGAAAAAGGAAAGGAGGATACTTAGAAAGGGGCAATTATAAGATGGACAGCTGACATAGAAACAATAAAAGCAGATTACTCTGGAATATTATCTTCAAGGTGCTAAAGTAACTATCAACCAAGATTTTTATACCCAATGAAAATATCCCTCAGAAAATAAAACTTTATCCTTTCAATGATCTCATCATCTAATTAAACATTTTAGAATAAACATTTAAATATAATGGAATGATCTCAATGTAAATACAACTGTAAGAGCCCTGAGGATGGAGTAGTAAGTTAAATTATAAATGACAACCTCATAATAGTGGCACATAAGTAGAATCTGACAAAAGTAGATACTTTTAAGGAGGCCAAGAGAAGAGAGGAAAGTGTGTGTTTGTGGAGGAGGGGAGCAGGCATTTAAAGAAGAAATAAAGACTATTTGCAAATGTATGAGAAGTAAAATGGTTTATACATTTGGGAAAATACATCGATGGAAATAAAATCAAATGGAGAAGCTGTCCCAGACTAAAATGAAAACAGTAGTCAGGAGTCAAATTCTGAAGAACTTCTTAATGATTTTAACTGGCTTGTGTGTGTGTGTGTGTGTGTGTGTGTGTGTGTGTGTAGGTGTACATTAATAAGAGCAGGGAATTATTTTCAAAATACATGTATGTTGTCCACCCTGATCCTCAAAGTGATTCTGATAGTTTCTTGGTATGCACATTTTGAAAAATTCCTCAAGTGACTCTGATATAATTCTCATTATAATGTGATGACATAGATCACGTATAATTAATAGATGTTGGTGAATATACTTTTTATTTCAATTAGCTTTGAGTATTTACTATGTGCCAGTGCAAAAGACCCTGTTGGTGCCTTGTTCAGTTTCCCTTTGCCAGACTTGATCCCTCATGATTCAGATGTTACGAGTATTTGCTGTTAATTTCTCATATTTACTTCTCTCTCTGGCCAATTATGCTATTAGCTCTCAGCCAATAAGAGCGTCTTCACTTTTGGTGCTCCCCAAGTTATCATTGACAAATGTGATAAAAATTTGTCCTCATTTTCCTCAAAGAGGAACAACTCTGTAGTGTGATTTATGCTATATGGCATCTTGTATGAATCAAGAAAAGTTCAGATGTTACCTATTACCCAATCCTTACTTTTTAAAAAAAGTTATCTTTCACTTATTTACTTTTTTTTAAAGAATATTCCTTTAATAAATCATATGCATGTGAATTCTTATCTAATGCTTGCTTCTAGAGAATCCAACCTAAGATAATTAGTACCAGGGAAGGTCCTAAGAAGTAAGTGGTAAGGATGGAATTCTGAAGTTGGATCACCCACCAGTGGCTGAAAGTTATGTCCCATCACTAGTGAAAAGTGGAGCTAGATAAGTGTCATTACTGAGAATTTCAACTGTGGTAAACTTGGTGAGATGTGCTGGACAGAGATATATTGGTAAACTTGATGAGATGTGCTGGACAGAGATATACTGATTGTGTAATCTTTGTGATATTAACAGTCATGGGGATAATTAGAAAGCTTATGAAATTGGGCTCCTGTGGATTAGTAGAATTAATGACTTGAAGAAAGAAAATAACAGACAGAATGATTAACTATGAATTAAAGCAAAATGTATCAGATAGTATACATGGAGGTATTTAAAGAGACATTTACCTCCAATAGCTGAATAGCGGACAGAGTAGAAGTCTGACCCCGGGACTTCATTATTAGGTTGTAATAAAAAGCTGAAATATTAGCCCTGGAAGAGCTCCAATGGTAAATTCATGTTTGTAATATGAGAGGAGTTGGACTCTAACATGTGAAATGCAGATATCTGAATAAATACACTGAAGAAACTTGAACCCAGGATCTCCCTAACTCCTGGGGCCTGTAGGAGGAACCTACTCCACCTTGTTGGAAGGTGGAGATCTTCCCTTCTATGAATACTATGTAGAAACACCAAATGTGTCAGGTACACTAAAAGACAATGCTTGCTTTCCTCTGGATCTGCCTCCAATCCCTCTCTGTGGTCATCAGACACATAAGTGTTAAACCTTAGCATGATTCAGTTGCAGGAGTGTTGGCTCTGCTAAAGGAATATAAGGAGTATATATTAAAGGAGTTATAGTACCTACTATAGTTATAGTAGCTAATGTAGACTATCAAGTATAAGGAAAGGATTACTGGTGGTGGTTCCTCAGGATACTGGATCTAGGGGGATAGAGTATAAGGAAGACTTTGTTGATATGTGGGTACTCTCTCCTGACCAGTGCCAGGGATATGGTTCTAACATGAATTTTGAGATAATTTTTAGAATCTTTGAAAAATAGTGGCCCATATAAAATAAAATAGAATTGCCAAATTGTTATATAAAACTGTAGAAAATGGATCTGCAGAATCAAGCAAATGGACATGGTTCAACTGGTCTACTAAATACAAAAGAAATCTACCAACTAACTACATTGAACTACTGGCCTAGGTCCATCTCACTGGGGTCCACCAAACCCTCCAAGTAGTTATATTCCTAATTCTCAAATGTATAATGGAAATGGAAATACTACACAGGGGGCAGATCCCTCACATTTGTCCCTCACTATGTGGTGTAAAGGCCATTTTAGTAGGAAAGGCCAACAGAATCTCCCAAAACTGTTCCCCTCTTGAAAAGAGAAGTAAGAAATGATGTTATATTTCAAGGGAAATGACAAAATTAGTGCCATCAAAAATATAAATAATGAAAGGTTAATGGAATCCATCATATATCCCCATTTATTTTAGCAATCTAGCTCCTGCAAAAATGGGTAAGATCATGGCAGATGACCACAGAATACCATAAGTTTAACTAAATAGTAGTTCTGATAGTATTTGGTGTGCTGGATATATTTTCTAAATCAAATTGCCACAGCCTCAGGTACATGGTATGTGGCTTTTGATTTGGTATATGTGTTCTTTTCTATATCTATCAGTAGAATCAAAGCAATTTGCATTCACAATCTTGTTTTAGGGCTCTCTGTCACAATAAAATGAAAAATAAATTGTCAACTTTGTTACCTTCTTCTTTTTAGGACCTAGAGCCTACTCTGAGTTCTAGTGACAATTCTGTCTCATTCCTTTGCTTTCCAACACTCCCAACCAGGCCAAAGGAATTTCCATTGATGCCTTCACCTTGATTTTATACACACACATACCCACACCCATACATACATGTATCCACTCACACCCCCCTGCCTATCCACCCACTACATGTGTGTATGCATGCATATGTGTGTGTGTGTGTGTGTTACACAAAATAAAATGTATTTTACATTTTATAGTGTTTTACATTTTTGAAACAATTCTGTGAATTTTTTCCCTATGGGCAACTTTGAAGATTGGAAAATTTTCATCATTGTATATATTTAGAAAATAAAACTTAGAGAAAATTGTAACTTGCTAAGGTTTGCATATATATAAAACTATTACTTTTGTATAACTACTTTATGCCAAAACTACTCTCTTTCCATTATGTTAGCAGAGATCACCAAGGGCCTCTTGTCATCAAAGAAGCTTATTTGAAGTTTACATATATTTAACTATATCTGAGTAGGCCTATATACAGTCAGACTATAAAAGCAAGTTATAAATTAAACTGAGAAAAAAGAAAAAGAAACTGGGAAAAATCTACATTATTTCATACATCTGTAAAATAAAAGAAAGTGAAAACTTTCATCATTTTTAAAAAACAGAAGGTTGTCTAGTTATGGATAGGAATTAAACAGAGGTTTTAAAAAAAAAAAAAAAAAGGATAGCCCTGGTTGCAGGGTTGGAAGCAGCAAATACCATGAAAGGACGCCTATTTAAAATATTCCAAAGCATTGTTTATTGATATTTCTTCTTCTAAAACCATATTTCTTCAAAGTTCACATCAAATTTCCATGAGTAAGTTAGATCTGCTGAGTATTTCCTAAAGACTAGATCTCCATTTACAATCCCCCTTCTCCTTCCCCATTCATTGAGACTGTTCTTAACACCTCTGAGAAATATATTTCTCTAACTAAGGGATTCTGAACTATAAGTATGGGCATTTTCATATAATATTACACTCTAGTATTCCAGAAAATGTGGGAAATATTATGAGTTTTCCTCTCTCACTTATATCCATCTTCCACTTTGGGATAATATTTGATTTTCCTCAACTCTTCGGTTCATTATTTTCCCAACCATATGCCTCTGTTTTTACATAGTTAGAGGATGAAGATAGATCCAATTATGATTAATCTGTTAAAGCAACCCTGTGTTGAAGAGGGCTACTTATAGGAGGTTACTTATTTAGTGACTCTCTATACAGGGTTCACTTGTGGAGACTCTTTTCTAGTTAGTTTACAAAAAAAGGCACAAAACACAGCCAAGAAAGAGCTCACAGAATTGTTGGATGATCTAAAGAAACAGGCCTACATGGAGCTTCCTAGATCATTGGAAAGCCAAACTTAAACTGCTGCTCCTATCACAATTGTGAAGTTTTCAATCTCGTTTGAAAATTGTCTCTACAGCTGCCGCATTCAGAATCGTCCTCCAAACATGCAAAAATGGTGCCTTTCACCCTTCTGCAGTATCCTGAGGAATAGTTTCTCTTATCAGTACACAATCAAACCAGTGGGCTCTTGCATACATGAAAAGATAAGGATTTTCTAAACTACTTTTACAAGTATGCTAAAACAGTTTACAGCAGGTTATATCCAGAGACTGTCAGTGATCTCTCAGGGATAAAGAACTCCTCAATGGGGGTATGAAACTCTTCAGTCAGTAACTGAACTTTCTTGCTGTGACTACATCAGTTTCATCACACAGTTCTAAGGTATTCCATGTGAGTTTGTCAGCAAATGTGACTGGAAAATGAATAATTTGTTCCCTTCCATAAGAAACCTTCATCAAGTAATGCCTCTCCAAGAAAGAAACAATACATCCTTAAGCAAGGGAAGGAAACAGTGCTTCCTCAGGTAAGGGAAGAATAATAGATGTTTTAGTGTGCAGTAGGGCATTAGCCTGCCATGAATACTCTAAATCCTCTCAGATATTCCCAAATTGTTGGGCTCACCTTCTTTTCCAATCATTGCACATAAGGCAAATGTGTAAATTCTACTGTGATTAATATTCAGCTATCTCAAGAATCGGTCCCTGGATTTTCTCCCCCCAGCAATCTGGAAGCTACATGAAACCTTACAGTTACACAAAATAAAATTTCTTAATGTAGAAAACTTCCTGAACTGCACTCTTTGCTTTGATGTGAAAATCTAGAAATTTGATCATGTTCAGTTATTAACATATTTAATGTCACCAACAGCAACATCCCTATCCTACTATCTTGAGATATCTCACACATTTCATATTTTCAATGGTAGAAATTATCCAATCCCTCTATCTAGATTCTTAAACTTAATAGGTACACAAAGAGTCATAAACAAGTTTAATTAGAAGTTTTGTCTGTTCATTTCACTCAAACCACCTAGAATATGAATAGGAATTTCTCTGCTTTCTATTCCATCTTGGCCAGATAACTAATTACAGATACTCTACATTTTTCTATGTGTTGGTTTCCTACATCCCAGTCAGTATGAGCTGAAAGGAAAATGCATAGATAATTTTGAGAGGAGTGAAGAGTTTCTATTGAAAAGGTATTCTCTCCTCTTCTCAAGAGGGCATATTAACACCTAGAGCCATATAAGGTGAGCACCAGTACAAACACTGTTGGAGACTACTGTTGGCTTTGCAAATGGACATCTCACTATCTGTCTGCCTACCTAATGAGTTGCACAACTATTAGGCTTCCCTTGCCCCCAAAACCCCAAAACTTGAGTATGCTATGGACAATCCTATAAAAGCATTCTTGGAATCTAAGAATCTCTTTGCCATCTTCAGCCTACCATCAGCATTTTGGAGAACAGATGTTCTTTTTTTTTTTTTTTAAAGATTTTTATTTATTTATTTGACAGACAAAGATCACAAGTAGGCAGAGAGGCAGGCAGAGAGAGAGAGGAGGAAGCAGGCTCCCCACTGAGCAGAGATCCCGATGTGGGACTCAATCCCAGGACCCTAGGATCATGACCTGAGCTGAAAGCAGAGGCTTTAACCCACTGAGCCACCCAGGCGCCCCAGAACAGATGTTCTTAATATGTGTCTCCTAAAGTTTAAATATAGGTGAACAGAGTTTGATGCCCAATTCCATGTGACAGATAATTTAAAGGTATCATGGTTGTATTAATCAGAGTTCTCCAGAGAAACAGAACCAATATAAGATATATACATATATGATTTATTATAAGATGTTGTCTCAGACAATTATGGAAGCTGAGAAATCTCACATCTGCTACTGTAAGCTGAAGACCCAGGAAAGCAAGTAGCATATTTTCTAGAACTGGATGATCAATGGTCTCAGGGGAGAAGAAGCTTGATGTCCCAGATTAATAGTCAGGTAGAGAATGAATTCCTCCTTCTGTTGCTTTTTTGTTTGATTCAGGCCCTTAGGATTGGATGATGGATATCAATACTGAGCAGGTCAATCTGCTTTACTGAGTTCACTAATCCAAATGCTAATCTCATCTGAAATACCAATGCAGACACATCTGAAATATTATTTAATTTGGATGCCCCATGCTCAGTCAAGTTGATACATAATATTAACCATCATAATCACAATGCCATGTACATGGGAAGGAGGAGTTAACCAGCAAACAATCTTTCCAATATTTAAGGCATATGGAAGAATTCCATATGGACATGATTGAGAGTTTAGATGTTAGTGGAGGGTCAGAAGCCGTTGGACTGATTGAATGGCTGCTGGGTTAAAAAAAAATATGATGCTCAGTCCAGTGGAAGTTTTGGGGTATAGTGCCAGTGAAAGGACCAAAAAGGAATAGATGATCTCCTAGAGGGATCTTCAGTCTTGGAGGCCATCAGGGTGAATCTGAACATTACTTTAAGGAGCCTAAGCACAATACATGCATTGATCTCTCCATATGAAGAGTAAATATAAATGTCGGACAAGAACCGGACTGAGTTCATGGAGAACTCAACAAACCAACTACCATGGGGTAAAGTTAGGAGACCTATGCCTCCCTATGTTCCTCCTCTCTTTCACAAGAGAAAAGCTGTCACACCTCATATCACACCTCTAAAGAGAAAGCCACATGACACTTCATGTCATCCATTTCAAATAGTCAAGTCCACAGCTCCAGCCTGCACTGGGGCAGGGAAGAGAACATTTTTGAATCACATTTGAAAGTAAAGTTTTAAAGGTGAATAGAACTGAATATTCAATGCCATATACAGTCTAGTTGAAATCATTTTCTCAAAAGTTACAGAATCTGATTAAGATGTTCTTAAGGAACCTACTATCCAATGGGAAAGGAGATTAAGAATACAGTTGCAGGTGGCATTTATTATTGAATAATAAAACCAGTTACGTTTACTTTCCAGTGAATTTAAATTCCACAATAAACTAATTAAATGAATAATCTATTCAAGAGTTGTATTATCTCACTGAACTGATGGAAAGGCAAGAGAATTAGATACAGAATTAAGATAGGAAACAGAATAGATAGAGAATCATGATAGGATAGGAACACCACCACTTTCATGATACCACCATAGAAGTGAATGGTCTCCAATTATTTCTTATTTTCTATGTGATTCAGCTCACGACTCAAGTACTGACAGAAGTCATTTGGCTAAAGTTAGGTCTAAGACCTACCGATTGACTGAACACATGAAGGGTCTCCAAAGAAGATTCTGTTAGAATCTTTGAGGACTATTTGTATTTGTAGCAGAAGAACATGGTATTGGAATATTCCAAGTTACCAGCACTGCACCCAGTGGCACAGTTTTCTAAAATAGAATCAGTTTGCTATCAGAAAGGGAGAAGTGAAAAGAAAAATTAGGAAGGAAAGAAGGAAGGAAGGGAGGGAGGAAGGGAGGAAGGAAAGAAATATCCACTATCTAGAATAACAACTGGGCACAAAAAAAAGGGATCGGTCTTAGCAATAAGGCAGAAAATTTTCAATACAAGAGGACTTGATCTGAAATAGAAAATACTGAGTCTAGTTAGAGTCTATTTTGTTTACAAGGTGGCTTTGATGGAAGATAGACAAAGCTGCAAGAGTGGTAAAACCAATACGGCATGCCAGCAATACTGTGGCCAAACTCAAGGTGAAAATTAATCTGTGTTGACAGTTAAGTTTATTTCCTCATATAACCTAAACTTGCTCTCTAACTTCAGGTTTACCTTTAATTTTTTTACTTCATATTCACACAATTGTACACTCAAATGATTAAGATATAGATGGTAGTATAATATCAGTTATGGGTCAAATTTTATAATGGCATTTTGTTTGGTGAAAGTTTCTATTCTTTTTGAGATTTTTATCAACTATATACAGCCCATGGAATTCTTTTGGAGCTTAAAGATAATTAGCTCACATAAATTTAAGCAAGCAGGTGATAAGAAAGGCATTTAGTAGGCTTTGATAAGATACAGGGAACTATATTAGTCAGGGTTCTCCAGAGAAAGAGACCTAAGAGGTGTCTGCAATTGTGTGTATGTGTGTGTGTGTACAGAGAATAAGAGGGGACAGTGGAAGAAAGTGACTCTTCATACAACTGTGGAGGCTAGCAAACCCAAACTGCAGGGAGGGATGTCAGGTTGGAAACTCAGGGAATAGTTGATGTTGTAGGCAGACTAAAGGCAGAAATCTCTCTTCTTTGGTAATGTCAGTCTTTTTTCTCTTAAAGCTTTCAACTGATTGGCCCATCCACATTATGGAGGGTGATCTACTTTATTCAAAGTCTACTGATTGAAATGTTAATCTCATCTAAAAAAATACCCTTGCAGCATCATCAAGAAAAGTGTTTGACTAAGTATCCAGGTACTATGGCCTAGCCACGTTGACATATAGAATTAACCATCCCCAAAACCTTTTCGCATAAAAAAGACTAGCCCCAAGAGATCCTCTGACACCTCTCTAAAATATTAGCACATCAGAATTAGGAAAAGATTCATTCAGAATCTCAATTTACTGTGATGATTTTAGGAAGTTTAAGTTTCTGTTTCATCATCTTTAAATTTTGTAAAATATATTGCTTTAGATTTAAATGTTATGGAGATAATATGTATTTAATAATGACTTCCTTAAAAATAATATGTACTATGATTTCCTTTGAACTTGTTCCTCCCTTCACATTTCAACCATAATAATTTAATAATTTACCAAAGTATACTGGATTAAAAAAAGCAATCAAAATAATCTATTCAAGAAAATTTATTTCATATGCTCCACTTCCAACAACACAAAAATCATTGCTAAAACATTCTGAGGACATAAAATATTTATTAAGAATTTATTACTTTGCATTCAAACTCTGTTACAGAAAAAGTCTAAGCAAAGGTATTTTTTAAAGACAAATATATAAACCATACTATTTTGCAAAACAGACTTCCTTCTTTATACTATATTGCTAAGTAAATATTTTATGAAGTGATTAAATTTGTGCTATGTTCTGAATTTGCTTGAAATATCATCTTTTCTTTCAAAAGAGTACAACATACCACATTTGTACGGTAATGGGATGTCAATGATATTTAAGATAACAATTTGGCTGTCCCTGTAAATGCATTAAAGAGCATTTTACCCATATAAATTATCTCTCTCTAAACACTGCATTGAAAGCCTACTATACATCTATTATCCATACTTTGTGATCTGGCTTTTTATTTCTTTAACATCTAGTTTCAGTATTGGTCTTGGGTGTGTTTTACACTCCATTCTTGTCAGTCATTGTTTGGGATCCATGATTTTTCAACTTTGAAAATGTGTGAGGTGGGTGTAATTTGAGTGCTGAAAGACTTGTTGCATTTGACAGGAAACTACAAATCTGCCCCAGGGACCGCTTTAAATCTAAAGAGTAAGTTTGTGATTTCCCAGGAGGTACTTAGAGATATTTTTTATAATGTTAGCATTGCCTATTCCCAATTGAATCATGTTTCAATGAATATAAGAGGCAACATGACATTCTTAAAGGAACATTCTGAGGGGTGCCTGGGTGGCTCAGTCGGTTAAGCTTTGTACTCTTGATTTTGGCTCAGGTAATGATCTCAGGGTCGTGAGGTCAAGCCCCACATTGGTCTCCAAGCTGGGCATGGAGCCTGCTTGAGAGTCTCTTTCTCTGTCTCCCTCTGCTCCTCCCCATACTACCATGCTCTCTCTCAACAAAACAAAACAAAATAAAACAAAACGAAAAACCCATTCTGATAAGAACCCAATTTTGACTTCCTATCTGGGCTCTGTCATACTGTGAGTTTAGGTAACTGAATATACATTTCTAAATTTTCATTTTATAATCTGTAAAAGAAGTGGGCAGAAATGATGGTGATGTTTGCAAAGGATCATGTCTAAATGGTTTTTCTGTTAAGGGATTATATATATTTTTTCTATTACGATATTAGCTATTCGTGACTTTGCTTGCCATATGGAGGTTTTGATTACAGTGCTCAAGTTTGGAAAATCTTGTATTTGTGAGAGATATTTTATCAGTATCACTTTAATATAAATATAGCTAAATTGGTATTTTGGGAAACTATTTTCCCAAATGAAATACTAGCATGCTGTATTATCTTAGTACTAGAAATTTTGGTAATAAGTGAGACAAAGTTCCTTTTCTCCACCCTCCTCTGAGCATAGATAATGAACTTACTTGTTGGTTTTTCAATAGAATCGCTTTTCCAGCTCTTTCATACACACAATTGAACATACATTTATAAAAGGTATTAGCATGTGTAACTCCAAATTATGACATCAGAACTACACATATTTTTATCATCTTCTGATTATGAAGCAACTACTGTTGGTTGCTCCTACTGTGTTTATTTATTCTCAATTATTCTTTCACTGTAACATTCATTTATTTATATTTCCACCTATTCACTTATTCAGGATTATATATTTTTAGGAAATGTTAAGGTAGATTTGTTTTGTCAAACAAATTTGTCAAAAAGCATCAACATTCTTAAATTCTGTATCAAATTTGGTCTCCTCAAATTTTGTTATAATTATTTTATTGACTATATTCCCTGTGTTGTACTTTTCAGCTCTGTGACTTATTTGTATTATAACTAGAAGTTTGTACCTTTTAATCGCCTTCACCTATTTTGTCCATTCTCCCACCTCCCCCTCTCTGGCAACCATCAATTTGTTCTCTGTATTTATGTGTCAGTTTGGCTTTTTTGTTTGTTCATTTCTTTTGTTTTTTTAGATGCCACATATAAGTGAAATCATATAGTATTTGTCTTTCTCGGTTGACCTATTTCACTTAGCATAACATCCTCTAGTTTATCCATGTTGCTGCATTAATAGCCACAATTTCATTCTTTTTTATGGATGAGTAATATTCCATTGTACATGTCTTCCACATCTTCTTTACCCATTCATGTATTGATAGAAACTGGGGTTGCTTCCATTATCTTGGCTATTGTACATAATGCTGCAATAAATATGGGGTACATATATCTTTTTAGATTAGTGCTTTCATTTTCTTGAGTAAATACCCAGTAGTGGCATTACTGGGTCATATGGTAGTTCTATTTTAAAATTTTTTGAGGGACCTCCATACTTTTTCCACACCAGCTATGCCAGTTCACATTCCTACCAACAAGGCACAACAATTCCCTATTTTCTACATTCTTTCCAACATTTGTTATTTCTTGTCTTTTTGGTTATAGCCATTCTTACTACTGGTGTGAAGGGATATCTCATTGTGGTTTTGATTTTTGCTTCCTGATGATTGGTGATGTTCAGCTATCTGTGTCTGTTAGCTATTTATATGTCTTCTTTGGAAAAATGTCTATTCAGGTCTGCTGCCCATTTTAAAATTTAAATATTTATTTTTTTGGTGTTGAGTTGTAAAATGTCTTTACATATTTTGGATGTTAACTCCTTCTCAAGTATATCATTTGCAAATATCTTCTCCCATTCAGTAGTTTGGGTTGCCTTTTCATTTTGTTCATTTTCATTGTTCTTTTGCCATGAAAAAGCTCTTTATTTTGGTAAAGACACATCCATAAATATGCTCCTCAAGCCATGTCCAAGAGATTACTGGCTAAGAGTCTTTTAGGAATTTTATGGTTTAGTCTCACATTTAGGTCTCTAATCCGTTTTGAATTTACTTTTGCGTATGGTATAAGAAAGTGGTCTGGTGTCATTCTTTTGCATGTAGCTGTCCAATTTTCCAGCATGATTTGTCTAAGCGACTGTCTTTTCCCCATTGTATAGTATATACAAATTATTTTTAATCTGCTTTATTGAGGTATATTAACATAATATAAATTTACTTATTTTACATGTACAAGTCAATAAATTTTGACAAATATGCATGGTTGTTTAATCAACAAAATCATGATATGGAACATTACTATCTCCCCAAAAGTTCATCCAGATTCACTTGTAATCAATCCCGTCTTCCTGAGCCCCATCCTTTAAAACCATTGGTATGCTTTCAGTTACAATATTTTTGTTCTTCTCTAGAACTTTATATAAAAAGAATCATACATGGTTTTTCTGTGTGCTTTTGTCAATTAGCATAATATTTTAAGATTCATCCATGATTCCATGAATACTGGAGTAACTGGTGACTAGTTTATGTTCTCTGTATTTCTAAATAAATTATATAATCAGCTTGCCAAATTTCTTAAAAGAGAATTCTGGGAATTAATTGGGTTTGCATTGAATTCACAGGCCAAATTAGAGATAACTGACATCTTAAGATTATTTTATCTTCCAATTCATGAATATGGAATTTATCTTCATTTCTTTAAGATTTCTTCAATATCTGTCAGCAGTGAGTTGTAGTCTTCTATGGCTTGATCTTGTGTTATTACAATGGAGCTCTCCAAATTTCATGATTTTTGATGCTATTGTATGTGATATATTTTTATTTCAATTTTCAGTTGTTCATGGGTACTATATAAAATAGTTTTATTTTGCATATTAGCTTTACTATGATATTGCTAGATTCACTTATAATTTCTCATAGCTTTCTTCTGTAGATTTCTTAGGATTTTGTAGTATTCATTTTGTCTACCAATAAGGATGTTACTTATTTCTAATTTATATGCTTTCATTTCTTTCCTTATTGATCTGATGAGAATCTCCACTACAACTTTCTCTACAAGTGGTAGCAATGGATATTATTGAATTGTTTATGACCTTAGAGGAAAAATATTTAGTCATTTACCACTTTTTTTTCTGTTTTTTAGAGAGGGAGAGAGAAAGAGGGTGGGGAGGGGTAGAAGGAGAGGGAGAGAGAATCTTAAGCAAACTCCATGCCCAGCACAGAGCCTGATGCAGGGCTCAATCTCACAACTTGGAGATCATGACCTGAGCCGAAATCAAAAGTCAATACCTGACTGAGCCACCCTGGTGTCCCTAGTCATTCAACTTTAAGTGTGGTGCAAGTTGTATAGACGTTTTTATCAATCTAATTTTCTAAGAATTTTCTTTTTTTTAATATGAATGGATGTTGAATTTTGATAAATGTTATTTCTGTATCTAGTCTCAATCTATTGACATAGTTATATATTTTTCATTTTTAGTCTATTAACATTGCAAATTATAATGATTATTTTTTGAGTGTTAAACCATCCTTCAATTCCCAGGATAAACTCAACTTGATTATGATGTATGATCTTTTCTATACATGGCTAAATTGAGTTTTCTAAATTTGGGATAATTGTTTTAGAGTCTATGTTCAGAGACATTTATCCTTAATTTTATTGTAATAACCTTTTAAAATTTTGTTATCAAATTAGTGCTCCTTCATAAAATAAGCTGAAATGTATTCTTCTTTTTCCTAGAAAAGTCTGTGGAATTGTATTACTTCCTACATATACATATACATATATATATATATACATATATATATATATATATATATGTATATATATACATATATATATATATATTTTTTTTTTTAAAGAGAGAGAGAAAGAGCACAAGCTGGGGGAGGGGCAGAGGTAGAGAAGCTGACTCCCTGCTGAGTGGGGGAACCTAACATAGAGCTCAATCCCAGCACCATGAGATTATGACCTGAGCCAAAATCAAGAGCCAGATGCTCAACTAACTGAGCCACCCAGGTGCGAGAAGGAGAGGGAGAGAATCTTAAGCAGGCTGTATGCTCAGTGTGGAGCTTATGCTGGGCTTGATCTCAAGATCCTGAGATCATGACCTGAGCAGAAATCAAGAGTCAAATATTTAACCAACTAGGCCACCCAGGTTCCCTGGAATTGTATCACTTTTTAAAATGCTTGTTAGAGGGGTGCCTGGGTGGCTCAGTGGGCTAAAGCCTCTGCCTTCAGCTCAGTCATGATCCCAGGGTCCTGGGATCGAGCCCCGCATTGGCCTCTCTGCTCAGCAGGGAGCCTGCTTCCCTTCCTCTGTCTCTGCCTGCTTCTCTGCCTACCTGTGATCTCTGTCAAATAAATAAATAAAATCTTTAAAAAAAAATGCTTGTTAGAGCCTAGTGGCTCAGTTGGTTGAGTATTCACTCTTGGTTTTAGTGGTATCATGACCTCAGGGTCCTGGCATGGAGCCCCAGGTCAGACTTCGTGATCAGTGTGGAGTCTGCTGGATATTCTTCCCTTTTCTCTCCCTCTGCCCCACCCCCTGCTCATGCAGAGTGTGCTCTCTCTCTCAAATAAATAAATAAATCTTTAAAATGCATGTTAGAATTCACCAGTTAAGTCCTATGGGTTTAGATTTTCTTTGTGGAAGGCTTTTAGCTACTGATTCAATTAAGATTATTTAGGTTATGTTTCTTTTTTCTTCTAAGTGAATTTTAGTAGATTATTTTGAGGGCCTTGCATATTTTATCTCAGTATTAAACTGGCATAAACTTGCTCCAAGTTGCTAAAAATGGTGGGATCTGTAGTACCTTTTAAAATTCTGTTATTGGTCACTTGTGTCTTTCCTTTATTTTTCTCATTAGTTTAATAGAAGTTTATAAATATTATTGAACTTAAAAAAATCAAGTTGGGGGCTCTGATTTTCTCCTTTGTTTTTATTTTTTATTTTATTTACTCTTGCCCTTATCCTTGGTAGTTTTTTCCTTCTGATTATTTTTGGATTAATTTTTCTCATTTTCAGGTGACTTACAGTAAAATTATTAAGTCAATGATTTGAGAACTTTCTTGCTTTAACTACTATGTATTTTCCTTTAAAAAGGCTTTAGCTTCACCCCACATTTAAAATGCTATTCATTCATTTTATATTGTTAAGTGTACTAATTTCCCCATTGACCACTTTGTTTAATTTCTATATATTTGATTTCCATATATTATTATTATTGATTATCATTTAATTTTACTTGGGTCAGAGTATTTAGTTTGCACATTTTTTTTCTTTTAAACTTATAATTACTCTTATTGCTCAGAATACATGTGTGCCAATTTGCATTTGAGAATAATGTGTATTCTTCTGTTTAGTATTCTATGAATACATTTGGTAAAAAAATACTGCATTATTGAATTATATCATATACTATTGATTTTCTATCCAATTGCAATTCTCTGAATTACTCGTAAAGAAGTGTTAAAAATCTTCAACTATAATTTTGGATTGTCCATTTTTCTCATTAGTTCTGTAACTTTTCACTTCATGTGCTTTGAAGTTCAGTTACCAGGTACATCGCCTTTTTGACAGTTTCATCCTTTTGATACATAAACTTTTATCATCAATTTTTTCCCCTTACCTTTTATTCTTTCTCTTAAATCTACTTTGTCTGAGATTTATATCACATCTCCAGCTTTCTTATAATTAGTCGTAATAAAGTATATTTTTCCATCTTTTTATTTTTAATCAACTTATGACTTTATATATAAAGTGGCTTTACTTTTTGTGTTGTTAGACATATGGTTGTGTCTTTTTTTAAAATACAGAATGGCAATATCTGATTTTTAATTAGAAGGCTTAGAATTATTTCCACTTAATGTAATTATCAAAATAGTTGTTTGCTATGTTACATTATTATTTTCTATTTTTGTTATTTATAGTTTTTTCCTCTTGCTTTCCTCTTGCTCTTTTGATAGGATTGAAGTTTTATTATTATTTTTTAATGATTCTATTCTATCTCTAGTATTCACTAATTTGCTATCCTCTTATTTAATTTTTTTAGCAGTTATCCTAGGGCTAACAGTATATATCTTTAACTTATCATAGTGTACTTTCAAATAATAATAGATCAATTCATGAACAATGTAAGAAAACTTACAACTGAATCCTTTCATTTCTCTCCTCCCCCTATCCCTCATGCTACTGCTTTCAGGCACTTTATTTCTACATATTTTATTAATGTTACTGAATTGGTTGTCTAATGCTGTTGCGACAAATTATTACACATCTGGTGGCTTAAAACAACAGAAATTTACTGTTTATAGTTTGGGAGGTCAGAACTTCAAAGTGACTCTTCAGGGTTTTGTCTTATCTGGAGACACCACGGAGAATTTATTTCCTTGCCTTTCCAGATTCATTGTTTGGCTCATGACCTCTTCTTCCACCTTCAAAGTATGGCTCCTCCCTCCAACTTCTGTTGCTGTTATCTGATCTTCCTTTTTTTTTTTAACCTCTACCTTTCTAAGGAGTCTTGTGATTATATCAACCCTACCCAGATCCAGAGTAATCGTCCCATTTTGAGTTTATTAACTTAATAAAAAATGATAAGTCCCTTTTAAATGTAAGGTAGAATGCATACAGTTTCCTCGGATTAGGACATAAACATCTTGAAGAATCCATCATTCAGTTTACTGCAGTCAACCCTTTAGCCCTTAAAAGTTCACATCAATTCCAAAAACAAAATACATCTGTAACCCAAGTTCTTCAAACCCACCTACCCATTGCATCATCATCTCTCAAGTTTGTAATCTCACTTAAGTCAAATTAGTTCAAAAGTCCCAAATCTCATTATCTAAATTCAATTAAATTACGTATGGATGAGATTTTGGTATAATCCATCCTGGGGCAAATTTCTTTCCATCTAGTAACCTGTGAAACTCAAAACACAAGAAATCAGTTCCCAAAATACAAGGCTGGTATGAGAGTTTTATTTTTAATTTCAGTACTTAAAAAAAGTTGCTTTATTTTCACCTCATTTGAATAATTTCTGACAAGGATTCTATAGTCACAGTCTATATAAAATCTTGTTTCTTTTTTCTGATTAAAATTTTTTCTCTTTATGACTGCTTTTCAGCAATCTAACTATAACATGATTTGGGATTATTTTCACCTTTCTTCTATTTTGGTTTTAATGAGCTTCTCAGGTCTGTGGTTTTATAATTTCTATGATATTTGGTGTGTGTGTGGGGTTAAATAGCCATTTCTTCAAATATATTTTCTGCTACCATTTCTTCTCAGACTTCTATTGTACTTATGTTAGATTGCTTGATACTATGCAAAGTTCAGTGATAATTTTTGGTTTATATTAATTTTTTTCACCCTGTTCTTCATTTTTGGATAGTTGTTTTGCTTTTGTTACGTCTTAAATTCACACATATTTTACTCTAGAAGGATTAATATGCTAACATGTTGTTAATTCTATTAATGCATTTTTGTAGGTATTTCATTTTTAAATCTCTTGAAATACTTTCCTTTGCTTTACATTTTATATTACTCTAGCCATTATGGCCATATATTTTTTTTCCCAGTGTTCCAAGATTCATTATTTATGCACCATACCCACTACTGAATGCAGTGTGTGTCCGCCTTAATACCCACCACCATGCTCACCCATCTTCCCACTCCCCTCCCTTCCAAAACCCTCAGTTTGTTTCTTGGAGTCCACAGTCTCTCATGCTTCATCTCCCCTGCCCTGATTTCCCCCAATTCACTTTTCCTTTCCTTCTCCTAATGTCCTCCATGTTATTCCTTATGCTACACATGTGGAACCATATGATAATTGACTTTCTCTGTTTGACTTAGCCATAAGACTCAGCATAATCTCCTCCAGTCCCGTCCATGTTGATACAAAAGTTGGGTATTCACCCTTTCTGATGGCTGTGTGATATTCCATTGTATATACAGACCATATGTTCTTTATCCATTCATCTATTGAAGGGCATCTTGGCTCTTTCTACAGTTTGGTGACTGTGGCCATTGCTGCTATGAACATTAGGGTACAGATGGCCCTTCTTTTCACTGTATCTGTATCTCTGGGGTAAATACCCAGCAGTGCAATTGTAGGGTCATAGGGTAGCTCTATTTTTAATTTTTTGAGGAATTCCCACACTGTTTTCCAGAGTGACTGCACCAACTTGCATTCCCACCAACAGTGTAAGAGGGTTCCCCTTTCTCCACATACTCTCTAACACTTGTTTCCTGTCTTGTGAATTTTGGCCATTCTAACTGGTAGAAGGTGGTATCTCAATGTGCTTTTGATTTGAGTTTCCCTGATGATGGCCATATATTTGTATAACTTTCTAAAGATACAAACATATAGAAAACAGTTCTTTTAACTACCTTGTCTAATAATTCTATGATATCTGTCATTTTCCATTCAGTTTATATTAATTGATTTAATTCTGGTATGGTCCATATTTTTCTGCTTTGCATGTTGGGAATTTTTTAATGGCTAAGGGACAATGTGGATTTTAAGCTGTCAAGTGCTGGATTTTGTTGTATTCCTTTAAATAATATTTTATTTGGTTCTGTAATAAAAAAATCTATCACATTCTTTTGAGGATTCCCCAACAATAATTTATTACGGTAAACTCAGAGCAGCCTTTAATCTCGGCCTAATTTAACCCTATTACTTATGCATTACCTTTTTAAGGTCTCTTCTTCTTTTTTTTTTTTTTTTAAAGAATTTATTTGTTTATTTGACAGAGAGAGATCACAAGTAGGCAGAGAGGCAGGCAGAGAGAGAGAGAGGGAAGCAGGCTCCCTGCTGAGCAGAGAGCCCAGTACGGGACTTGATCCCAGGACCCTGAGGTCATGACCTGAGCTGAAGACAGAGGCTTAACCCATTGAGCCACCCAGGTGCCCATGGTCTCTTCTGACCCTTTTTGTATTGTTAGTTCTTTACTCTCTGGCTCGTAAGAAAACAAATCATTTTGCCTTCTGTGAACTCTGATAATTATTCAGCCTAATGCTTTTGAGTGTTTCCCCCCCACCCCCCAAAAAAAATCTCAGGTAAATTCATGATCCTTCTCATAAATTTCCAAAGAAGCACTAAGCCAAAGATTAAAGTGGACTCTTTTGTTTATTCTTCATCCAGTATATATTATTTAGTATTATATTCACAAATTATAGCCACCTTGGCCTTCCCAATTCCCAATCTGTCTCTCTCATTTAGCAAGTCTCCAGACTTTGCTGGGAATCTCCTTCCTTAAATTGTATACAAGAAATTTACTTTAGTCAAGAAGCTAGGACAATTGGAGGGCTCACCTCATTAGTTTCTCTTTTTCCAGGGATTACCTGCTCATGTTGCTTATTTCCAATCTTTAAATATTGTCCTTTGGTATATTTTGTTTCATTTTTTAGTTTTTGAAGATAGGAAGACAAATCTAGTCCCCTACTTTATCATGGGCAGAAGCAAAAGTCACCTACAAAATTCTGAATGTATTTTTTAATATATTTATATTTTTGCAGGGCTATTTTTCTTGTGCATCATCCATAGTCGTAAGCATAAATGAATGTAACGTTTATTTTAGGAGTTACAGTCTCAGGCCATATTAAAACAGATTTATCCAGAGAGTATAATATTTGTTCAAATAACTACACATTATGTTTTTATTCAAACTTACACTCACAATGTCATTTGGAATACCTTGTGCATTCCATTTTTCTAGTGATTTACAAAACCAATTTATGGAATCAATACACTGAAAAAAGTCCCTTGAAGTTTTAATACAATACTTTAAAAAATACCTGGTAAGCAAATATTTTCACCAGGGAATTAGCTTGGGGATAGGGATTATCATATTAAGTATTTTTTAACTTTGTGATATCTCAGAAATACACAGTAGTATGGAAAATAATATACTTAGTAGCCAAGAGTGATTTGTTTTTTTCTCAAAAATGTGCCTTTTAGGTAGATTCCATTATATTCACATTCATTCATTCATTTATTCATTTTTCAATCTCTATTCCTGTTTGCCTACTGTGTATTATATATCTCTAGAGAAAATATAAAAATATATAATTTCAGAAATAAACTGTTTAAAGATAAACTCAAAATGGGTTAAAGATCTAAGTGTGAGACCTGAAACCATAAAACTCCTAGAAGAAAACATATGAAGTAATCTCTCTGACATCAGCTTTAGTAACATTTTTCTAGGTAGACAATCACAGGCAAGGGAAACAAAAGGAAAAATAAACTATTGGGACTACACCAAAATAAAAAGCTTTCGTGTAACAAATCAACCATCAACAACCATTTTGTTGTTTTGTACAACAAAAACCGTCATTGCTGAATGAAAGATATTTGCAAGTGATATTTCTGATAAGGGGTTAATATCCTAAATGTATAAAGAACTATACAAAACAGCACTAAAATCCTCCACAAATAATCCAATTAAAAATGGACAGAGAACCTGAACAGACACTTTTCCAAAGCATATAGATGGTCAATAGACACATGACAAAATGGTGAACATCAGTGCTAATCAAAACCACAATGAGGTATCACTTCATATCAGTCATAATGACTAGATCAAAAAGACACGAACAAACAATGTTGGCAAGGCTGTAGAGTAAAAGGGAATTCTCATGCATTACTGGGAATACAAATTGGTGCAGCCCCTGTGAAAAACAGTGTGGGGGTTCCTCAAAAAATTAGAAATGGAAATACCATTTAATTCAGTAATTCTACTACTGGGTATCAACCCAAAGAAAATTAAACACTAATTTGAAAAGATATTCACCCCTATGTTTATTGCAGCATTATCTATAATAGCTAAGAAATGGAAGCAACCCCTTTATCCATCAATAGATGAATGCACAAAGAAGATGTGTATGTATGTATGTATGTATGTATGTATATTAAAATATTACTCAGCCATTAAAAAACAAGGAGATCTTGTTATTTGCAACAACATGAATGGAACTAGAGGGTATTATGCTAAGTGAAATAAGTCAGACAGAGAAAGACAAATACCATACGATTTCAATTATACACAAAACAAACAAAATCAAGAGAAACAGACCCATAAATAAAGAAAAGAAACTGAGGGATGCTGGAGGGGAGTGGTGTAGGGGAAAGGCCAAAACAGGAGAAAGATAGAAGGAGGTACAGGCTTCTAGATATGTAATGAATAATTGAAGGGATTGAAAGGCACATCATAGGTATAACAATAATACAGTAAATATTGTTTTGTAATGGCATTGTAAAAAAAAAAGAATAGAATTAAATTTTCTTTTTTTAAATCTGTTGGTATCATCAATGATTTTGGTAGCCCGATGAGACTTGAAAGCAGTTAAAAAAATGTAAAGGTTTACATCTCCCTTCCTAGCTACATGGCTGAATCTGATATCTGACTTGATGAAGCTTCAGAACATGCTGCAAAATCTGGAGATCTTATGACCCTCCATTTATAGTATTTATGGTAAACTTTCTTCCTTCTAACTGTGGACTTAACCAGTGGTGGTTAGAGACAGTGCCAAGTTTAAGTGCTGCCTGTAGAAATGTGAACAAACTCCATTTATGTTACCAACTCAGTGGACAGTTCCTTCATAATGGAATACTACTGATAGTACTTGAGGGAAGTATTCTCAATATGTGTGATATTCTGGTTCTGCCAGGAAGTCAGTTTAAACAGTCAGTAGAGGGAGAAGGCCATCCCAAGTGAACCCTTCAACTGTCATTTCCTTATCCAAGGGCTGAGGATGCAGATATCGATTTGCTATTTGCCTCTAGTTAGAATTTCATAGTTTTTTTTTTAATCTATAGAAGAATCTTTTCTCAGAAATAAATTTATCTGTTCTCAGACCTCCTTCTCTACTCTCTGACATTCTCCCTGATCATGACTCCTTAATCTTCCTTCCCCCGTCTTTATTAGATAATAGAGACATCTCTTGATGTGGGCTTCATCTAGGATCTTGCCCTACTTTCAAACCATATTGTATATCATTTTGTTTACTTGAGGCTCTAGGACAGTAACAGGATAATGGCTTTTTTCATCGAGTTTATGGAAAATATATATGCTTATTATCCATGTAAATGTGTTATGGTTTATGTAATAATTCCCTATTAAAAAAAACTGGAATTCTGTTTTTTTTTTTTTTAATTAGAGCTTTTGTTCTTCTGTTGTGTAATGGTACCAAAAATTATTATTTTTGTTGTGTGGCTCTTTTATGTCAGGCAATGTGCTCAGTGCTGGGCATAAAATAGTGAATGAGCTACACACAAGCACACAGAAAAAAGTTCATTTAATGGGGCACCTGGGTGGCTCAGTTGGTTAAGTAGCTGTCTTCAGCTCAGGTCATGATCCTAGGCTCCTGAGATTGAGCCCCAGGTCATCTCTGGCTCCTTGCTCAGTGGGGAGCCTGCTTCTCCCCCTGCCCCTCTTCCTACTTGTGCTTGCTCTCTCCCTCTCTCTCTCACTTTCTCTCTCTCTCTGTCAAATTAATAAATAAATAAATACATCTTTAAATGTCGAATGAAAAAAAATAAGTGAATGCAGAGTACAGAAGACTGGTTTGGAAAACTGGCATCAGTGATATTTATGGAAAAATCTAGTTTCTATTCTGCTTCACATAAGTACACTTTAAATAACAGCACTTAGAAAAGTAACACATAGAATACCTCAATTTGAAAATAACGTTACCCTGAGAAGCATATACAATTTAACTGATATCCAATATTTGCATAAGCCAAATTTTTTTTTACTTTGATAATACTTTTATCAACATAAGGTTAGTAAAATTTCTGAATTAAAAAGAGTACAACTTCAAGCAACTGATAATTTGGTATTATAAAAAGATTATTGGCACTGGCTTACTAAGATCAATGATGTGGTTGAAGAAATACCTTGCTACAGCTCTAGTTAAGTATAATACTATAAAGTTCCCTGGAACAAAATTGATGTATCTGAGATGTTATCCAGGATGTACTCATGCTATTTTTGCAAGCTGCTTTCATCATACTCAGAAGGATTTGTCAAGATGCTTACCTGTTGTGAAATTCAACATGATTTCTTAAGGGTGCAATCTAAGGCTGACTTATACCATCTCCTCTTAGCACTACTATATCAATGTCTATGTGATTATAATTCTTTCTGGGCCCTTCTTTATTCAGTGGTTGCTGTACAAAATGTGGGACAAAACAAATGCATGTCATGCTTTAAGACTACTGTATATCATATGTATTTACCAAGAGTTAAGAAAAATGTGCAAAATGCATCTTTACATATAAGCTCTTTTATCTTAAGCCTTTAATATTTTCATGTTTGGCTGGTTTACATGAAATTGGGGCAAATAGACTGACCCCCATTTATTATTTTTTACACATACTGAGGTGATTCTTCTTTTTAAAATTTTTTTTATTTAAATTCCAGTGTAGTTAACATACAGTGTAATATTAGTTTCAGGTGTACAATATAGTGATTCAACATTTCCATATATCACCTGGTGCTAATAACAAGTGAACTCCTTACTCCCCATCACCAATTTCACCCCATCTCCTTACCCACCTTCCCTCTGGTAAGCTCCAGTTTGTTCCTGATAGTTAAGGGTCCATTTCCATTTCTTGGTTTGCCCCTCCTTCTCTTTTAACCTTTGCTTTTTTGTTTTGTTTTGTTTCTAAATCCCACGCATGAGTGAAATCATACGGTATTTGTCTTTTTCTGACAGAGTCATTTTACACATCATAATACTAGCTAGCTCCGTCCACATTGTTGCAAACGACAAGATTTCATTCTTTTTTTATGGCTAATATTCCATTACATGTATATACCATCTCTTCTTAATCCATTCATCAATCAGTGGATACTTGGGTTGTTTCCATAATCTGGCTATTGTAGGTAATGCTGCTATTTAAAGACTGGGGTGTATGTATTCCTTTGAATTAGTATTTTTTGCATTGCTTTGGGTAAATACCTACTGGTGCAATTGCTAGATCAGAGGATAGTTCTATTTTTACCTTTTTTGAGGAAACTCCACACTGTTTTCCAGAGTGGCTGCACCTGTTTGCATTCCCAAAAACAGTGTAAGAGGGTTCCTCCTTGCCACGTCCTCACCAACACCTGTTGTTTCTTGTATTGTTGATTTTAGCCACTCAGACAGGTGTGAGATAACATCTCATTGTAGTTTCGACTTGCCATTCCTTGATGATGAGTGATGTTGCACATCTTTTCATGTGTCTGTTGGCCATCTGCACGTCTTCTTTAGAAAAATGACTACTCAAGTCTTCTGCCTATTTTTAAATTGGATCATTCCTTTTTTGGTTGTTGAGCTTTATAAGTTCTTTATATATTTTGGATACTAACCCTTTATCGGATATGTCATTTGGAAATATCTTCTCCCATGGCATTGGTTGTCATTTAGTTTTATTGTTTTTTTAAAAAATATTTATTTATTTATTTATTTATTTATTTATGTGACAGACAGAGACACACACACACACACACACACACACACACACACACAGAGGGAGCACAAGCAGGGGGAGTGGGAGAGAGAGAAGCAGGCTTCCCGCCAAGCAGGGAGCCCGATGTGGGCCTCCATCCCAGGACGCTGGGATCATGACCTGAGCTGAAGGCAGATGCTTAACATCTGAGCTACCCAGGCACCCTAGTTTTATTGTTTATTATACTCTTTTATAAGTATGTCTGGAGTGCCAAGGAAGAAATGTTAAATAAAACATACATACATATATATGTAATTATAGATATTATGTTTACATATATATGTAAAATCTATATATACATTGGATATCCAATATATACAAGTATGTCAAATTATTGGTCAAAGAGGAATGGTATTTAAAACATTATCTAGCTATTACAGAGGTGTCAAAATTTTGCATCTATTGTCATTTTGTAGAAGTCACATGTTAATCAGGAAGTCAAATGGAAAATTCTTATTCCAGGTTTATATAGAATTAAACTATGAAAGAGTTTTGAATACTTGAGAATTTTGATTACCTATTTTCAAAGAAATCCCG
>NW_019154091.1:43082944-43087682 GCF_002288905.1 Enhydra lutris kenyoni
CTCCTAAAATATGCAAAAAAAAAAAAAAAAAGAAGAAAGAAAGAAAAAAAATGAAAACGATTGGTTACATTTAAAGGTTCAATTAAAAAGAAATAGTACCCGACACACTGGATTAGTACTGAATTAATCTTAACAATAGTGATGATGACTGTTATTATTATTCCCCACAGGGCTTAGCTTGAGACTTAAATGTCCTTTTTGATCATTCTGTCTAGAGCCTATGCCATACACCTGATGGGCAAGAGTGGCTGCAAACTGACAGGACCTAGTCTGGAAAGACCAAATTATGGTGAAGTTGGTTGAAATGGAAAGAAGTAGATGGACTTGAGAGATACTACAGAAATAAAATCAACAAGGCCTAATTAATAATGAATTAGATACGGGAGGGTGGGGATGTCAGAAGCCGTAAAATGACATGTGAATATAACATGGAATGAATCCTTATTTTGCTTTTCTGCTCTCCCTGATGCCCTCCCCTCATTTTTCCCCACTGTGATACCTCTTTCCTTTCTTCTCATAATAAAGAAACATCAGAAAAAATGAAAACAGGACCAAAAGGAAGTGACAAGTATAAGAACATGAACTATTTCGTAATGTGTAGCAGAAACAAGAGACGGCTTTTACCTGGTTTTGGCTTTTTGGTGCCAGTATGTGAAGAAGCCATTACATGATTGGGTGAGGGGAAGAGGTGTGAGACAAAGGAGGAAGGAAAATTAAATAGAATTAAAATGTCTGAATTGATTTTAAAAAATAAGTGAAGAGCATAAGCAAATGGGTTTTTATTTTTAATGCTTGTAATGAAGGTGGGGGTGGGAGAAATTGGGACCATTATGGCTATACAGAGTACAATCTGGGGCCAGGAACTAAGTAATGTGGAGGAGGGAAATATTCTGGGGATGGAGTCAGGAGATAGGGTTTCTAGCCCTGGCCTCACCACCAATGATCACTTGAGCCTACGTGCAAGGATTCTATGAGATAGTACTATGTTCATGGGCTCTGTGAAGTTGTGGGGAGCTGTAAGAATAACAAAACAACAACAACAACAACAACAACAAAAAGAGTATGATCCAAATTGGGGTTCTGTTGTTTTTAGTTGGGGAAAGATTTTAAAAGACACATGGGAAATGACATAGGTAAATCACATACTTTAAAGTGCTTTAAATTTAGTATTATCCTTTTAAAATTACACAAGACAATACTCAGCACCATTTGGTATTTTATAAAGAATCTGTCTAGAATTCTTCCCTTTATTAGCACATAAAATAATATGCAGCATATCTTAAGGATGTAGGTATTTGTTTACATGAGAACGCATACCTCCCATCCATACAAATTTACCTGATCCTGCCAGCTAAGGAATGTGATACCTTACCTCGGTCGTGCCAACCCAACTTACGTATGTCTCAGGAACATTTTCAATAGTCAAAGGAATTCTTAAATCATTCATTCAACAAATATTTATAAAGCACCTATTATGTGTCAGGCATTATGCCAGATGCTGAACCTACAGAAATGAAAATGAAGAAAGAAAACACATACGTCTCCAGCTTTAAAAGACTCAGAATCCAGAAGGAAAGCATTGTACAAATATTTATGAGTATACTAAGTCAACAGAAATTTGGGGTATTACAGAGGCATAAAACAGGCCGGCCAAATTTAGTCAAAATATCTTATTTATGCATCATCAGTCATTGGCTGAATGGCTAAATTACTCCTAAGATACTCTGGATTTCTGCACATTGGGCAAAATGGGTTTAGTAGCCCAAGGAAGGTTTTCTTAAGAGATGAAGGTGTGGGTCATTGGACACAGAAGTGCAGGGAGCCTGGAAAAGGACACAAACAAAATCACAAAAGCAGGGGTGTGAAGGGATCTGAGTAGAGCACTGACAGTGTCTGCTATAGGCATCAAATAGAATTTTGGTTTGTATCTTTTTATATGGGTTATATAAAAGGGTGGTCATTTCATTTGCTGATGGAGGGTAAATAGGAGAAGAAAATAGGTTGGGCAAAAAATGTGGGGGTGAGATAATGAACAAACTTTTAGACTGGTTAAGTTTGAAGAATCTGTGATTCACTATTTAAAAATGTTCAGTAAGCAGTTGATTTTGAATATGTAAGTCTAACACTTAAAAGAGAAAAAGAGAAGTCTGGTGTAGAGATACAAATTTCAGAGTTGTTTTATAAAGATAGCAATTGAAACCTGGGGAATAAATTGTCTAGGGAGGATGACTCAGATGAAATAAGAAAAAGGCCCCCAAAAATCTCTAACTAATCCCAATATTTAATAGTCAGTAAAAGAAATTACAAAGGAGATTGAGAAGGAGTAGCAGAGAACAAGAACAACCAGAGGAGTCTGGGCTCAGAGAAAGTTAGGAAACAGAATCTAAACTATGCTGGATTCCAAATGAAATATGGACTTAAAATTATTCACTGAACTTAGTGATAGTATTATTATTTTGGACCCTACTGAGCATAGCTGGAGGACAGGTGATGATGTTTAGAAGAAGGTGATGAGTAAGAGAAGAAAATATCAATAATTAGAGTACATTGAGGAATAAGAGGTAATAAAATGAAAAACGAAACCCATACTCTGATGCAAATGATACACAGATTAAAAATATGTACCTTAGGACAAAAAAATTGCTTCAAATGGAATAAAATCTATAGATACACTTTAACTAGGAGGAACTAAGGTAGAGTTACTGAACTCATCCTGGTCTTGGTCCAGATAATACCTTCCTTTTGTTATTTTTACATCTCAAAATACAGATTATATTTCTGCCATCCACCATACCCTACTTTCTGGAATAACTAGGAGTAATGCTAATCATACAAATTACATGTTTTCCTAATTGCAATTTTTAGCACTATACTACTAGACTTTCTGCTTCTACTTAATTGCACTGCTAACATATGCTTTTCTCTTGTTCTTCTTATATCTATTTATGTTCCTAATTATATTGTAAATATCCAAGACAATGGGAACTGAAAACGGAAGCTGTTCTTACAGGGGTTATTTTAAGTACAAACACTCCCTTCTGCATGGTAAAAGAAGAGTCCTACAAGGTGTGGAAGGATGCTCTAGTTTTCTATAAACTTAGGTAAAGAACACAAAAACAAAAACTTCTGTGTGGAGTACAACCTGAAAAACTTACATATTCCAATTCCAAATGCTCCCTTTTTATTTTAAACCAGTTTTTGTTTTTTTTTTTTAAGATTTTATTTATTTGAGAGAGAGAGAAAATGAGAGAGAGCATGAGAAGGGAGAGGCAGACTTTCTGCCAAGCAGGGAGCCCAATGTGGGACTCGATTCTGAGACTCCAGGATCATGAACTGAGCCGAAGGAAGTTGCCCAACCAACTGAGCCACCCGGGCACCCCTTCAAATGCCCTTTTTTAATGACAATTTTATGAATCACATTCACAGATACTTTCCCTACAAAGGAATAATCTGCACTCAAGAAAGTGACATTCGTCTGGAAACTCTGAATTTACTTTTTTTATGGTTTTGTTTTAGCTTTGGAGAGCAATTACTTTAAGAGTTAATTTCTTTTTTTATTGAGATATAATTGTCACTTAACATTATATTAATTTCAGGCATATCTAATGATTTGATATATTTATACATATTGCAAAATGATCACCACCATAAGTTAACATCTGTCACCACACATAATAATTAAAAATTGTCTTTTTTCTTGTGATAACTTTGAGGATCTACTCTTTCAGCAACTTTCAAAGACACAATGCAGTGTTATTAGCTCTAGTCATCGTGCTATACATTATATCCCCATGACTTACTTATTTTATAATTGAAATTTATACCTTTTGACACCCTACACCCATTTCACCCTTGGTTTTTGATGGTAGGTATAATGTCCTTCAATGAAGATGACATTTATGAGTTTAAATGTATTTCTGTTGAGTGGCTGCCATCTTGCGCCTAGCATTTAGGACAAAGTGGGAAAGAAACACTGTTGGCAGGAAGCAACCCTCAAACGTGATGGTTCAATTCAAAATCAGCACTGAACTTACAAAAAGTTGAGATAGAGTCAGAGGTAATCACAATAATTACCATTAATATCCACTATCCCAAAAGACAACAAATAGGAACAAAAGAGAATTTTATTAATATAGGAGTTTTTAAAGTGGGGCACCTGAGTGATGTAGGTGGTTAAGTGTCTGACTGATTATTGGTTTTGGCTCAGGTTGTCGTCTTCGACTCATGGGATCCAGTCCCCAACCAGGCTCCATGTCAGCAGGGAATGTCATTACACAGATGAGGTATTATTTAGTTACAAAAAAGGCGACACTTCCAATTTTTTAATTTTTATTTAATTTTATTTTTATTTATTTATTTTAATAAACATATATTTTTATCCCCAGGGGTACAGGTCTGTGAATCGTCAGGTTTACACACTTCACAGCACTCACCATAGCACATACCCTCCCCTATGTCCATAACCCCACCCCCCTTCTCCCAACACCCCTCCCACCAGCAACCCTCAGTTTGTTTTGTTAGATTAAGAGTCACTTATGGTGTGTCTCCCTCCCAATCCCATCTTGTTTCATTTACTCTTCTCCTACCTCCCTAACGCCCCATGTTGCATCTCCACTTCCTCATATCAGGGAGATCATATGATAGTTGTCTTTCTCTGATTGACTTATTTCACTAAGCATGATACCCTCTACTTCCATCCGCATCGTCGCAAATGGCAAGATTTCATTTCTTTTGATGG
>NW_019154091.1:43090682-43091149 GCF_002288905.1 Enhydra lutris kenyoni
TCCCAATAGTTCATTTTTGCCCTTGCTTCCCTTGCCTTTGGCGATGTTCCTAGGAAGATGTTGCTGCGGCTGAGGTCGAAGAGGTTGCTGCCTGTGTTCTCCTCAAGGATTTTGATGGATTCCTTTCTCACATTGAGGTCCTTCATCCATTTTGAGTCTATTTTCGTGTGTGTTATAAGGCAATGATCCAATTTCATTTTTCTGCATGTGGCTGTCCAATTTTCCCAACACCATTTATTGAAGAGGCTATCTTTTTTCCATTGGACATTCTTTCCTGCTTTGTCGAAGATTAGTTGACCATAGAGTTGAGGGTCTATTTCTGGGCTCTCTATTCTGTTCCATTGATCTATGTGTCTATTTTGTGCCAGTACCATGCTGTCTTGATGATGACAGCTTTGTAATAGAGCTTGACGTCCGGAATTGTGATGCCACCAACTTTGGCTTTCTTTTTCAATATTCCTTTGGCT
>NW_019154091.1:43094149-43137320 GCF_002288905.1 Enhydra lutris kenyoni
TTCATGAGTACTTTATAGTTTTCTGAGTATAGATTCTTAGCCTCTTTGGTTAGGTTTCAACTTTTTAATTTTTATTAAAGATTTTATTTATTTGAGAGAGAAGAGAGTGCAAGCACACAAGTGGGGGGGCAAGGGGAGAGAAAAAAGCAAGTTCCCAACTGAGTAGGGAGCCCCACATGAGGCCTGATCCCAGAATCCCGGGATCATGACCTGAGTCCAAGGCAGATGCTTAACTGACAGAGCCACCCAGGTGCCTTAAGGTGACACTTTTTAAACCAATCTATTTTGGGGGAGGGGGCTCTGCCCTTATTCTCTGTAGTACTGTAGTACATTACACAGTTAATAGCATCCCCTCCTTTCTTTTCCTGTTCTCTTTTTCACTTTCTGCTTTCTTCATTCCCTGCCTCAATCTTCTTTCCTTCTTTCTCTCTTTATTTCATTTTTTATTTTCAACATCATCTTCTTCACTATTCATATCTGCTCATTTCTTTGTATCTTTATAATATTTAAGGCTCCTATCCTGAGCTTACGAATATATGACTGTGACAATTCCTATTGACTTATGGGCCACTCCACAGCTGAGTAAAGGTTTTTCCTTTTTTTCTAAAAACAATGTACTGGCAACCTGGCAATAGTGATGAAAATCACAATACATCAATATTATAAGGATAATTTTTTTTAATGTTATCATGAGAAACTAAACAGAATGCTAAAAATACCATTATAGTGCTGCCTTTCCAGACCATTGAGTAGGTAGTCATGTTGACAGAGATAAGAAACTGACTAATATCTACTCCTTCATGTAGGAGATCAAAAGTCTCCCTTTGTGAAACATATTAAGTATTTTGGGCTAGCAGATTGTATTGAGAATTTTTTTCTGTTAGTTTTAGTTATATTCCTCTTTCTCAAAAGAACATTGCTACATAATAATAATAATAATAAAGATTAACACAGTCAACAATTATTAAGCATTTTCTATGTGTCAACAATTAAATGCTTTTCATAAATGGTATTAAAAACAAAAATGTCCCACAAATGCTTATGCAAAGTTAAAGAAAATTTTTTCTTAAAATTACAAGAGTATATAGTAAAATTTATTCTAAGTAGAAAATGGCTGTGCTTACAGATTTTTAGTAACTGTAATCATTATCCAAGAGAGCCTTAAGAGACAATAAATTCCCTTGATCAGGTTCAACACCTTGTTTTTCTATTCAAAAAGCATCATTGAAACTCTACTTAGGTTCCATTGTGGCAGGCTACCAGTCTAATATAAGCATTGAGTGTTTGTGTAAAGTATTCCCTTACTTGATATTAACGGAGTAAAGAGGACCTATTGTACTGATGGTAGGGACTGATCTATGAACTCTATTCTTGGATTTAACTCCAGAGTGCTATGTAAACCAAGTTGTCTGATCTGACTATCTTTAGGACAAAAAATATTACTATGAATGAGTTTCACAAAATGCTGTCAGGAAAGTAACACAAAATGGCTTGAATAGTAATACAAGAGTTAAGGATTCCATCTATATTTTGGTTGGATTATACATTATTATGAAATTATTTAACTTTAACATGAGAAAGTATAATTCTCCTAGAAGAATGAAAAAAAAGAAAATGAAAATTTTTTAGTGTTTTAGCATAACATATTACTGTTTTGTTTTTATTTTAACAGCATTTAAATTATCATCTTAAAAAGACTGAGTGAATAATCCTTTTCAAGAAACATTACCAGTGACCACCATAGCAATAATAAAATTAAGTTTTAGGGGCGCCTGGGTGGCTCAGTGGGTTAAAGCCTCTGCCTTCGGCTCAGGTCGTGGTCCCAGGTCCTGGGATCGAGCCCCGCATGGGGATCTCTGCTCAGCAGGGAACCTGCTTCCTCCTCTCTCTGTCTCTGCCTGCCTCTCTGCCTACTTGTCCGTCAAATAAGTAAATAAGACCTTTAAAAAAAAAATTAAGTTTTAGAAACACAGAGTTTCTTTCAACAGTCACTCAGGCACATGCGGATTTTGAGATCTTCATGTTGGAAAGATTGGTCTGACCATCTAGCATCTGCTGATCTGACTTCTGCATCCATCCCCTCTTGTTCTAAGACCAGAACCAAAATTTTCTTTTGGGAAACCATTTTTCTCTATTCTCAGTCATGTAGTTTGGGGAAAACTTATTTATTTGTACATTCACTCATTGAAAAATTATTAATTGAGTGACATATATGGGCCAGGCACCATTCCAGAATCACAAAATATAGAAAAAAACTTCAGACCAAAAAAAAAAAAAAAAAGAAAGGAAAGAAAAACCAATAGTTTTACCTAAGGACAATAAAAGTTTGTAAAGCAAAAGGTAATATTTATGAGAGCTTATCAGTTAAAGGAAAAATCTTAATTGAATTTGAAAGTGTGGAGATGTGAACTCTGGAGCTTCTAGCAGCCATCTTACCCCTAAGGGGTAGTCAGCTCAGTAATAAAGCCAACAGAGAAGACAAAAGAGCTAAAGAGTCAGACGAAAACAAACAAATAAAAATGTTATGGCATTTTTGAGATTTGGGAGTAAGCCACGCTTGAAGTTAGAACTATCCCTGAAGTAATCTGAGCCAGTAATTTCATGTTTAGGCCATTAAAAATTAGGTTTCTAATACATGCAATGGAAAGAATCTTAATTGATACACTGAGATTTCCAAAATTCCAAGATAAAGATGAAAATATTCATCAATAATTTCCTTATTAATGTTTAAGAGTAACTGGTCCACACTAACATTATTTACATTAATGTCAATAATAATTTAAAAATGTTATGCATGTAACAGTGACCTATTCAAAAGTCTACAATATTTTCTTTCCATTTTTCACATGTCAAAATTATGCAAATAGCATTATTGATGATTTATAGAGCAACAGGTATAATTAGTAAGACTAGAATTTAACCCCTCAAAATTATAATACATGTTGTGTTTAAATTCTTATTAGATTGCACAATTCCTGATTTTTCATTATAAATATATGGCTTGGTTTGGCAAAACTTGAAGCTTTTAGAACTTCAAAAATCCTCAATCTCTCCATGTCTTTATACCTAGGATAGAGCTAGATTCAAACCACCCCTGTCATACTGATGCCCAAATTACTCTCAATAAAGGTGAATTTGTTAAACCCTTAATTTAATGTTGATTTCTACAATTCTCTGGGCTGTCTATAGTCTTTAGGCCCCATCAAATCCCATTCAGATCCAAACCAAATCTAGCCAAATATTCAAGAGCATAGTCTGTCTGACATACCTAAGACATCTATTGTGATCTACTTAAAATTAAACTTTGTACAGACTTTTCAAGCTCTCATATATTTCACTATTTCTTCCCCCCAACATGGAATCACATGCCACTTTATATTTAAAACTCTGCTGACCTTCATGTCTCTAATTGAAAATTGTAGATTTTGGAAAATGAAATAGACATAAAGTGGGACCAGTGGTGAGATCGTGGTTACGAAATTTTCTGACATACTGTTGTTTCCATTTACAACATAAGGTTCATTGAATAAACGTTCTGAATGCTTACCATAATATTTGCATCTTGCTTATAACAAATTGCTAACCGGTAAGTTTATGGGGTAACATATGGGTCTCAGTTCTTTAGTTGGCGGCAGTTAAACAAATCCTACATTTTTGCACACAAATAAATGCTTGAGAAAGAAACTACCCATTTTATGTAATCATATGTCCATTTGGATGTAGGTCAGGAAGGACTTGCTAGTATGCTAGCAGCCATAAAAAACCTGCCCCATGCTAATTACTATTTAGTTGCAGGGGTTGGTTCAGCTAGCTATGCATATGTTATGGGCCATATGTACAAACCTTTCCATTTGTAGAGAGGCCAGATGGGCCCTCCCTAAGTATGAACCTTCCCTGCTACATGGATTAACTATGAAAGGTTTAAATTGCTTGCTTTTGTTTTTTATGAAATGATTCACTCCAGGGCTCATATTTTTTATAGTTATTAGGGACTTTTAATTCAGAAAGAGTAGCAAACCCTATTTTTCATGCACATTTCTGTAAATGGCCCATCACTTTCACTCTGCAGTGCACATGAAACCATCACTCTTATTATTTTACAGATTTTTTTTCTTTTTCACGTGGATTATATTTTAGCTTGTTCAAACTGGGTCCCATGAAAGCGAGTCATATATACTGATTATTTGTATTTATTGTATCAAACAGAATATATGTATATAGGGGTTTGTTGCCTTCAAACACAGTAATTTGTAATTAAAGTTAATTTCTGTGGAAGAGTAAAACATTGAAATTTCTATAAAAACAGAATTTATAAGCTATTGTTGGAGATGACTTATGTGGGAAAACATTTCAGACACCCAAATAAATAATTTTTATTTTTTGAAGCAAAAATTATGCTCACTATAAGTTATTCCATGGCAAAATCAACATGAGGAGTATAACTCCTTCACTTACTCCTTGCCATTATATTTGAATGTAATAAATTTCATATAAAATATTTTGAATTGTTTTTCAAAAATTTATATCAAACTATTATTCTTAATTAGTGTTTAGTGAATCCTAAATTTGATATTGTTCTTATAGTCATTTGGCTTATTACTGACTGCATCTGAAAGCTTATAATTAAATTCCAAGGGCGTGCTATACTATGTAATTATTGAAATGTCAACATCCTTGGAATCTTTCATATTACATATCCTAGCAGAAAACTGATATAATTTAAAATGTTTCTATAGGGAAAGCAGTTAAGTAAGCCAACAGTCTTATCCAAAGTAATTCACCAAGCTGAAGAAAATAAAACCCTAACTGTAAAATTAGTTAAAATGTGTATGTTTACCAAAATTTAGTCATCAAGTTTCTGAATTATCAGATGTAATAATTCACTATTACTCACTACATATTTTCATATTTGGTTCAAGAAATGTAAATCAGAATTCATTAATTTTGATAGTTACAAAGAACCTTATTGATGGAATCAGGATATAAAACTTACAGGTTTCAAAAAAAAAATACAGACACTAGAAAAATTAAAAAGAAATGAGAAGAGGGAACTCCAAAATTAACAAAATAAATTTAGAAACTTTAATAATTGTGTAGTAACCTGTTTTGAGAGTGGAACTGCCTTGCCTTTAATGAACCATGTATCTTTTTGACAGTATTTTCTCTCCTTTATGGCAAGGTTACTGTTTTTTTAATCATTATTTTAGAGAATAAGTTAGTGAAATACCAAAAACTTCTATAACTAATTAAGTTTGGCTGTAAGAAGGAAAAAAAAGGCAACATGTGGTTCATAAATCAGTTACAGAAAATTCTGTTTAAAACAACACCTCCTTTTTGTACTACTATGAAAGTTCACTTATTGATAAATCTATCTATAATTAGCTAAGTCTGATTATGAAATTATCATTGTAAATTCTATATTTATGTATCCTTTTGATGAAGAAAATTTTTAATTTCTTACATAATACATAATAAATTTAATATAATAGATTTAATTTTATCAGTACTTTCATAATTTCTGATTAAAACTAGAAAAATATTTAGACTTTTTAATTATTTTTTTTTGAAGATTTTATTTATTTATTTGTCAGAGAGAATAAGTACAGGCAGAGGCAGAGGGAGAAGCAGGCTCCCTGCTGAGCAAGGAGCCTGATGTGGGACTCGATTCCAGGATGCTGGGATCATGACCTGAGCTGAAGGCAGCCGCTTAACCAACTGAGCCACCCAGTCGTCCCTATTTAGGTTTTCTACTATTTTATTAAGCCATATGAAACAGGAGGAACATTTTACACAAATAACTTTTGAATCATCATATTATACTATTTCGGAGATAATAATAACCAGAATTCATCTAACAAAATGTTTCTCAACCTCAGTACTATTCACATTTGGGGCCAGTAATTTGTTGTTGTAGGGGGCTATCCTGCACATTAAAGGATGTTTAGTAGCATCCTGGTCTCTAACCACTAGATGCCAGTAGTACCTCCCCAGTTGTTACATCCAAAAATCTCCACACATTGCCCTATTTCTCCTGGAGTGCAAAATCATTCCAAGTTGAGGACCACCAACCTACCAATGACTATTGATAAACAAAATTTTGTCTGTTTTATGTTAAGAGAGAGAAGCAAATGAGAGTAATGAAATCTTTAATTATTTTTTACAAAATATAAATAAATATCCATTGTATCTTCTGTTTTTATAATTCAACAGAAAGTAACATGAGAATTTCTACTTATTATACTTTCTTAGGTAAACCAAGTTCTAAAATCATTAAAAAGGCAAAAACAAGTCACATTCATCATACTTATACTTGCTAAAACACAAAGAAATTTTTAAAAAAGCACAATGACACTGGCAGAAAATGAAATTAATGAAAATAATATTCAAATTTTAATATATAAGCTCTTTTACCATAATATTTTAATACGATTTAAACTACACAAGCACACCCTGTGAAATAAGTAATGGAATGAAGACGGTGAAAATCAAACAAACAAGAAAACATAAGATCATCCATATCTTTTTTTTTTTTTTTTTTAAGGTTTTTGACTCCAAGCCAGTTTCACTTGGTTGCAGAAATTAGAAAATACAATTACCAAAGAAATTTTTTTCAAGATTTGGTGTGTGGGTGTGTGCTAATGGCAATAAAGCACAACTTTAACGAGAAAAAATGTTTACCTAGAATATCTGTATCATTCCTATTTACCACCAAGTGTGTTTCAAATGACACTACAGCAGAACTTGATTTGCAAGCTGTAACATGCAATATAAAACAAGACAAAGAACTATTTTCTAACTTTTAAGTGTGTTTTGATCCCTCTCACCTTTTCTATTAATTTTTAGAAAACTCCCCATAATAAATTTACAGTATCTTCAAAACAGATACCAAAGTTCAATATAACCTTTACTATTTTGTGTCTTTGGATTGGTGGCCAGAGGTTTATAATGTGAAAAACAAATAAATGATTTTCTATTAATATTTTCAGATTAGAAATTTTTCATATTTTGACTTTTGGTTTTCATTATCTATACAAATATATTTTTAAAAAATCTTCCTCCTGATTTCCATGTAAAGTAATGGTAGAAGTCTTTATTAGATGACTAACCCGCAGAGAATAACTATAAAATCAGAATATAATACAAAGACAACTACCAGAGATACTGGAATTAATTTAGAAATCAATGACAATAACATAATTGCAAAACCCCAAATATTTTGAAATTAAACAACATACTTCTAAACAATCCTGTGGTCAAGAAAGAATTAACATGAGGATTTAAAAATATGTAAACATAATAATAAGAAATACAACATATAAGAATGTGGGGACATGGCTAAAGGAGTGCCAGGAGGGCAAAACATGGCCTTAAATGTGAGGAGAGAGATATTTAAATCAATTATGAAAACTCCTAAAAAAATGTGAAAAAGTCCAAATTACGTAGAAGAAAGAAAATAATTAAAACAACAAAAATGAGGAAATTATTGAATCCAAAAGTAAGTTCTTTGGAAAAAAAATTAATAAAACTTGTAAGTTTCTAGGTAGATTATTCAAGAGTCAAAGAAAGAAAAAACAAATTACCAATGTTGGGAGACAAAGAGTGGCCATCACTACAAATTCTATTAATACTAAATTCAAAACAAGAAGATATTAAGAGCAACTTTACATCAATAAATTTAACAGCCAAGATGAAATGGACAAATTTCTTTAAATACACAAATTACCAAAACTGACCAAAGGAAAAAAAAAATTAGAAACTTGAAAACCCTTTCCAGTTAAAGAAGTTTGAAATTATAAATATTTTCCTACAAAGAAAATTCTAGGTGGATTAATTGGTGAATTCCCTCAAATATTTAAGAAAGAATTATTACTAACTCAATGCCAACATTTCCAGGAAAAAAGAAGAGAAAGAAACACTTTTTTAGCCACTCTCTTTCTGAGGCTAGTATTACCCTCACAATAAAATTAGACAAATACTTTATAAGAAAACTATAGAATCTCTTACAACTATATATGCAAATATTAAAAATTAGCAAATTTAAGACATTATCTTTTATATATATATACGTACACAAAGGTAACATGTAATATTAATGTATATATGTAAATATATGTAATATGTAAAGATATAAAGATGATATATTCAAAAATATATAAAGATATATATAAAGATATAAAGATAACTATATATAAAGATAATATGTAATATCTATTCTGGTATTGCAGGTTTGCATTAAAGTTCAAGAAATCAATAAATGTGATTCATTATATTAATAAAAGAAAAACTATAAGAATATTTTTAAATGCAAACAAAAGCATTTAATAAAATTCTCTACCCATTCTTGGTTAATAATGCAAAGGAAAAAAAGAAAAAAAATCCTAGAAAACTAGGAATATAGGAATAGAAGAAAAACACCTTAATCTAAGAATGTTTATGGAAAAAAAAAAAAAAAGAATGTTTACGGAAAGACTACCTCCCTTACCTCTTATGGGTTCACCTACTTTGGAGTGGTTGGGTCGCTGAAGGTAGAGGTTTCCAAAAACATATCCTCTCCAATCAGCTGCGGGCTGTGTAAAGTACAAGACAAAAGTCATAAAATTCTAATTTCAGAATTAGGAATTCTACTCTGACCTGCTGGAAATGATGCAGGTTTCTTGCCCCTAACATCAACTCCAAGCCAGCCTAGTTAATACATGTTCCAAAAGGGAATGTGGGGGATTCAAATATAATTCTGATTCAACTAACTTGGTTCTCTTATTGGATTGTCATGGTCCTAAGTTATAAAGGTAATGACCATGTGCTCCAGAATACTGCTTACTGACTCCCACAGTTGCTCTTGTGGGCTAACTAAAGTCAGAGACATACTGGGTCTCTGCAAGTTTTATAAAAATGCTCTTCTCATTCTTGCATCAGATCTCTTTGGAAGAAAATTCTGGGTTTAAGTAGGAGATGATTAGAAAAAAACATGACATTAAAAATATAAGCATACCTTAGTTTCAGACTACCACAATAAAGGGAAGAATATAATAAAGCGAGTCAAATGAATTTTTCAGTTTCCCAATGTAAAATTTATTTTTACACTATACTGTACTCTATTACAGGGTATAATAGCATTAGGTCTAAAAAAAAAAAGTACATACCTTAATTGAAAAGTACTTTATTGCTAAACAATGCTATCATCTGAGCTTTCACCCAATCATAGTCCCAGACCACAGAATACCATAACAAATTTAATAATGAAAATGTTTGAAAAGTGAGAATTACCAAAATGCGACACAGGCATGAAGCAAGCAAATGCTGTTGGAAAATGACGCCAACTGACATGCTTAATGCAAGATTGCCACAAACTTATTTTTTTTAAAAAAGGCGGGGCGCTTGGGTGGCTCAGTGGGTTAAGCCTCTGCCTTCTGCTGGGGTCATAGTCTCAGGGTCTTGGGATCTAGCCCCACATCGGGCTCTCTGCTCAGCAGGGAGTCTGCTTTCCTTCCTCTCTCTCTGCCTGCCTCTCTGCCTACTTGTGATCTCTCTCTCTGTCAAATAAATAAATAAAAATTTAAAGAAAAAAAAAAAGGCAATATCTGTGAAGCGCAATCAAGCCAAGTGCAATAAAATGGTGATACCGGTATGCCTGTATTCAAATGGAATACACCAGAAGCTTGCCAGGGGCCTGGAACAGGATATGCTGGGTCATAGGAGAGGCCAATGCGGGGGAGGGGGGGGGCAGGTATAGTTTCAAAATGTCAACCAAAAGTCGCAATGCCTACCTGCCTTTAGAGCAGATTCCCAAGGAAAGCATGTGAGAGGGGCCGGGCTGGCAGGAGAGGGTATCCCTCTGTTAGGAAACACTTGGGAATCCTGGTTCTTTGCGAAGCCCGGACCCCACGAGGCAGCAAATCCACACGGGAACTGATTGTTGCTTATTTGCGCTTGTTACCTTGGGGCGCTTTTCAGAAGGTGGGCTCCTTCCACGCTGGACTACACAGGCAGCCAGGGTTGCGCAGGTTTTAAGGGCCAGCGTTGCCCGGCTCGCCACGGGTGCTACTGCGCCTGTGCACGCAGGCGCAGGTCCCAGTAGCCGGGCACTGGGAAAGCCGGTCCTCCAAGGAGGAGTGTCTGTTTCCAGAGCAGGTTCCTGGAGTTAAAAGACCTCTGCCGGCTGAAGGCTTGGCTGGAGTCTTCTGGACTGCCCCGCCAAGGCTGGATTGTGCAGACTGGCTGCAGCACCCTCTAAGAAGAGACACTTGGTAGCCTTGATCGCCTCAGAAGCCTGGGACCCACGAGACGGTAAGTTCATGGGGGCCCTATCAACCATTTCAGCAAGCAGCTCACAGTGATGTCCAGGGTGTGGGCTCCCTCCATCCTGGAGGCTGTGGTTGGGGATGGTGGGCTGTGGCGCTAGGTGCTTGGAGGGCCCGGCTGCCCAAAGGTGGCTGGCAAGGTATGAGCTGCACGTGTCCCAGTTGCCAGCTCACTGTTGCCAGGGACTGGCAACAGGCCGAGCACTGGCAGAGCCTGAGTCGCCGGAGCAGGTTATTATAAGTAGTGCGTCGCGTGTTTACATAACGCTAACCCATAGCATGCCTTAACCTTCCCGCTGAAGACGGAGCTGGGGGAATCTTGACTGCCTTTCCGCAGGTGGGCCAGATGGTCCAACCGGGTGCCATTCAACAATTGACAAGAGCGAGCAGCCGTTGCTGGGGAAGCCCGGGGCCTCCTCAGGCAACCATTCCAAATGGGGACCATGAAGAGTTTGAAGGCGCTACTTTAAAAAGATTTTCTGATAGTGGACTGTCCCTACCCTAGAGGCTATTTGCGTGGTCGGCTTCCTGCCTGAGCAGATGAAAGCCACCTGGCGGGTGGTGTAGACCAACAGGATGTATTACACTGACTCCTCTTGGTCTATCTTTTAAAAACTATGACCAGACTGTGATTTGTACTAAATTGGTAATTTTAAGATTTCTCAGCTGGCCAGGAGGCTATTGCAGAGGTAGGGTCAATCTGTGCCCTCCAACTTTTGTTAGTCTCACTTGGAAGGGTCCCAATAATATTCTTGTGCCCCTGGAATTAATGCCTCCTACATAGAATCTAGACAGGAACTTGGTTTCCTCCTGAAAACACAGTGATGGCACACTAGGGATGGTTATTAAATAGCTCTAAGTGCTTAAGGGAGCACCACCAATGGATCATACATCTCTGAAAGGACTGCAAGCTCTCTCCAAAATTAGGTTAGCCTTGTTTACTTGGGATTGCAGTTTGGAGGAACTTCTCAGAGGGATAACAATAGATTCTTTTTGAATATTCTTGGGGGAGTTTTCCCTACAACAGAAGTCATAGAGTTAGAAAAGATGCTAAAATTTATCTCTGGTTTTAGTTGAAGTGATTGATGATAGCACCTTGATCATGGAAGGCATTTAGATCAGACTTACTAGAAAGGGTTGTTATAGATGAAGAATTTTCCTGGTCTTCCCCTTTCAGGCCAAGGCAGAGTCTCTGCAATTGCTAATACATCCTACTAAGCTTGAATTAATGGAAAGGTCAATAAAGAAACATAAGTGGAAGCCATCTGCCTTTCTAAGGCAGATATTGAATTTTTATGGGATTTGGGTTGGGTAAGGATTCCAGGAGTTATGACTGTATTGCAATTCTACAAATTGGCCTCATTCCATTGCCTGTAGTCTGTTTGAAATAGCCTTAATAAGATGAAACAAATATGCTAATTAAGTAGCTTTGGCCCATCCTCTGTCTGGGGAAGTTTTTCAGGAGCTAAGATGGTGTAGAATTGATGTCTGAATAGGACTGATGCACAGTTCTCCCCGTGTCTCTTATGTTTCTGTACATTTTGTGAAGAGAGGCACTGATAGTCTTTATGCTTTACAGCAGTGGGTGTATAGTGAATGGTCTTGGGAGATACAGTGTCTCCCTCCAGAACAGAGAGCAGGGATTCTTAGTCTAATAGGCAATACAATAGAGATATCCAGTACAATAGAGATAATCTCTCTTTGGAGCAAATGTTTGTCAGGTTTATTATAGCTCCTTATAAAAGATTAGAAATCTTTACTCTTGGGGTTCCATTGCATATGCAAAGGGCCCGTAAACTACCCCTGCACTTAACTTCATGGGATTTAGGGGTCAAGGGGAATTGACGTCAATATGAAACTCATGCTGTTTCTTGTGCTTTGAGAGCTAATATTCTTTGTCTCTTATCCAGGAGTCTCATCTTTTCTGCCTTCATTCATAAAATTGTGGAAGCTTGTTAGCTTTCAAGTAAAGTAAAATCTCAGACCCTTCAAAGGTTTTGACATTGAGTTGAATACAAATGCTTAGCGTGGTAATTTTTTCTTTGTTCCTCATTTTAGGGGAGAAGCATTTGTATTTCACTATAAAGTATGATGTTAGTTGTAGTTTTTTTTTTTTTTTTCTTAAATGACCTTTTAAAAAATTCCTTTTTATTTATTTACTTTTTTTTTTTTAGAGAGAGAAAGTGAGAGCACGGTGGGAAAGGCAGAGAGGGGCAGAGGGAGAGGACGAGAGAGAATCTTAAGCAGGGCTTGATTTCAGGCAGCTGAGATCATTACCTGAGCCGAAATTAAGAGTCAGACACTTAATAGACTGAGCCATCCAGGCTCCCCTCAAATTCCTTTTTATTCTAAATTTGCTGAGTTTTTATGAGGACTGGCTTCTGGATTTTGCCAAATGCTTTTGCTGTGTCTATCAAGATGATCACATAATTATAATTTTTTAGTCTTTTAATGTGAATTGCATTCTTTTTTTAAAAAAGATTTTATTTATTTATCAGACAGAGATCACAAGTAGGCAGAGAGGCAGGCAGAGAGAGAAGGGGGGGAAGCAGGCTCCCCGGTGAGCAGAGAGCCCGATGCGGGGCTTGATCCCAGGACGCCGGGATCATGACCCGAGCTGAAGGCAGAGGCTTTAACCCACTGAGACACCCATTTTTGAATGTTATAGAAGCATGCATTTATGGGATAATTCTCCACTTACAGTATCCTTTTTATACATTGACTTTAATTAGCTAAAAGTCAGTTAAGCATATTTTACATCTAGGTTTATGAGGGATATCGGTATGTAGTTTGTTTTTGTTTTATTGCAGTATCTTTGTCTGATTTTGGTGCCAGGGTCATTGGACTTATAGAATGAATTGGGAAATAACCCCACTCTTTCAGTTTGGATGAGTTTGTGTAGAGCTGGTATTATTGTTCTTTAAATATTTGGTAGAAAATTTATTGATTTTTTTCAAGCTTTTAAAATTTCCTCACTTAACCCAGTTAAAGCCATGAATTTTCCCTGATCTTTGCTTTAGCTGCATCCTATGTCTGAAGTTGTGTCTATGTTGTGTTTTCTTCATATTTAATACAAAATATTTTTCTATTTTTCCTTGTGATTTCTTCTTTCACCATGGGTTATTTAGAAGTATATTGTGAAATTTCCATAAATTTGTTATTTTCTACATATATTAATGATTTCTCATTTGTTTATTTTTTAAATTTTTATTTATTATGATTTTTCAAAGATTTTATTTGACAGACTGAGAAAGAGAGAGAACACAAACGCGGGGAGGAGTGGCAGGCATAGGGAGAGGGAGAAGCAGGCTCCCCCCTGAGCAGGGAGCCAGATACGGGGCTTGATCCCAGGATCCTTAGATCATGACCTGAGTTGAAGGTGGATGCTTAACTGACTGAGCCATCCAGGCGCCCCAGTTATTTATTTATTTATTTTTAATATGCTCCATGCCCAATGTGGAGCCCATGAGGGGCTTGAACTCATGACCCTGAGGTTAAAACTTGAGCTGAGATCAAAAGTCTCTTAACCAGCTGAGCCACCCAGGTGCCCTAGTTGTTCCTCATTTCAATCTATTATGGTCAGTATGTATACTCTTTATTGTTTCAGTTTTTCTGAATTCTTTGAGACTAGTTCTATGGCCTGTTATGTATTGTACCTTAGTGAATGTTTTCTGTGTACTTGGAAAAAATGTGTATCCAACTGCTTTTGAGTGTGATATTCTTTATACAACAGTAAGATTATGTGATAGTATTGTCAGGTTTTCTATAATCTTACTGATTTTCCTTATACTTTTTTATATTAATTCCTAAAAGAGAAATGTTTCAAGTCTCTCACTCAAATTGTGGATTTCTCTATTTCTCTTTTAGTTTCTATTTGTTTTTTATTCTTCTTTTTTTTTTTAAACTCAACTTTTGGATGTGTATGCATTTAGAAGTGTTCTAGCTTATAAAATACTGATGTTTTATGAGTATAAAATGTCCCTTCTTATCCCTTATAGTATCCCTTCCCTTGAAGTGTATTTTGCTACTAATATAGTCATTTCTGCTTTCCTAAGTGCAACATTTTCATAATAGAATATTTTCCACTCTTTACTTCTAATCTATTTATATCTTAGTATTCAAACTAAGTTTCTTTTACACATATCCTTGAGTCTTGATTCTTACTAGGTCTAACTATACATTTATTTACTGTAAATATCAGTATGTTTTATTTCAACATATCATCTATTCATCTCATCTATTTTTTTTACTTTTTTGCTCTTTTTATTTTTTCCTGTAGATTATCAGTATTTTTAAGTATTTCATTTTATCTCTGTTGGCTTATTTTCTATAGCTCTATTGTATTTTGTTTTATTTTGTTTCATGGATGCTATTGGGCTCATAATAGATATCATTAACTTATGAGAGTTTATCCTCAAGTAATATGTAATTTCATATATCCCCTTATACTGTACTTCAGTTTTCCCATCTCTTCATATGTGCTGAAACTATAATATCTTTTAGTTTTATTTATTATAATTCCTATAACATATTATTGTTACGTTTCGTATTAAACATTTAATTATATTATAAATGCTTTTTAAATGAATTAAGATACTCCATATTCACCCCATCTTTACCATCCCTACTATTCCTTCTTTTTTTTTTTTTTGTATAGATTCAAATTTTTATTGGTGTTATTTTTGTGGTGATTTCTACTCTACAATCTTCCCAGAATCCTCTTTATTTCTCCTAATTTTCAACTGGATATTGTATATCATGAGTGTTACGTTATGGTGTGTTTAGTTTTTCCTGTATTGAAGTAGTAGTGAAGTTTGTTTTGGGAAACAGTTGAGTTACATTTTGGCCAACTTACTCCTTTAGAGATTTGTTTTTAAAGCATTTTTAGATTAAATTTGTAATGATATTTACTCTAGTTCTAGTATTAAGATATGGCTATTCATGGATCTCTCTAAATTTTCCTGTTTGCTCAAAGACATTTCTTCATTTGTCCGGTAGATAAAAGACATGGAACACATAATTTCATCAATATGTTTTTATAGGAGTTACTGAAGACACTGGGGTGAAGATACTCTTGAAAAAAGTATTTTATATGGCAGTTGAAACAAAATCTTAAAAGTTAGTTCCTGTCTTTTAGCAACGTCTTTTCATATTATCTGTCTTAGTTTCTTGTGCTGCACTATTGATTTATTCAGATCTTTTATGTCACAGATCCTTTCAATATATTTGCTTTTAATTTTAAGAAATGTTATAGACTGAATAGTGTTTCTCCCAAATTCATATGTTGATGCCTTAACCCCCGATATTTCTATATTTGGAGGTATGGCCTTTAAGGAGGTAACTAAGGCTAAATGGGAGTAATAAGGGTCAGGTCTTAATCTGATATGATTATTGTCCTTATAAGAAGAACAAGATGTCCATGTCCACATAGAGAAAAAGCCATGTGAGAACACTGTAGAAAGAGTCTGTTAGTGACTCGAGAGAAATTTCACCAGAATTCAACCCTACTGGCAACTTAATCTTGGACTTCCAACTTCTAGAACTGTGAGAGAGCATATTTCTGAGGAATTTTGTTATGGCAACCCCTGCATACTAATGAAATAAGTTTTTAGGTTTTTATAGAAAAAAATGTTGGTTCTTTTTAAATTCATTCTGTTCTGGTTTGACATTCTCCTTTTATTTATAATTTCCAACTTTTAAAAAATTCCTATGACTGTATTAATCACTACCTTAGCTTAGGCAGTTATGACAAATACCGTAGACTGGGTAGCTTAAATAACAGATATTTATTTCTCACAGTTCTGGAGGCTGGGAAGTCCAGGATGAAGGTGCTGACCAATTCAGTTTATGGTGAAAACCTACTTCCTGCCTTCAGATAACCACCTTCTTTTTGTCTCCTTAAGTGGGAGGGGAGAGGGACTCTGGTCTTTGTTTTCTTTTAAGGACGCTAATCGCTTCATGGGGTCCCATCCTTATGACCTCATCTAACTTAATTACCTCCCAACGGTCCCACTTGCAAATATCATCACATTGTAAGTTAGGGCTTCAACACATGAACTTTTTATGGGACACAAACATTCAGTTCATAACAACCACACTCATTTTCAAAGCCATTTTGATTATTCCTTATTTCTATTTCTTGATATGAGATATTAGGAATGATTCCTCTATCATCTTACTTTCTCTGGTGATGTTTCATTTCCTTGTGTACTTTATTTTTATGAGTTCATCCTGTGAAAGTTTAGGTTTTTTTTGGGTCAGAAAGTTATGTGTCTTGGGTTAGGAAGCATCTGTCCTGGGAGGTTTCACATTTCTTTTTGTTTTGTGTCTAGCTAGTATATGTCTTTTGTGAATTTGGATCCCACAGCAAGGTATGAACAACTGTGAGGATTTTCTTTTTCTCATGTCTGTTTATATTCATATGGCCACAGGAAGTCAAAAGCTATTTTGCCTTCAGTTTTTCTAGTTTCTGTTTCATGGATATGGGAGTTTTTCATAACTACTGGCTTGATGTAACCAAATAACTTGAAGCTCTTGTAGTTTATAGCATCTTCCCCATTAGAGGTTTAGATAAGCCTTTAAGGGTCTCTATCTGGTTCAGATACTCCATTGAATCATTTGACTTCAGTTTGGAGTCACAGTATGATTAAGATTTTGAGTTGGGTTTCTGAAAATTTGGGATTTAACTTTCTTTTGTGGTTGGTTACTTGTCTAAATAGCTTTTGTTCTCTTTTATCCAATATTTCTAAGTGTTTATAGGAGAAGATAGCTTTCCATGTTAGCTCAATCTCTAGCATCAACTGTAAATCTATTTAACCTCTTTAGGTCTGTGCTTCTAGATCTTTAAAATGGAGATAATTACTCTTAACTTACTGGGTGTTTGTGAAAGCAAATTAAATTAATGTATGTTAATGAGTTAGCATATTGCCTAGTAAACCATAAATATTCAGTAAATATACTTCATTAATATTATAATTCTAAGCAACATGCATTTAAATTATGACATAAGAAACTACTAAAACTCAGCATTTGAAGCAATTTGAAACTGCTTAATTTCTTAAATTAAATTTCTTAAATTTTTCTAGTGAAAGATTGCTTAAGAAATTTTTCTTCATATCCAAAATGTAGAGCAAAATTATGAGATAGATTAGTCTTTGTATTATTTATTTTTGATGAATTTCCTGATATATGTTAAATTTTCTGCAAGTGATATTATGTTTGGGGTTACTGCCTGAACTTTGCAATTTTGTATAAAGAGTTCATGCATAAAAGACTTCAGTATTTTGTATTCTGCTAGAAGACTCTTTGAGTAGATGTATTTTTAATTCTCTTTATACAACATTGATGTCTAATGAATGGATTTTAAAATCTTATAATTATAAGAGAGGTTTTTAGGACTGAGGGCAGAGGATTTGTAACTCAGAGCTTCTGATATTTTTTAATGATCCAGTTTAATGGATCTAAAAATCTATATATACATATTATATTTCTTTTATTGATTAAGCAGTTCCAAATCATTTGAAGGATGAACATGGCTGCTCTGTGGAATCTTTATCTTTAGGGGAATGGGAGTATTGGGGGGGAGAAGGTGAATGTATTAAGTTAAATTAGTAAATAATTAAGAGTGGTTAAAACAACAATGTTCACACATTTTTAATTTAAAGCCTGTTCAATCCTTTTAAGATGCATTTGAATTTGCAATTATTTAAGCTGTGAGGTATGCACTGAAGAGAAAGTAAAACTATAGATTTTAAGAACGTAGCTGGAGGTAATATATAAATCTAATTGATCAGTCTGGCAGAGAATTGATGCTACAATTTGTACCCAGTGGCATTTTCTCTTTCCTACTCAACTGGCTTTAGAACATTATCAGAAAGTCAATATAATATGCCAATATAGTGATAAACTTTCAGTCATAAGTCCCTTGTTCAGATTAAAACTTAGGTGCTCACATTGTGGATAATAGTGGACAGACAGCCTGACTCCCATCTCACTATGTGTCATCTAGAAATGACTTGGCTCAACTTCACTGCACGTTTCTGTATAGTTATCAATGATCCTAAGAGCCAGCAAACCAGTAACAGAACGTCTGTCTCTTCAGAACAACAACAATAAAGAAAGAAAGAAAGAAAGAAAGAAAGAAAGAAAGAAAGGGAAAGGATAATATGTATCCAGCCCTGCAGTCTGGCTTCAGACCTCTTGCTAGCAGTCTCCTGTCTCCAACTGCCTTTCCCAGTTCCCAATGTTCTGATCAAGTTACCTTTAAAGTTCACTCTTGATTTCATGCTTGATTCTTTTTCTCTTTTAATTTATTAATGTGTTTACCACCTCAGCATTATCCTTACCGCTCATTCCTTTGTAAGTTTGCTCATTCCTGAAAAATTAGTAGGAAACTTCTGCTGTCTTTTCTTTGTTGTATAAGGATTTAATTCGGAAGCTTATTTATGTCACAAAACTTTCTATTCTCTAACAGCACAAAACTATGAGAAGGTCTCTATACCATATATTTTGTCCTTTGTAAATGTGTTTACCTTATTGGCAGCTTTAGCAGAGTAGGCTTATATTGATCATTATACTATCAGAAGTTTTGATTCCATAAACTGTCAATACAGCATATTCCATACCGGTCCCATCTAGGTTTGGCTAAGGCGATATCCTACAACACGTGCTGCTTACCATATCTGTTGACAGTGAAGATGACAGTTATTTCCGCAATAGTCTGCAGTAGACTGAGGCACAAGTAGTCCAGATATTTATCAGTAATCATTTGTGTAAGATTTCTTTGATTTTGGACATTAGAAAGGCAACATGAAACTTAATTATAGAACGAAAATTATATACTGTTTATTTTGTAGTTACATTTTGCATAGTCATTCTTTTGTATACCTCATTCAAGAATACAGGCTGAATGTCCACTATGGACCCATTTCCTATACCAGGTGCTGGATTTTTGCTGGGGAATGGACACAAAGTTGGTATCCCACATGGGATCTATATCCTAACATGGAGCCCAATCAGTTAGCAAGCATAAATAAATATATAGTGTGTCCGATGAAGATGAATTCTGGGGAGAATAGGATTGTAAGGGGGAAAGAGGATGTACTGAGAGGGGCTAAGGTTATGGGGTGGTCACAAAAGACTTCCTGATTAGGTGATATCTGAGCAAAGACCTGAAGGAAGTAAAAGAGCAAACCATGTGAACATGTGGGAAAACAGCATTCCAGGCAGAAAGTGAAACAGTTACAAAACTGACACTGAGGCATGCTGCCAGAAGCAGCAAGGACACTAGTGTGTCTGGAGCAGAGTGGACAAAGAGGAAGGTGTTCCTCTGAGCTGCAGATTGATGTGGGAGTCATTTGTAAAGAAACTGATGAGGGAGGAGAAAGTAAAAAAGCAAAGCATGAATGCAATTTCAAGTGAAATCCTCACCTCAGCAAATTCCTCTGGGTGTTCTAGAGTATAAATTACTTTGCAGTGTTGTACCACTTGAGGCAAGAGATCTGCTTTCACACATCTGCCATAGTCAGTCATTGGCTGTGGCCAGCCCTGGGCAGACTTTTGGATTTCAGTGCCTCTGGGCAAAGCAGTTTCTGCAGTTCACGGTGTCTCCTGAAAAAAGTTGTAGGTGCCAGTCATGCAGAAGCTATGGGAATGGGTACATAGAATGAGAAATATTATCCCAGGACATCTGGAGAACAGGGAATCAGAATGCTCACCAATATTTCCTTTGCATTTTGATGTAGCTCTGTAAATGAAATGTAGGAAATGGAATATAGAACTTGAATCCTTAAATGACCACATGGAGAGGAACTCAACCTATACATACAAAACCAGTTTGCAGTGGTGCCTGGCTGGCTCAGTCTGTTGAACCTCTGACTCTTGATTTCAACTCAGGTCACCATCTCGGTTGTGAGATCTAGCCCTGAGTTAGGCACCCCGCTCCCCAGGGTGTCTGCTTGAGATTCTCTCTCTCCCTCTGCCCCTCCCCCTGCTCATGAGCTCTCTCTCTCTCTCTCAAATAAATAATTTTTAAAAAACAGTTTGCATTGTGACATTAATGATAAATAATTTTTTATAAAACTTTTATTATTTTGGATGTTATACCTTATTGATAAGGGTTAATCTGTCATATCAGCTAGCAAGTTTTTACCTTAACTAATATGTCTGTGTTTTAGATTCCTCTGCCTATGATGGAAATAAAAGACCATAGGGAGATAAGTGATAACATCAGCAAGACCAGTTAGGAGGCTATAGTAATGTTTTTGGAAAGAAACTGGTGGGATATGAAAACATAGCCAATAGGACTTGCTTATGGATTTCAAAATTCTCTATTTTTGCTCAATTTGTTCTCTCTTACTCTCTCCCTCTTTCCCTTCCCTAAGTGCCTCTTCTCATTTTTTAATAATGCTATTATGAAGCATAATTGTTCAGATTAGGTAAATTTTTATTATCTCTCTACAGCTTCTCAACATCCATATCTTATAGGAGTACTTACTAACTACTAAATGACACTGATTGTCTCTGATACCCTTAGACATTTACTTAGCAACAAATATTGTTTTTACTCTTGTTTCTGATTACTCTGATTTTTTTCTTATCTCTCTCTTTGTTGTTAATATTTTCCACCTATGCAAGATGGTGGGATATTTTTGTTTTTTCCTTTTTTGGGGGAAAATTGATTTCTGTCATGGGTCTAAGTCAAGGATGCCTTAGCAGCACATGTTCACTACAGTCCAATATAAAAAAAAAAAGAAAAACACATTGACTTGGATAAACAAGTGTGCACACACACATCAAAATATAAACACAGAATAAATAGAAAAATGTTTAGAAAATATTTACTTTGATTATATCAAGAATAAAAATCAAGATAACTTTTATCATCATGATTTCTGTTAATTCCTTAGTGAATCAATGAACTGTATTTTTTTTCACTAACTTTATGTAAATTATCTTATTGAAACATATGATAAACATTCCTTTTTTATTTTGGTTTTTCAGTTTTCTTCTCTGATTTCCTATTGGCAAATAAATGTGAAAGTAAAATACATGTATGCCTCTGAGTATACATGTGAGATATCTAGCTGTTAAGTCTGTAGCAAATGATGTATAACCTCCAGCAATGAACATGCCATGTGTAATTGTCAGTGTTCCAGATTTCTTACTTATGGAATAAGCAAAATTCATAGTTTACCCTTATAAATTTTAAGTAAGAAACAATGGATTTTGTGTAAAAATTCTAGAGTCTAAATTGCACACATGTCTGTATGATTGCATGTAAGTATTTAATAAGGATCTCTCTAGGTATTTCTGTTGAAACCCAATCTCTCTGCACAAAGAGAGATGCTACATCATTGGAGATGTAGATTCCTGTCTACTTTTTTAGGTTTTGAGTATGGCATAATGTATGCTGAGTTGACTCAATACCTTATAATGTGGAAAAGGGAAGCAGTTGTAAAGAGCTGCATATTTCAGTAGGTTGTAGGTATATGTATAATATTTTTTTAAATGAACATGTGTAAGAAAGCATCAATGAAAAAGAAGATACTGCTAAGTCATTAGAACATTGACTCTGCCAGTGTTTCTTCAGCAAAGCAAATGGATTACCACTAAAAAAATATTTTGTAGTTTTGTGCAGTTATATTATGTTTCAGTTCTGCTTCTGGGGTCACTTTAGTTTCCCGAGTAAATCATTGGGTAAATTTTACAAGATTTATAATATGGCTACAACCAGGATTGTTCCTTTGCGTTTGGCATTATGAAAGGGGTATTGCATTCAGAAAGTTACTGTAAACATACAGTCTACTCTCTACAATTGTCCTGCCACTTTATCTAGATTCTGTTCTACACAAACAACATTTCTAGGGCCAGGACTCAGACTTGGAAAACTTGAATTTGGAGAGTAGTCAGAAAAGCTCTGAAGGATGAAGGTGTGTTTAATAGGGCAAGTTGAGATGGCTGTATGCATGGAGGAATGGGCAGACTGGGGACAGTACAATGGTAGCTACAGCCTACACAGTTAGTGAAAAAAGAGAAATGGGGAACAGTAATGAAATGAATGTTTTTTATGCCCCCTGTGGAGAAGGGAATATAGAAAAAGAATTTCCCTAGTCATAAACCTGGTTTAACAAATACCTGGGTGATGATTCGATTGTGTTTTAGCTTAAGTTCCCCTGAAAGCAGAATCTAACTTATTTCCAGACAACATTTGGAAGGTTACTCCAAAGAGCAGGATGGATGTCAGAACAGAGAAAGGGAAAAAACTCATTTAAGGTTGCATGTGTGGGCAGTTGGGGCATTAAGACCATGCTAAGAAAACTATAAAATGTCTTTTAGAGTTGTCCTCTCAAAAGCCAGGTTGGAGAGATAATTATTAATCAACTCAAGTTCCCCATTAGTTGAAAGTCATACCATTAGTTTCCTTCCACTTCTAAGCTATTCATGTGTGGATGAGAGAGTTGGTTGCAGAAAGCTAAGATGCCAACAGTTGAGGCAGAACACTGTCAGTGAGAAAGGAGGTAAAAACTGGACAGGAGTGTCCAGATTTTACTGAAATCAGAGGTGAGACCAAGATGTAGGCCAGAGCACTAAATACATATGATATAGTTGTTGATGACAGCAGCTTATTAGTGATTGGTGCCTAGGGTTCAAGAAATTTGAGGCTGTGACTCAATTTCTCAGAACCTCTGGCAAATTTCTTATATATCCCCAGGGGTTTTCTTTATACAAGGTGCCTCTTTGGTGGCAGATGCATGAATCTGAGCACCAAATTGCTTCTGTATAAATTCTATCAGGGGTTAGAAATAGGCAAACGATTGCTTTGTGGAAACGACTCACTTAATGTTTTATTCCAAGTTAATCTTAAAGGGAAGTTTGTTTATTTTTGAAGGATGTTTTCTTAAATACTCATATCTCAAGTTTCCTAAGTTTAAGGCCTGTGGATAAAACTACTGACATTTTGTAAGAGTTAAATGACTGACTCCTGAACATTTTATAAAGCAACTATTTTCACCTCTTTTTGATATATTACTATTTAACTATAAGATTGAAAATCTCAGAATAATCTCACGCCTGGGAGATTCCCATAAGAAGTTATATATTCGCTGTGTTTTTAGTAGGCTACCTTGACCTTTCATGTTTCAAACTGCAGCCCTTTTCTATCATTAGGTTTTAAAGTTTTCAAAAATCTAGGGAGAAGGGGTTTTCTTTCTCATCCTCTCATCCTCTCATCTTCATTGCCTCTGGGCTGAGGAAGAAAGTAGGTAAAACAAAAGATTTGTGTCTGCCTTGAACCCAAAAGAAGTTCAAATGAAAGCCTCAAGTGCAATGACCTTAATGACTATTGCTCTTTTAAAATAACTGTATGTTTAATAGTTCATAGAATATTCAGTTCAGCTGGGCACAATTTGAAACTTCAGAGAGAAGACATATCTCTGTAGGGAAACAGCATTCCAGAAGGGGTAATTCCTTTGTGCCTAAGGTCTAAGTAGATGGCAAGGGTGAAAAAGCAATGTTTGACAAATAAAGTCTACCTCCTCTAACTTGTCCATATCAACCTGAATAAAACAAGTAACTGACAATCCGTAGTTTTCTCCTGAATAAATCTGCCCAAGTTATTGCAAACTTAATTAGCAAACATTTTGAAACTAATAAAAGATGATAATTTATACATTTTAGCCAAATTGAAACAATGACTATTGACCATGTTATTATATTAGCACAATGTTCTATATGTGTGTTTGTGTGTATATACATATAGCAGTCAAACGAATGCCAGTTCCAAAAGCCTAAGCCTAAAATAGCAGAAATTTAAGGGCACCTGGGTAGCTCAATAGACTAAGTGTCCAACTCCTGATTTACGGGTCAGATCATGATCTTAGGTTCATGAGATCAAGCTCCCTCTTGGGCTCCATACTGACCAGGGGAGTCTGCTTAAGATTCTCTCTCTCAAGGGGAACCCTCTTACACTGTTGATGGGAATATAAGTTGGTGTAGCCACTCTGGAAAACAGAATGGAGGCTGCTCAGAGAGTTGAAAATAGAGCTACCTTATGATCCAGCAATTGCACTACTAGGTATTTATCCTAAAGATACAAATGTAGTGATCCAAAGGGGACCTGTACCCCAATGTTTATAGGAACAGTGTCCACAATAGCCAAAATATGGAAAGAGCCCAGGTGTCCATTGACAGATGAATGGATAAAGAAGATATGGGAGATATATATGTATAATATATATATGTAAATATATTATATATATATATATATATATAAATGAAGTACTACTTAACCATCAAGAAAATGAAATCTTGCCATTTGCAACAACATGATGAAACTGAAGGGTATTATGCTAAGTGAAATAAGTAAATCAGAGAAAGACAATTATATGATCTCAGTCATGTGGAATTTAAGAAACAAAACAGGATCATAGGGGAAGGGAGGGAAAAATAAAACAAGACAAAATCAGAGAGGGAGACAACCATAAGAGATTCTCTTAATCATAGGAAACAAACCTAGGGTTGGTGATAGGGAGAGGGGTCGAGGCTGGGGTAACTGGGCAATGGACGTTAAGGAGGGCACATTATGATGTGGTTATATAATAACCAGTGAGCACTGGTTATTATAGAAGACTGACAAATCGCTGAAAACTACCTCTGAAACTAATAATACACTATATGTTAATTAATTGAACTTAAGAAAATTAAAAGAAAGAAGAATTTTTAAGTTAAAAAAAAAAGATTCTTTCCCTCTGCATCTCCCTCCTTTGGTGGCTTCTTGCTCTCTAAAATTAATAAATACATCTTGAAAAAAATAAATTATAGGGGCACCTGGGTCATGATCATGGTCATGATCCCAGGGTCCTTGGGATCAAGCCCCGCATCAAGCTTCCTGCTTGGTGGAAAGCCTACTTCTCCCTCTCCCACTCCCCCGGCTTGTGTTCTTGTTCTGTGTCTCTCTCTGCCAAATAAATCAATAAAATCTTTAAAAATAAATGAATAAATCAGATTATAATTAAATGCAATGTATTAAAAACAAAGGTGATTACAAATATCCAAAACTCATCACTCCTAATTATTTTTCTACATTTATTATTATTATTATATTAGAGAGAGGGAGGATCTTAAGTAGCCTTCTCATTGGGTGAGCCCCATGCAGGGCTCAATCTCATGATCCTGAGATCATGATCTGAGCAGAAATCAAGAGTCTATGCTTAACCCACTCAACCATCCAGGCACCTGGATTTTTGTACATTTTATTATCACCTATGCCCAGGATGTTATTTGCATTTATTTTATGGGTATGTAGGGAAAACTGTGTAATGGCCTCTCCCTAATTCTGCTGTCTGTGATGTCAAGTTGGTGGCTTAAACTGTTAGACGAACACCATATTATTTCACTTATACAGTATTTAAGAAACAAAACAAATGAACAAAGAAAAACAAAGAAAAGGGAGATAAACCAAGAAACAGACTCTTAACTGTAGAGAACAAACAGATGGTTACCAAGTACTTTTATCATGGAAATAGGTAACTGTTACAAATCAAGGCTTGGTTTTGTTTTGTTGATTGACTAAACCAAAGAAAGAGAGGAAATGTTAATGCAGATTAAACTTAGAAATGCGTTGTGTCTGTTGCCATTACATTGTCAGCAACACAAAAATTTAAGAAAATATTCTTTCAGCAGTTGGAACTATTTGATTTAGCGAAGAAGTTCCTCCAGTCATTGACAAAAGGGAAGTTCCACTTATGTCTTTATTGTTTCACTTTTGTCTTACTTGTTAATGTAAATGGTAATATCAACAATATTCATCAATTGCAACTATTGGTTAGTTGGGGATACAAGAATTACAAAAAAAATTGATGAAAGCATTCTATGAGAATCAATTGGCTGTATGGAATTTAAGATAAAAATATTGTATATTTTATTGCTATTATATATTGGTTAATACTACTATTATAATAAACATACACATATATGTTTAAGTGAATATATATAGATACAGATAGGTATGCAGATATAAATGCATTAGTTTTTTTCTGGAAAGTTGGTTGTAAAACACTTACCAGCGTAGCTTTATATAAATATATGGTTTTAATAACTGAATACATTTTACATAATTCTTAAAAATAGCCAGCTTCTTGAGAACCTTGGGAAAAATCTTTTTTCCTTATACATTAAAACTAGAACATAAAAAAAGTTTACAGAAATTTACTGAGATGAAGCTTATAATTTGAACCATGACAGATAATACTAAATGCAAGATTTATAGTGCCCACAGCAAGATAAGCTAAATGGATCTTTACCTAAAAAGGTCTATGTTTACTAAATTTATAGATAATAAGGGATGGATGTTTACTTTCTCTCGTTGAATATCTTAGTGTTAGTATTACAATATAAAGGAAAAAAAGCCACAGAATATAAAGTTATAAATCAATAACTAAATAGTAATAGTTCCCAAGAGTCAAAGCATATTTTAATACTGAGGTATGCTAATTAAATATAATACAAGTTCTTTATTCTAAAATATACAGAATAACAAATACTTTTTAATATTGCTATACTTGGCAGTAGGATTTGAATTCTTTAAAATTTTCCAGGAGAGAAGAAAAAAGAGTTGACCATTGAATAATGCATGGATTAGGGGTGCCAACTCCCCAACACAATCAAAAATCCACTGTAAGTTTTGATCCTCCCCAAAACTTAACTACACATAGCCTACTGTTGACCAGAAGCCTTACCAATAACATAGAAAGTCAATGAATACACACACACAAAGTCAATTAACACATATTTTGTGTATGTATTATATACTGAATAAAGTAAGCTACAGAAAAGAAAATGTTATTGAGAATATTATAAGAAGTGAAAGTATAAAGAAGTTTTAATAGATACGTGTGTGTATATGGATATATATGTATATATATAATGGAGTATCATCCAACCATAAAAAAGTGAAATCTTGGGGCACCTGGGTGGCTCAGCGGGTTAAGCCTCTGCCTTCGGCTCAGATCATGATCTCAGGGTCCTGGGATCGAGCCCTATATCAGGCTCCCTGCTCAGCAGGGAGCCTGCTTCCTCCTCTCTCTCTGTCTGCCTCTCTGCCTACTTGTGATCTCTGTCTGTCAAATAAATACATAAAATCTTAAAAAAAAAAGTAAAAAAAAAGTGAAATCTTGGCATTTCTAACAACATGGATAGAGCTAGAGAGCATAATGAGAAGCAAAGTTAAGTCAGGGAAAGACAAACACCATATTATTTCACTTATACAGTATTTAAGAAACAAAACAAATGAACAAAGAAAAACAAAGAAAAGGGAGATAAACCAAGAAACAGACTCTTAACTGTAGAGAACAAACAGATGGTTACCAGAAGGGAGGTGGATGGGGGGAAGGGTGAAATAGGTGAAGAGTACACTTATTATGATGAACCTTTAGGGTGCTTGGGTGGCTCAGTGTGTTAAAGCCTCTGCCTTCGGCTAAGGTCATGATCTTAGGGTCCTGGGATCGAGCCCCACATAGGGCTCTCTGCTTGGTGGGGAGCCTGCTTCCCCCTCTCTCTCTGCCTGCCTCTCTGCCTACTTGTGATCTTTATCTGTCAAATAAATAAATAAAATCTTAAAAAAAGAAATCATGATGAACCTTTAGTAGAGAATTACTTAATCAATAGAATTATTGAATCACTATATTATACACCTAAAGCTAATGTAACACTGTACATTAACTATACTAGAATTAAAATAAAAAAAACTTAATAAAAATTTAGAAATAAATACTTAAAAATATCATAAAATACAAATACATACTGTACTGTATTTATACAGAAAAGAAATCTTTGTATAAGTGGACCCATGCAGTTCCAACCCATGCAGTTCAAACCTGTGTTGTGCAAGGGTCAACTGTACCTGCATTTTTTTGCCCTAACTTATATTTTTTCTATCTTTTTTTCTTTTTTTTTTTTAAGATTTTATTCCTTTATTTGAGAGAGAGAGAGAGAGAGAGAGAGAGAGAGCGCACACAAGGGGAGAGTGAGAGGGAGAAGCAGACTCCCCACTGAGCAGGAAACCTGATGTGGGGCTTGATCTCAGGACCCTGGGATCATGACCTGAGCTGAAGGCGGATGCTTGACCAACTGAGCCACCCAGGATCCCCTCCTAACTTATATTTTCTAACACATTTTGTTTATCAGTACTTAGAATTATAATAAGATTAAGTCCATATTTATGAGTGTCTTTATAGTTCATTTATAATTGCTCTTCCAAGCTAGACATTTTATTTATTTTTCTTTCAAGTTTTTAATTAAATTCATTAGTTAACATGCAGTATATTAGTTTCAGGTGTAGAGTTTAGTGATTTATCACTTGCATGCAACATCCAGTGCTTATCACAAGTGCCCTCCTTAATACCCATCGCCTATTTACCTGACCCTCCTGCCCACTTCCCCTCCAGTAATTCTCAATTTCTTCTCTGTGGTTAAGAGTCTGTTTAATGGTTTGCCTCTTTTCTGTGCCATATTCATTTGTTTCATTTCTTAGATTCCACATATGAATGAAATCATATGGTATTTTTCTTTCTTTGACTTATTTCATAATACACTCTAGCTCAATCCATGTCTTTCCAAATGTCAAGTTTTCATTCTTTTTTTACAGCTGAGTAATATTCCATTCATCAGTCAATTGATTTTCATTTTTTCATTCATCAGTCATCTGATTTTTTACTCAGTATTTTGTCTTCAAAATGTATTTTGTTGACTAAAGTTAAACCTACTTCCTTCATTTTTGCTGAATTTATTGAGTTGTAGGATATGGTGTTCCTCTATATTTCTACATTAAACCAATATTACTTTTTCACATTAAAAACTGAATATTCTTACACTTAGTAAGATTTTGTAATAGACCACACTTCTAGAAGTGTGCTTGCTGAGTTTTAGGTTTTTACGTATTCTTAACTTTAATAAATATTGCGGAAAAAGATCTCCAGAAATGTTATCAATTCACTTTACTAAGAGGCTTTCAGTTATCTCACATCTCTACAGACACTTGATAGCATGGAACTTATAAATTTGCCTATCAAATGTATGCTTTTTTTTTTAATTTGTGTTTTCTTGGTAAATAGTAAATGTGCAAATATCTTCATATTGTGGTGGACCTCTCATGTTCACCAGCAATGAATTGCCAAGTCAAATCTTTTGTTCGTATGGCAGCAGTTCGTTTTTTCCTTTCCTACTAGTTCATACTGGATACTACTTCTTTGTGAATTATATGCTTTATAAATATACCAGTCTGTGCTTTGTTAATTACATGTATTCACAGTATTTTCTATTATATAGGAATTTTAAATTTGACATATTCAGTCTTTCCTTTGTAGAGTAAAAAAGATTATGATCAATCCCAATGCAAAAGGGTACTTTTCTTTTAAAATTTTTTCTGTTCTTTGTTTTGCATTCCACATTTAGATCTTTAATATATTTACAATTTACTTTTTATTTTATTTTTTATTTTTTTATCTTTTTTTATAACTCCCTCTAAATTACACCAGTTTCTGTATATTTATGTGAATATCTTTCAGGACTCTTTAGTTTTCATGAGTCTGTCTATTCTTACCCCTTATTCTTATCATTCACTTTTAATTTCTTTAGAATTATAATAACTTTATCAGTGACTGGGTGACTCAGTTGGTTGAATGTCTGTCTGACTCCTGGTTTCTGTTCAGGTCATGATTTCAGGGTCTTGAGATGGAGCCCCGTAGTGGGCTCAGTGCTCAGCATGGAGTTGGCTTGGGATTTTTTCTCTCCCTCTGTCCCTCCCCCTGCTGACACACTTGCTTTTTCTCTCTCTCTAAAATAAATAAATCTTAAAAGAAAAGAAAAAGAGAATTATGATAAATTTTGATATCTAGTAGGATTATTTCTCCCTCGTTTTTCTTATTTTTCAAGGTGTTCTTTATTCCTGGCCCAATATTTACTCATGTGAATTTCACAACTTTTTATGTTTTATGGAAATCCCTGGTGGCATTTTAACTGTATTTATTTTAATTTAAAGATAGATTTTGTGGGAATTGATATTTTCGAATATGAAACCCTCTTTAATATCATACTTTGGTGTAGTATAACTCATTTATTTAGCTGTTATCTATAATATTGAAGAACATCTAATAGTTTTCTTCATACAATTCTTGAACTTCATTTACCAGATTTATTCCTAGATTACATTTAAATTCTTTGGATGGGACCATTTTTTTTTTTAAGTAATAATTGCAATTACTACTTTATCATTGCTTTCTATGTAATGGTGGTAATGATTTATTCATTTCCATTTTACATCTTGCAATCTTGCTGAACTCTAACTAGTTCTAATTTTGTCTTTAGCTTTTCTGTAGAAACTTAACTTTTCTATAGAAACAACTTTATTTTCTTTGACAAGTAACTATTCTTTCTTTTCAAGTCTTACACTTTATTTTTTTGTCTTATGGCATTGAATAGATCTTCCATTAAGTTTGAAAAGAAAAGTTATTTTTGACATGTTATCTATTAAACTTTTCATACTGATCACTGTATACAAAATTTTTCAGTGTGCAAGGGCTATGGTAAGTCATAACAGCTTTGAAAGGAGGCAGATATGAAAAACTTTTTTTCTTTCTTTATAATCTTTCTACAAAGAACAGCATTTAATATATTTAACCTAATACCAGTTAGATTGTTTAAAACTGTCAATTATTGATTCATGTCTTGCCTGTACATCATTCTGAGTTTCCTGATAGAAGAATTTTTAAAATTTTTCTTCATTATATTCGTTCTATGCAATCCCACTGTAGTAGTTGACTTCCCTTCGTGTATCATATGAGTTTGAATAGCCATAGCCTGATCATAAAGTTCGTGCTGTTCTTCCAAATGTACCTATTAGGAAATACCACTGTTTCTGGTATCTGTAATGTAACCTAGGCATCAATGAAGATAGCAACTATCACTTCTGCCAACTCGTTTCTTTTGTTGTATTTAGTGATGGGTTTACTTGAGTCTAATTAGTGATCTGTGTCTGCACTGCCCACTACATGCAGTTTATTAACAAATCATGGAATTTTGATAAAATGATGCTATTTTTTTATTTAGCATGTTGCATCTTAATCTGGGATTAATTTTCAAGTAGGACTAGATATATTTAAATAATGTAGAGATATTATCTACAGAATTACAGAAATAGCCCAGAGATTTTTGCAGTTTACCTGAAATATTAGATGAAAACAAAGATTGAATACTTTTATTATAGTAACAGAAATTTAGAAATGTACAATTTGACTTGATTTGGGGTTATTTCAGAAAAAAGGAAAACCACTGTTCGATTTATTTCTGTGGTGATTTGGGCTTCTCTAAAGTACTTTTTCTTCTTCTTCATCTTCAGTTCTGCCTTTAGTTCTCTAAAAAAGAGTTATTTTTCTGTCTCTCTTGATGAAGTATAAGTTTGAGTATGGTAGCTAAGTACAGGAGCCTACAAAGGTAGACGTGCCTCGAGGCAACAAGTTATATGTCCCTAGTTAAGGATGAGCATATTGTTAGTGGAGATATTTTCATTTCTATTACTAATCACATTAAATTTGGTGCTTCTGATTAGGAAAAACTGATTAGGCATTTCATAGACTCTGTTTCTCAAGATAAGTAAATTTATTAAAAATAACTTTTTTGATTGAAATAAACATATTGCTGCCATAAGGTACATAGTAATTCTTCTTAATACTCGAAAATCAGGATTTGGCAAACTATGGTCATTGGGCCAAGTCTGTTTTTTCCTTGTTTGTTCGATTGTTTTTATTTAGGTATAATTAATATAAAGTGTTATATTAGTTTTCAGCTATACAAGATTGATTCAACAATTCTCTACATTATTCAGTACTTATCGTGAGAAGTGTAATTACCTCTGTCATATGTTACTACAATATTGTTGACTGTATTTCCTATGCTGTACTTTTCATCCCCATGACTTACTTATTTTATAACTGGAAGTTTGTACCTCTTAACCCCTTTCACCTATCTCACCTATCCCCTCTACCCCCACTCTCCAGCAACTACTAATTTGTTTTCTGTATTTAAGAGTCTGTTGTTTATTTGTTTTGTTTTTTAGATTTCACATAAAAGTGAAATGATACGGTATTTGTTTTTCTCATTCTGACTTATTTCACTTAGCATAATACCCTCTAGATCCATCTGTGTTGTTACAAATGGCAAGATCTCATTTTTTTTTTTTTATGGCTGAGTAATAGTCTCAGTCTGTGTGTGTGTATATGTGTGTGTGTTTGTGTATACATACATACCATATCTTTTTTATCCATTCATCTATTAGTGGGAGCTTGAGTTGCTTCCTTGGCTTGGCTATGCTATGGTAAATAATGCTACAATAAACATAAGGGTACGGATATTTTTTTTCAACATAGTGTTTTTATTTTCTTTGGGTAAATACCCAATAGTGGAATTATCAGATCATATGGTGTTTCCGTTTTTACTTTTTGAGGATCCTTCATACTGTTTTCTATAGTACCTGTACTAATTTGGTTGTATTCCCACCAGTACTTACAAGTGTTTCTTTTTCTCCAAGTCCTTGCCAAAACTTCTTATTTCTTGTGTTTTTGTTTTAAGCATTCTAGCAGGTGTAAGGTGATATCTTATTGTGGTTTTGAATTGCATTTCCCTCATGATTACTGAGGTTGAACATCTTTTCATGTGTCTGTTGGCCATCCCTATATGTCTTCTTTGGAAAAATGCTTATTCAGGTCTTCTGTGCATTCTTTAATTGGGCTTTTTTTGGGTGTTGATTTGTATCAGTTCTTTATATATTTTGAATATAAACCCTTATTGCTTATATTATTTACAATATCTTTACTTAGTAGGTTGCTTTGTCGTTGTGTTGATGATTGCCTTCACTGTGCAAAAGCTTTTTATTTTGGTGTAGTCCCAGTAATTTATTTTTGCTTTTGTTTCCCTTGCCTCAGGAGACATATCTAGAAAAATGTTGCTATGGCTGATGTTAGAGAAATTACTGCTTGTGTTATCTTCTGAGATTTTTATGGTTTCGGATCTCACATTAGGTCTTTAATCTATTTTGAGTTTATTTTTGTGTATGTTGTAAGGAAGTGATCTAGTTTAATTCTTCTGCATGTAAGTGACCAGTTTTCCCACCACCATTTATTGAAAAGCCTGTCTCTTTCCCATTGTCCTATCTCCTTTGTCATAGATTAATTAACCATATACATCAATACATGTCTTACACAGTTTTATTTCTGGGCTTGCTCTTCTGTTCTGTTGATCTTTGTATCTATTTTTGTGCCAGTACCATACTGTTTTGATTACTACAGCTTTGTAGTATATCTTGCAATTTGGGATTGTGATACACAATTGCACAGCTTTGTTTTTCTTTCTCAAGATTGCTTTGGCTATACCTGGGGAGTGCGTGTGTGGGGCTGGGTTGCTGAGTTGGTTAAGCCTCTGCCTTCACCTCAGGTCATGATCCCAGGGTCCTGGGATTGAACCTGTACATCTGCATCTGCTCCCTATCTGGTGGGGAGTCTCCCTCTGACCCTTGTCACTGCTCATGCACACATCACACACTCTCTCTGTCTCTCTTTCAAGTAAATAAAATCTGCAAAAAAAGTTGATTTGGCTATATGGGATCTTTTATGGTTTCTTACAAATTTTAGTATTACTCTTTCTATTTCTGTGAAAATTGCTATTGGTATTTTGATAGGAATTGCATTGAATCTGGAGATAGCTTTTGGTAGTATGGACAGCTTAACAATATAAATTCTTCTAATTTGGTGGCATGGGATATAATTTATTTGTGGTTTCTTAATTTTCTTTCATAGTGTTTTATAGTTTTCAGAGTACTGGTATTTCACTTTCTTGGTTAAATTTATTCCTAGGTGTTTTATTCTTTTTGCAATTATAAATGGAATTATTTCAAATTTCTCTTTCTGCTGCTTTGTTGTTAATGTTAATTTTGTTAACATTAACTGTATGTTAATTTTGGGTCCTGGAATTTACTGAATTCATTTATCAGTTCCAATGTCTTTTTGGTTTTTTTTGGAATCCTTATAGTTTTCTGTATATAGTATCATGTAATTTATATATATAGTGACATATATATAGTGACAGTTTTACTTTTTCCTTACCAATTTGGATGCCTTTTATTTCTTTTTGTTTTTTATCTGATTGCTTTAGTACTTCTAGTATTGTGATGAACAAAAGTGATGAGGGTAGACATCCTTGTCTTCTTCCTGATCTTAGAAGAAAAACTCAGTTTTTCCCCATTGAATATGATGTTAGCTGTAGGTTTTCATATATGGCCCTTGTTATTTGGGGTCTGTTCCCTCTAAACCCACTATGGTGAGAGTTTTTATCATAAATGGATGTTGTATTTTGCCAAATGCTTTTTCTTCATCTATTGAGATAATCATATGGCTTTTATTCTTTCTTTTGTTAATGTTATATGTTTCGTATCTGTTTTTGTAAATGAATTTTACTGGAATAGAGAGGCAGTTACTCTTTTACATGTTGTCTGTAGCTGCTTCTGAGCTACAACAGCAAACTTAAGTAGATGAAACAGAGCTCTTATGGCCTATCAAGCCCAAAATATCCACTGTCTTTTTAATATCCACTGACTTTTTAAAGAAATCATTTACTGACATCTGGTCCAAAGTAGGGATGATAAGCTAATGAAAAATCAGTTGACTATCTCTAATACAGTGACTAATTATTAATGTCTGTGTTGAGGGAAACACTAGCAAATAGGTACATTTATACCAGATATTTGCCATGTTTAGCCTAAACAAACAAACAAACAAAGGCTTTTTAAAATAATCACCAATGGAATCAAAGAGGATAAATTATTTTTCTTTTCCTTACATCTTTTAAAGAGCTAGGCATAATCACAAATTTTAAAAATAATATGTTTAGAAAAAAGTTGTCAGCATTAAGGTAAATGGGGAGACAATTTGTTTCTTTTCTTGTGATTTCTCAACTCTAGAGAACCATAGAATTTTTCTCTTTTTCTTAAACTTTAAGGGAATTATCTTTTTAGTTAATCTTTATAAAGATGTGGTTTTACGAGTTAAAGTGTCAAACATTTCTTTCCCTATTGTGTCTTTCTGCTCTTAATCTTCTTCTCCTCTTCCCCCATCACAGAGGTAGACCTCAGAAGAAAAGTGACAAACATGAAACAGTGAAATCAAGTATATATTTTATACTTTACCTCTTTAAAAGCATCTAGCACCCCCAGATAATCCTGTGTCAAGAATGTACAAAACCCCCTACCAGCATTAGATCAGAACAAAAACCCTCATTCCTCTAAAGATCTCCTGATAGTTTCTTTCAGCTTCTTTTTTTTTCCTTCTCCATATCATGTTTCTGTAGCTCTCCTTCAGCATTTCTTACCTATAGACTTGTTGGACCTATGTACCCTATTTTCACACAGAGTTTTGATACTTGCTTTTTGGTCACCTAAATGTAGACGGCAGTTAAAAGGCATTTCTGCTCTTTTTCTAACCCAGTAAACTAACCTGGACAGATTTCCATTTGTTCTTCCCATCTGCAAACTGTTCTTAAACTGACTGGCAGTCAGGAAACCTGGATTCGAGAACAAGCTGTAGTTGTATTATTAATTCTTCATGTGACTCTGACAGTTCTCTAAAATTTGGTTTTCTTTCTTTAACAATGAGTGTGGCTCAGATAATTCATTCCCTTTAGGTCTAAATTTACCCTTGCTTTGAATAATTCTCTTTAGAGCTCTATGTTTGCATCTAAGTGGTTCCGGAAAGAGATGCCAACCCATGAAATTATGTGCTCTGCCGGAGGCATAGCCTTGAAGTCCTTAGGGCTCCCCTCCCCCCATCAACCTTGGTTTTCACTTCAACCTCACTGGCAGTTCCCTCTCTCCCTTCCTTCTTTCATCCCTTCCTTGCTTCTTTCCATCTTTTCTACCTTCCTACCTTCCTATGAAACACCCTTTCCATCATGTATTATTTGAGAACTGCATCTCACTGGACATTTTATCAGTCTCTTCTAACTCAGATACATAAACCTTGCGTTTTAAGGGGTTTGGATTATAGAACTAACCAGATATATAAGGGCATAACTTTTGAGAATGCTCTTAAACAAAAGAATAAAAAAGGTTTTTCAAATAAAATAAAAACATACATTACATTATTCATTATACTATAAAAAGCATTATGTTGCCAGTTATGTCTATGTAAATGGAGGCTTTGTATTTTTAGAGACACTTTTTTTTCCCCCTACTTACTGGTCCGTTATTAGAGTAAGGTTAGTACATGGGTTTAGGTGTGATTCCACACCGCTTTGCAGTCTATCAGGAAAGGCTTTGTGGTACATTAGAAGTATGTTCAAGGAATGTCATCTCAACATTTCAAGGGGTTTTTCTTTAATAAAAAGGGCAATAGGGATCAAACCAATCCACTGAATTTGCATGTTTTCCCCTCACATTGCTGAAAACATCTTTTCAAACCAGCTTCAAACTAGAGCAATTAGGTGGGTAATTGCCCTAGTGTGAACTTAGCCTTAAAAGCTTATTCTATGAAACTAGAGTAATTAGACTTACTTCTTCAGTCTTTTTTTTTTTTTCTTCACCTCATTGTTCTCATGCATTAGGCTAATGTTTCTGTGCTTGGGTTCACTTCAATGCAAAGGAATGGAGGCCCGGATGGTGGAATAGAAAAGCTTAAATGGATAGGAAACCCAGCAAACAAAACCAAAACCCAGCTTGTGACAGCAATCATGAAAAATGTTTGCATTTTAATAAGGCTTGTTAAACAGCATTTTAATTAATCTGAAATTTGCAACATACCTGCTTGTCAGTATCCTTTGTAATGACTAGTTTATGTTCCTAAAATAGATATACAAAATACCTCATGTTTTGCCAGATTATTTAGTAGTGCTTTGCTATATCAAATTAATCTTAGTTGCTAACAGGATAACAGTTTTAGTTGTTTTTTCTTCGCTTTATCGTGTTACAATCATTATCCAAAGGGAACATACCAGGTCAAGTGTTAACAATATGTGCAGTGCAAAAATAAAAGTTAAGATTTGCCATCTGTTCAAAAATGATACTGTTACATTAGATATATTTTTTAAAAATTCCCTTTAATCCTAATACCTTTTGATTTTTGTTTTAGTTTTTAAAGACTACAGATACATTTTTTGAAACAAAATATAGTATACAATTAAGTGATCAGAATTAAAATGTTGTAGGGCAGTATAGTGTACCTTCATGTCAATATTTGAAATACATAAATTTAAATGTAATTTCTTTTGATGTCTCTCATGGATATAAATTTAGAACTGTGGGTCACATGTATAATGTAATACTCATTAAATACTGGTTTAGTTCAGTAAATTTTTTTTTTTTTTAAGATTTATGTATTTAGTTTAGAAAGAGAGAGAGAGAGTCCCAAGCAGACTCCATGCTCAGAGCAAAAGTCTGATGCGTGGCTCGACCCCATGACCCTGAATTTACCACCCTGAGGTCATAGTTGGAACTGAACAGACACCTAACTGGCTGTGCCACCCAGGCGCCTCTAGTTCAGTTGACTGAAGATTAAATCCTACAATATTGTTTTTATGTTTACATTCAAAGTATTGATCAGAAGTGCAGATTGGGGCCTGAGTCTCAGGCATTTACCCATAGCCCTCCACCCTCCTCCATATACCAGGTGACATGCAGTGGCTTCTTGAGATTTTGTAATTTGCTTCCCCAATTACCTGATGCACGTATAAATGTAACTAGATTATGTACATCTAACTGGGCCATCTTTTTCTGTTCAGGGCTACACTTTGCCCTTTGGCTATCCATTTCTTTTGCAGTGTTGCCTTTGTTGTTCACCTGCATAAATTTCCTCCCTAACAACTATAGTGGTGATGTTGTGTGTGTTATTTTAGGTTCTGACCCTTCAAGCAATGACCATGACATTCAAGTAAAATGATAACCAAATGTAACATTAGACCTCTATTTTCAGAGGTGTCTTTTTAGCTTCTTAAAAATTGGAAAGGAAAGTTTTGAGAGGAGACCACACCGAAGTTAATTTATAATTAGAGTTAAAGAAAATGCTTCAGTTCTTTTTCTTTCAGCTCTGTGTCTGATAAATCATGGCTAATTTTCCCATTTAATAGACAAAGCTATGAGGTAGATACATATTAAATTTCAGTCATCTTTTTTACCAGTCCCAATGGGATATGACATGGGAAAGAGAAAGTTTGGACTATAAGAGCAGACAGATTCAAAACTTGCCCCTGCCAATTATTGGCTGAATAGGTTTGAATCTCGTTTTTCTAATTTATATAATATAGTCAATATTCCTTGTTTCATAAGATGGCAGTGAAGATTAAATGAGATGTTATACAAAGCCTAGTGTGTAGCATAGTCATAAAGGATGTTTTGTTTTGTTTTGTTTTTTAGATTTTTATTTATCCATTTGTGTGTGTGAGAGAGAGAGAATGAACAAGGATTGTGGAGGGATGAAGGGAGAGAAAAGAGAGAGAGAAGCAGATTCCCTGCTGAGCAGGAAGCCTGACATGGGGCTTGATCCCAGGACCTGGAGAACAGGACCTGAGCCAAGGGCAGACACTTAACCGACTGAGCCACCCAGGCACTCCAAGGGTGGTAATCAAATATATCATTCCCCCAAATACCAGGACCAGTCTCTAGTTGTAAAATCTTTGAAGGTAGGGACATAGCAGCCAAATTTCTGAGGCCTACTACTGCCTGAAATATAGCAATAACTCATACATTTTGCTGAGAGAGTGCATAAGTGGATGAGAAAATGGTTTCATGAACATGCACTTAGAATGCAGAATCATGTAGGAACAGTACAGTATACCAATAAATATGTAAACAGTTTACAGTCTTCAGTGTTCCTTTTCTTCCTGACGTTCGGTAAGATAGCTACTGTCATATGGAGGAAGGGGACAGTTCAAAGGTTCTTGAAACAGGACCCAAGAAGTCTGACTCTGCGCCTCTAACCAGCTGAGAGAACTTGAAAAACACCTATGTCTGTCTAGGATTGAAATTCCTCATCTGTAAATGAGGACTTTGCATGAAATGATATCTATCACGCCATCTACTCTTTCCTTCTAGAGTTTCATGAGGTCCATCCCTTTGAAAGGTGCCAAGGTTTATCATGAGAAAGTGCATCAGGAACTCCACAGGGGAATCAGTCCTAATGCTCCTCCTCCCAACTCTTAGATCTCCAGTCTCAACCTCTCTCATGAACAGATTTCAGCAAAGAGATTCACAAGATAAATAAACAAACATGTAGGAAGATAGAGACATTTTGCATATGGATTTAGTTTTAAAAGAAACTGGAAAAATGTAGTAGAATATTCTTAATTAGAACAGATTCTGGAAAAAATGTGTTAATTAATCAGTCATCTTGATTATCAAAAGGTTATACCCATATATACAACAACATGTAAACTAGAAATTAGAAAGGGATATTTTGCCACCTAGTTCCTCTTCTGAAAAACTATTCCATGTTTCTAATATAATTTGAAGATATATCCACTGGGATGTAAGTGATCTGGTGTTCTTTCCTTATTAGAAGCTTAAGAATTATTCTGATATTGTAGTGTTTTGAGTTTTTTAAAAAAGATGTCGACAGCATGTCATTCCTCTCTTTCAGCATCTAATTACTCAGTTACTCTTTTTCAAAATACTTACTTTTTCTTTTATTATTGAGATAATGCTCATGTGAACATGTTACTGAGGAATTAGAGCTTCAAGGACTTTAACTTTCTCATCTGAAGTAAGATAACCTAATTTAGCAGCTGTGGTAGAACAGGAAAGCAGCGTGATGCCAAAAAAAAAGGTTACACAGTAGGAAGTTCGTGCTGGCAAATACCAATTCACACCTGTTTTAGGCCTACAGACAACATCAGGGGTGCTATTTAAATGGACTCTGTGTGCAATTTATCCATTGTTTGGAGTCATTGAAATGAACTACATTGATTCTTCTCCTTGGCAATTATTCCAATTAAGTGGATGCACCATTTATCAGGGTGCTGATTAAGTGGGTTTTGTAGCAGGCACCAAAGAAAGACTGCAAGGAAATCTATGAAAGTGATATTCACACTTTCTGAGGTTCCCCTCATACTCCTTAATGTCTTATGTTATACAGTTAGCAACACAAAACCTCGTACAGAAAAATACTGCAGAGACCAGGGTGAAGGAGTTGATTATGTTCCACATAAGTACCCTGAGATTTCAGATGCTAAAATGAAGAGAGAAAATTTTAGGTTGAAACTACCTGCTGTCCTTGGTATTGGATATTTAAATTGTCAATTTTTTAATTATAACAAGCTTTTTTTTTTTTTTCCTTTGAGAAAGGGTCAATTTTTTTCTAGATAACAAATTTATTTGGACTATACACAAAGATAGCCTTCTACAAATAATAAATATCATATGTTAATGATCTAAAAAAGTAAACATATTTGTTGCTACCCAATCTGACATTCTAGATATTAGACTGATTCTGTCCATGTTAGTATTAGTTTTAAATAATGCAAATTTGATTTGTATTATATTTATTTTATAGGCCAACTATATTCCACTGTGTATCTGATTTCCCAGGATATTTCTATTGAAAACTCAGTATGTAATAACACAGTTTTATAAATAAAAATAACTGAAAAAAGTAGTGATTTCAAATAGTGATGGAAATTGAACTGAATTATGAAATATAAAATGATAATGTTTTAAAATAAGGAGTTTATTTTTACTAAATTTTGAAAAGGAGTTTTATTTATTTTTACTAAATATTGTTTTAAAAATACTGGTTTTGACCAAAATACTGAATTTTTATTGTCCTTTCTAATGGATATGAGATATAGTCTTTGGTAAATGGATTAAACTATGAAAATTCAGTAAAATAAAACATATTAAATGAACATTTTTAAAAAAGAAATTTAGACTTATTCTTAAAATTTGCCTCTAAAACAGTAAAGAAAAAAAAGTTTGAAGTGCAAATAACAGCATGTTAAGTAATGAATTACTCTTATGTTAACATTTAAACCAGGTAAGTTTAAGTAACTAGTCTAGGATCAGAGAGATCTAAACCTAAGCAACCCTATAAAAAGATTTTAAGCTTGTCCCTTTTCCAAACTGCTTCCACTGTCAAGTGTCCACTGGTATTTTCTAGAATTGTTTTTAGTAGTAGTTTTTCTGTTCATTACCTAGGACCATCAATTGGCAAGAGTTTACCCTACCTGCAAGCTAACATGTTAGCCTGCTTCAGTTTCATGGGTTTTGGCAAAAGACACATGTCTCTTGAGTCAGTCAGAGGATAGCTTACTACTACTCATAGTAATAGCAACAGCCAGACAACCATATTTTCATGCCAGTTCTCTGAGTTCTGACTCCCACAGGGCAACATGAAGAGGGACAGGTAGTATACACACTCACCAGTGAGGTTCCAGAGAAAGGGACCTTATTTTCAGGAAATCTGAGTTCTTCATACTAGAGGGCAAACATGTCTATCTGTTGCCCCAAAAGGGAGGCTCTGTTTCAGTCTTCCATGTCTGTTCACTCTACAGTGACTTTTGAAAGATAGTCAAGAGCAAGGGGCAGTCAAGTCAGTGCCTATTCACAACGTATACAGAAGCACAAGAAACCCAAAAAGAATTGTCTTTTAAATGTCACTAGTGCAAATGAAGGCAAATGACTCTATTACAGGCATAATATTTAATCTTCTGTAATTTGTTACTTTTAAAAAAAATCATAGACAGTTTTCAGGATTCTCATTATCTGCATTATTTGTTGTATTATTTTAGAATAAATGCTCACATAAAGTGTATCGGAGTCTAAGGATCTGAAGTTGCTGTCTTGGGACATGTGCAGTATTTCTGAATGAACCCTTTTGTATGCAAAGTTGACTCCCATACCTGGAGATGGAGTAAATTGTAACACATAAGTATCCTTAAGCTTGATACCATATTTAGATAGCAATCATTTCCTTTTTTAACAAGAACTGGTTTAATTAGTTTTATCATAGCTGACTATCAGTTCCAACCATTAGCCAATTAGGTAGCAAGCCAGTGCACCCAAATCAAAAGAAAATAATGATCAATTTGATTTGACTAACTTGATTTTATTCTCTTCACTTTCATTGAAAATGTCTTAAGCATCATAATTAGCAGGTAACCAACTTCATCATATTTTCTTCTCTGGAAATGATGAGAGGCCACCAAGAAAGAGTGATGAGCCAAAAAGAACATGAAGTTTTAGAGAGAGACAGACCTGAATTTTATTCCCAACTCTGACAAGTTGTTGTATGATATTGGGTATTATAGATTTTGTTGAGATTAATTTCCCTCTGTAATGACTACTGGAAAGTGCTACAGAAAGATGAAATTAAATAATACTTGTGGGGTACCTGAGTAGTTCATTTGGTTGAGCATCTAGCTCTTAGTTTTGACTCAGGTTATGATCTCAGGGTTATGGGATCAGGTCCCATGTCAGGCTCTGTGCTCATCTGGGAGTCTGCTTGAGGATTTCTCTCCCTCTCCCTCTGTGCCTCTTCCTGCATGCATAACCACGTGCATGCTCTCTCTCTTTCTAAATAAATAAATAATCTTTAAAAAAATAGTATTTGCGGGAGGAGGAGTCAAGATGGCGGAGAAGTAGCAGGCTGAGACTACTTCAGGTAGTGGGAGATCACCTAGATAGCTTATCTAAAGATTGCAAACACCTACAAATCCAACAGGAGATAGAAGAGAAGAAGAACAGCAATTCTAGAAACAGAAAATCAACCACTTTCTGAAAGGTAGGACTGGCGGAGAAGTGAATCCAAAGCGACGGGAAGATAGACCGCGGGGGGAGGGGCCGGCTCCCG
>NW_019154091.1:43142320-43186168 GCF_002288905.1 Enhydra lutris kenyoni
AGACCTGTACCCCTGGGGATAAAAATATATTATATGTTTATAAAAAATAAAATTAAAAAAAAATAGTATTTGCAGAGTGTCCAATACAGTAGCTGAGAGCCAGGCTTCCCTATTTTTTTTCTTTGTCTAGGAGATATTCTCTTATAACATTGACTGACTGATGATCTTACTGTTTTCCAGCTAATTTTATAAGTATAGTATCTTTTGTTTTATTTTTAACTTTCTATAAAGCTGCTTAATACTATTTTGGTAACTCATATGCATGGAACCAGTTTGCTTCTTGATAATCTTACAGTTCATTTGTCATACAAGAAACATGGGACTGTGAATAAATGTAATGATGACCAGAGAAACCAAGAAGGAAAAGGGAAAAGAACTTTGGAGTCAGAAAATAGAATTAGAATTAGATAGAAGGAACAAAGAAAGAGCAAAAAAGTGAGAGTAGAAATTAGAACAATGAAAAGTGAGAAAGAGGCAGATCTCAAAGAACAGAGTACATAAAGTATATAAAGGAAATGACAATGAACTAAAATTACATCTTAGAGTCTCATTATTCCCCAAGTGACCTTGCAGAGAGCTTCATCATCCAAAGATAAAAAGGAGGGTAAGATTAGAAGACCTCCTAGAATAATTTTTAGAATTAAATAATAATAGAGTTAAATAATAGATTAAATTAATAAATTAATAGAATAAATAAATAATAATAAATTAATAATAGATTAAATTATTTTTAGAGGTGCATACATATGACCACTGGAATCTGTACTACTTAGAGCAGAATTTAAAACATAATGGAAGGAAGGATTTACAACTTTTGAGTACCCATAAATTGTATCATTGCTGGAATCAATAGTTTAATTAATAAGTTTGTCAGTGATGGTGCTAATAAGGCTGGCATATTTTCATTTTAAAGTAACAGTACTCAAAGCATATCTAATCAGCTATAATAAGAATCATCAGAGCCCCTATGAGAACTTACTAGATAGCTAGAGCAAACTTCATGTCAAGTACTTGGTAGAATACACATTCAAGTCCATTGTAACCATTGCATAAGTGCTAATATCAAATCATACCTCAATGGAGATTTCTGTTGGATATTTTGTTGAGAAATGGATATATGTGTTTGTTCAGTAGGTTTATAAATGTAACTACACACAGAAAATGAACTAAAAATCCTTTGAAAATGAGGTGGAGAATAAAGAAATCAGTAACTAAAATGACTTGGTAAAGGTTATATTTTCTTGTCTGAAAACTAACAATTATAGAATTAAAATCAGGTCAGGATAGACTATGTCACTTTTGTAGATTGGCATTTTTCTTACAAACTTCAAAAGAATAAGGCATTTAATATTTATTAAATTAAAAAGATTTAAAAATTTTTAATTTTTCAAATACAAATCTGAGGGGTGTGTGGATGGCTTAGTCTGTTAAGCATCTGCCTTTGGCTCAGGCATGATCCCAGGTCCCTGGGATGGATCCCCACATTGGGCTCCTTGCTCAGCGGGAAGCCTGCTTTTCCCTTTCCCTCTGCAGCTCCCCCTGTATGGTTGTCTCTCTTTCTCTTCCTCCCTCTCCCTCTCTCTCCCTCTCTTTCTTGCTTAAAAAAATAAATAAAATATTAAAAAAAATGAAAATTTGAGTGTTTATTTTTTGTCATATACTATGATCACTGGAATATTGAGAAAAACATTTGTGTCTGTTTCACTCTGTATTACTAGAATATATTACATGCTACATTCTCAGTCCCTGGAATTATGTTAAAATTTGCTAAGTGAATTTTTTTTTAAAGATTTTATTTATTTATTTGACAGAGAGAGAGAGAGTACAAGTAAGCAGAGCAGCAGGCAGAGGGAGAGGGAGAAAGAGAAGTTGACTCTCCACTGAGCAGGGAGCCTGCTGCGGCGCTCGATCCCAGGACGCCGGGAACATGACCTAAGCCAAAGGCAGATGTTTACAAGATGAACTCAACCCCTCTCTAAAGCACATATACCATAATAGGTATATAGAAGTATAATAATAAATCTAGTATTTACCCTGGGATGCAAGGACAGTTCAACATACACAAAGCAATAAATATAATGCATCCCATCAACAGAATGAAGGATAAAAATTTTATGATTATCTCAGTACATACAGAAAAAGCATTTGACAGATTCAACATCCTTTTATGATGAAACTCTCAACAAATTGGGTATTGAAGAAATAGACCTCAGCATAATAAAGGACTTATATGACAAGCCCCACAGCTAAATCATACTCAGTGGTGAAAGGTTCCAAGCTTTCTTCTAAGATCGGGAAGAAGACAAGGACTCCCATTCTACATAGCACTAAAAGTCCTAGCCAGAGCAGTCAGACAAGAAAAAGAAATAAAAGGGATCTTAATAAGAAAGAAACAAGCAAAACTGTCTCTTTTTGCAGATGATGTGCTCTTATATATAGAAAATCCTACAGACACCTTTTAGACCTAATAAATTCATTCAGTAAAGTTGCAAGATACAAGATCAACACACAAAACCAGTTGTGTGTCTATACACTAAAAATTGTTATCTAAAAAAAAAAAATCATTATCCCATTTGTAAGGCAGATACTGTATAATTCTACTTATATATGGTGCCTAGACTGATCAAAATCATACACAGAGTATAGTGTGATTAATTGCCAAGGGCTATAGGAGGGGAAAGTGGAAAGTTCTGTTTAACAGGTATAGAGTTTCAGTTTTGCAAGATGAAAAGAGTCCTCCAGAAGGATGGTAGGAGTGGCTGCACAACATTATGAATATGTTTAATACCACTGAACTGTACACTTAAAGATAGTTATGATGGTAGATTTTATGTATATTTTACCACAATAAAAAATAGGAAAAAAAAAAAAGAAATGCAGATTTTTCTAAAAATGACAAACAAGTGGTGAGATGAATAATAATTCTTGACAGAGTGGCATAGCTGATTATTAGAATGATTATCTGTAAACATTTGAGAAGGAGAGAAGTAAACATTTGCAGCAATCGTGTGTTTCATTAAAAAAATGGAGGGGGGCACCTGGGGGGCTCAGTGGGTTAAAGCCTCTGCCTTTGGCTCAAGTTCTGATCCCAGGGTCCTGGGATCGAGCCCCTCATCAGGCTCTCTGCTCAGCAGGGAGCCTGCTTCTCCCAACTCCTCTCTGCCTGCCTCTCTGCCTACTTGTGATCTCTCTCTGTTAAATAAATAAATAAAATCTTTTAAAAAAAAAATTGGGGGGCTCCTGGGTGGCTCAGTCAATTAAGCGTCTGACTTCAACTCGGATCATGATCTCAGGGTCCTGGGATTGAGTCCCCATCAGGCTCCGTACTCAGCACGGGTCTGCTTGTCCCTTCCTTCTCCTGCACCCCTCCTCCTGCTCTTGTGTTCTCTCTCTCTCTCTCTCTCTCTCTCAATGTGGTTATCTACTACTACTTGGTATTATCTCTCCCTCATTCACTAAGAACTTTTACTTTTGATTCTCAAGACTTTTTTTTCTCCACTCCCATGTACTGTGTGATTATGGCAGCCATGAAAATGCACCATATAGGTCTCTTGATGGGAGGAAGCAGAGTGGACTACAAGCCCCAAATCCTGTCCCTTCAATCCATCTCTGCATTTACATTACAGTCATGTTTCTTTTGGCTACTTCTAAGCAAAGACTTAGTATGGCATAGTACTAATGAAGGGCCTGTACCTGTGAAAGGTGAGATTTATCCAGGCAGCTTTGGCTTAAGAACTTCTCATTAATCTGTCCTTGACTTTCTTAAAACTACAGTATTATCTGAGAGTCTTTGATTCAGTCCTCCTTCCTTTTTTCCTCTCCTGCCAAAGAGTCAGACCTACATTGTGGTATGAACATTCTTCTTGCTTTCCACTGTGTACTTCCTTTTCCCTTTCACAGGGGTTTCCTTCGGTGTTCTTTCATGTCTGATACAGTAATCTTGACAACATAAGGGTTATACATCTATAATAGAGTGACTCATTATTTGAAAATTTAAAAACAGTTTCCCTAGCAAAATAATACATTTATGCCCTTTTTCCTCTGTCTTTGCAATCCCTTCCATTGAAGATTGGGTATATCCATTTTATTAATATTAGACTTTTGTGTGTGATTTACTTTGACCAGGGGAATATGGGCAGAAATGACGTTATGTTAGTTTGGGGTAGGATTCATGAAACGCTGGATTTTCTGCTTGCTCTCTTGTTAGCATTCTCCATAGGAAAAATATGCCCTGGAGAGCTATTGGACCAATGAAAATGAAAAGGCACATCAGGCTTTCTGATTCAAAACCAAAGCCTTCAGCCAAGTGCTGCCAATGAACAGTCCAAAGCAGAACCTCACAAAATGACCCATGAAGATAAGAAATATAAATAAATACTTACTGTGTAAACAACTGAATTTTACAGTATTTTTTATGCAGCATTATCTAGTATTATCAAACAACCTAGTCATTGAGGTCTCAAATATTACTGTAATTATAAACATTTATTTCCATGTAATGTTATCAATTCAGTCCCTTGGCCAAACATTGAATGTTGCCATCACCTCAAGTTATAACACTTCTAAGATCTTAAATTTCAATATATCAAAAAATAATTTTTTAATAATAAGTTCTTATTGCTCTGCTTGCTCTCATTCTGGAGCTTTAGCTCCAGAAACAAATGTCTGCTGTTTGACCTCGACAAGAGTCCCAAGACCTCCTCCTCTTACTTTTTATCCTAGTCTGTCTTCCAACCTGACTTTGAAACTTGTTTCCCCACTCAACCTTAACTCCATTCTGTATCATTTCAGTCGCTGTCAGCACATTGACCATCCTAGACTTCTTTGCTTTCCGAAAAATATGTTCTAAAAACTCAAAATTGAATCAGTCTAACTATAGGTATTCTTTCCTTTCATATACCTTGACTACTGAATGACACTGTGAAAACAAGTACATAAGCTTTAACATTGGGGGTATTGTAAACTCATTGTCTCTAACATCATACAGTCATAAAGTGTTACTAGTCATCTTCTGGACCAAAATTGAGTTATTTTATTCTCCTGAATAACTATAGTATAGGAAAGCAATTAGCAATTTGTATTATAACAAAGAAATTTGAAGTATTGTTGATAGTATTATTTTCCTTTGCCATTAAAAAATGTATTTGATAATTGGTCATAATTGCCTTTAAAAAAGCTAAGCTCAGTTGCTATAGAGCAGAAAGAACCCAACTTAAGTCTAGGCCAGTTAATCTCTCCCTTGGCACTATTTACATTTTAGGCCAAATACTTCTTTGCTGAGGGTGGAAGGTGGGGCAGTGTTTATCCAGTGCATTGCAGGATTTTAATTTTTTTCTTGGCCTCTATTCAATAGAGTCCAGTAGTAGCTCAAAATATCATCTCCAGAGAGTACCAGATTTCTCCTGGGCAAAGGGGAAAAATCACACAGTTAAGAATCACTATTTTGAGCTGTATCTGTTGCTAGATATGTTAATGTTTGATAAAATTACATAGGGAGTCATTAAGACTTTGTTTTCCTAGTTCCATGAAGACTCTCTTTCAATAACATTTACCTTAACCTGAGAAAGAGGGAATAAGAGAGCCAAATATGATTCATGATATCTTAGTAGTAATGATACATAAAAGAAAAACAGTATGTTATTCCCTGGCTGTATAGTCTATGAGTAAATATCTGTGGGTATTAGAAAGTTGCTTTTATTAAAGAGATAATAGTATATGGGACAGTGTGGATTAGCATCTCTTTACCAAAGTATAACTCAGAAAAGGATGAAACAAAATCTCCTTCATCTTGTTATATTTCTCCTTGAGAGTTCTGATACATCAGCACTTATACTTAGTAGTAGCAGCAGTGCTACCTAGGAGATGTGATGGTCAAGAGGCAAGAGGGTAACATTCTTGCAACAGCAATAATAGTTGTCATCAAAGGATACAGTAATAACCAGCAGAGTGAGGGAGTGTGGGTAGGAATGGAAGTGGAGAGAGAAGAAAACACAAGAAGAAACAACTATTATGTTTGGCTCTCTGGAGTAGCATTTATTGGACAATTCTCTTGTCAAAATCCACTTTAAATCAAAATCTTTTAAATTAAAAAAAAGTGGAAAAATTTTAGGACAATCAGAATTCTAATAAGAAAAAAATGCACCAAGACTAGTCAAATATTTGTCCTTCATTTATCCTCTTTGGATATTTGCTGATTCATAATACAGAGAATAGAGGCTTAGCAAATAATAGTGGAATAGACTTTGTAGTATCAATGGTCTGGGAAGACAAAAATGGAAATTTAGGATCATCAAAATATGGAAAATTTGAAACATCAAGATCTCAAAAGGTAAACAGCATAGTAAAATGTTGCCTACATTCTGCATACAACTTCCTCATAAGGCATTTGTGGACTTTTCACACAAACATAAGTCAAAATGCATAAGCACAAAAGCTAAGAGTAGAATGTGGAAAGCTAAGTGGAAGAACTCAATAGTCTCAAAGTGATGTGGAGACAAAAACTGGAGCTCAAGATTTTCCAAAATTGGTATAGACCTGTGAACCCTTCTAGTTGAGAAAGTACAAAGACCATGCATAGGAATAAGAACAAATTTGAGATGCACCAGTCTTAGTTGTATCAATATGCTCTGTTTGTGTACAACCTGATGCCCAGAAGAAACAAATTATTTGTGGGGACTATAACAATGTTCATAGCCTTATCATTTTTTGTATAAAATTATTAACATTTAATACAAAATTATTAGACATAGCAAGAAAGAGGACCAAATAAAAAGAAGAGTAAAACAAGGCAATTGAAACAGATAAATCTAAAATCAGGATGATTAATATGTTTAAGACATTGAAAGAAAGAATTTCACCAGAATCTTGAATCTATACAAAGAGGACAAAAAATGTATCTTTGGATTTTGTAAAAATAAAATATCTGAACTTAAGAATTTAATAAACTGACTTAATAGCAGATTTGACAGAGCAAAACAATGATTAACAAACTGGAAAGTGAGTGAGTTAAAAGGTCCTGGATAATCAAAGGAGGGAAAAGGTGGGAAAATACTGAAAAGAAGATAAATGATATATGCCTCATGATAACATTGTTTAACATATCATGGAATTTTAGTCTTATTGAGAGAGTGATGGCAGAGTGAAGAAGAAATATTTCAGCAGAAATTGGCTAAATTTTTTTTCAAGCTGACTGAAGATATCAAACATGATGAATGCAAATATACCTATAGGCACAGCGTAGTAAAAAGTGACAACTCCAAAGAGAAAAATCTCAATGAAAATCAGAGAGAGATATGTAACATTTTTTTTTAAGATTTTATTTATTTATTTGTCAGAGAGAGAGAGAGGGAGAGAGCAAGCACAGGCAGACAGAATGGCAGGCAGAGGCAGAGGGAGAAGCAGGCTCCCAGATGAGCAAGGAGCCCGATGTGGGACTCGATCCCAGGACGCTGGGATCATGACCTGAGCTGAAGGCAGCTGCTTAACCAACTGAGCCACCCAGGTGTCCCGAGATATGTAACATTTTTAAAGATTTTTAAAAAGATTTTTTAAAAATTTATTTATTTGAGAGAGAATGAGAGAGAGAGATAGAGAAAGAGAAGCCGACTTCCCACTGAGCAGGGAGATGGAAGAGGGCTTAGTCCCAGGATCTGGAGCTCATGATATGAGCCAAAGTCAGACGCTTAACCTACTGAGCCACCAGACACCCCAAAAGTAATACAACAACAACAAAAACCCTAGAAGATATTTTGAACTGAGTGGAAAAAACTACAAAACGTATATTAAAATGTGTGAAATACAGCTGAAACAGTGCTGAGAGGTAATTATGTAAATGCTTCTATTAGAAAAAAATTAGTGTAAAATCAATTATTTCAATTTCTACTTGAGGGTAGAAAACAAAGTACAAATTAAACCTAAAGTAAGTTAAAGAAGAAAAATAGTGATAGTAAAGTAGAAATTGAAGAAACATTAGTTAATACATTCAAAAGTTGGTCCTTTGAAAAGATTAATAAAATTGATATACTGCTAGTATGATTGATCAAAAAGACTGATAATACAAACTAATAATAAAATAGTAGAGATAGAAGGCACTACTACAGATCCTATAGATAGAATAAGTGGATACTATAAATAAATTTATGCTGATACTTTTGACAAATTAGAAAACAGGTTAAGTTCTTTTGAAAACACAATTAGCCAGACTAACACAAGAAGAAATAAAAATTTAAAAATATAATTAGCACTTTATTTAAAAAGCTAAAACCATATTCAGAAACTCTTCAACAAATAGAACCTTAGGTCCAATTACTTTACTCATAACTTCTATCTATAAGAAATAATACTTTCAGAATGAAGAAAATAGAACAAAATTAGGTCATTTAAGTGACCAGCATAATCCCCTTACTAAACTGTTATAAGTATCACAAGAATGAATATTTTATACCAATTCCATTCATGAACATAGATAAAAATACTCTTACTAAAATATAGTCTATCACCATTAATCACAGTTCCCATATTTGCAAATTTGCCTACTGGCTAAAACTTATTTGTAACTCTAAATCAATATGGAAAGTGTTTTCTGGGTAATTTGTGGACATTCACATATACATAGAGCAACCAAAAATTTAAATACACAAACCACAGACTAGGATATAATATTCACATTATTCTACTTACCAATAGATCTATATCTAGGAGATATATATATATATATATATATATATATATATATATATATCCTACAATCAATAGTAAAGGGGCAAGAAACCCAGGAAAATAAGTGGTGGAAACATAACTATTTACAGAGGAAGATATGTACATGGTCACTAAGCACATCAGAAAGTGCTTAACATCATAAGCCATCAGTTAAATTAAGTTAAAAACTACAATGTTATAGCATTCACAAACATTAGAATGCCTAATCTAAAACCCTGACATTATCAATTTTAGAGAGGATGTGGTACAACTCAGTTTTTCTTGCTACTTCCCAATTATTACCATTTCCAAAAGTTAATTATCAGAGCAGTTAATGTTTGAAAAACTGATACTATCAAATCTTGGCAAAGATGTGGAACAACTGAAACTGTTGTACATTGCTGGTGGCCATGAGAATTGTTAAATTTGGAAAACTGCGAATATATTTTTTTTAAGATTTTATTTATTTATTTATTTATTTATTTTAATATTCATGTTTTACTTTATTACAAGTCCAATAGAAGTACATTAAAATGTTGGTTTTTTTAAAAATTTCTTTTCAGCATAACAGTATTCATTGTTTTTGCACCACACCCAGTGCTCCATGCAATACGTGCCCTCCCTAATACCCACCACCTTGTTTCCCTAACCTCCCACCCCCACCCCTTCAAGACTCTCAGGTTGTTTTTCAGAGTCCATAGTCTCTCATGGTTCACCTCCCCTTCCAATTTCCCTCAATTCCCTCTCCTCTCCATCTCCCCATGCCCTCCATGTTATTTGTTATGCTCCACAAATAAGTGAAACCATATGATAATTGACTCTCTCTGCTTGACTTATTTCACTCAGCATAATCTCTTCCAGTCCCGTCCATGTTGCTACAAAAGTTGGGTATTCATCCTTTCTGATAGAGGCATAATACTCCATAGTGTATATGGACCAGACTCTTTTTATGAAGCCAGCATTACCCTGATCCCCAAACCAGGCAAAGACCCTACCAAAAAGGAGAATTTCAGACCAATATCACTGATGAATATGGATGCTAAGATTCTCAACAAGATCCTAGCAAACAGGATCCAACAGTACATTGAAAAGATTATCCACCATGACCAGGTGGGATTCATCCCTGGGTTACAAGGATGGTTCAACATTTGCAAAGCAATTAGTGTGGTAGAACAAAACAATAAGAGAAGAGAGAAGAACCACATGGTCCTCTCAATTGATGCAGAAAAAGCATTTGACAAAATCCAGCATCCGTTCCTGATTAAAACGCTTCAAAGTATAGGGATAGAGGGAACATTCCTGAACTTCATAAAATCTAACTATGAAAGACCCAAAGCAAATATCATCCTCAATGGGGAAAAGCTTGCAGCCTTCCCATTGAGATCAGGAACATGACAAGGATGCCCACTCTCACCAGTCTTGTTCAACATAGTGTTAGAAGTCCTAGCAACAGCAATCAGACCACAAAGAGAAATAAAAGGTATCCAAATTGGCAATGAAAAAGTCAAACTCTCTCTCCGCAGATGACATGATTCTTTATATGGAAAACCCAAAAGACTCCACCCCCAAACTACTAGAACTCATACAACAGTTCAGTAACGTGGCAGGATACGAAGTCAATGTACAGAAATCAGTGGCTTTCTTATACACTAACAATGAAAATACAGAAAGGGAAATTAGAGAATCGATTCCATTTACTATAGCACCAAGAACCGTAAGATACCTGGGGATAAACCTAACCAAAGAGGTAAAGGATCTGTACTCGAGGAACTACAGAACACTCATGAAAGAAACTGAAGGAGACACAAAAAGAAGGAAGACCATTCCATGCTCTTGGATTGGAAGAATAAACATTGTTAAAATGTCTATACTGCCTAAGATTTTATTTATTTATTTGACAGACAGAGATCACAAGTAGGCAGAGGCAAGCATAGATCGTGAGGGAAGCAGACTCCCTGCTGAGCAGAGAGCCCATGGCTCTGAGATCATGACCTGAGCCGAAGGCAGAGGCTTTAACCCACTGAGCCACCCAGGCGCCCCCTGTCAATATCTTCTAAAGATGAACATAGGAATATATTTTGACTCTGCAACCCCACTTCTGCTCAACAGTGATACCTGCAAATGTGTACCAAAACGCATGCACAACAGTTTTCTTAGCAACATTATTTATAATAGTCCCAAACTGGAAATAACCCAAATATCCATCAATATTAGAATGAATAAATGAATTATGATACATTCATGGAATAGAGTACTGTACAAAAATGAAAAAAAACTTATTTCAGTAGTGTTGACCTTCATATTGATATTATGTGTATTATATATATTTCAATATATAGAGAACAAAAGAAGCAGACATAATGTACTCTATATGCTTTTGTTTACATATTCATTGTGCTAAAAGTCAGAAGAATAATTAGCTCTGAAATGACAAGTGTATGAGAAGGGTATTGCATTGTAAACATTTATCAAATTGTAATTCGGAATTTATATGTGCCATAGATCAAAAAATTTACAAATAATAAAAAGGAAGGGGATAACATATCAAGTAATAACTAATAGGTTCTCTTTTGGAGCACTAGGTATTGGGACCTACAGATATTTCCATTTGTTCCTTTGTTTCCATTTGTTCCTTTATCTTTCATTACTAATCTACCATTTAAACATGCTTAATTTGATGAACTATTTGGTTTATGGCTGCATCTTTCCTTAGATCTGCTTCTGCTACTTGCTTTATTATTTTTTTATATGATTTTGAGATCTTGCAAATAGCTCTCTAGATCTTATTCCTAAGACCTCCCATACTATATATTACCCAACAAACAGCTCAGCTCTAAGGTCTTAGGGAAGATTCACAAAATTTGGAAGATTATGTAAGTTTTTTTTTTTTTAAACATTTTCAATTTTGGCTGAAATTTGATGTTCAACCTGATATTTACTGTCATCTCAAGACATTGAATCACAGGCATAATTTTGTGTGTGTGTGTGTGTGAAATAGCATTTTCAAGGGGAAATCTGATACCTGATGTACAAGGGTGGGCTAACTAACAAATAGAGCCTAAAATAATAATGGCTTAAGAAGTTTATATTTAAACAGGAATATATTTATATATAGCTTTATACAGTTTTTCAGAGATCCAGGCTGATAGCTGATTGAGGTCTTAACTACTGCTGCATGTGGTTTACAAGGTCCCTTGGAATTGAAATTCATAGAACAAATTCTGAAATTCACAGAATGGAAGAGTAGATGTGGGTGGTTACACAGGTAAACCCTGGAAGTGAGGAACGTCAATTCTACGGACAATCTGTTGGCAAGAATTCAGTCACATAATCACCCTGAAAGAAGATGCACTCAAGTTAAGTTTCCAGGAAGAGGGGAAAGCATGGATTTTAGTAGCCAGTCAGTCATTTTCATAATGACTGTTCAATGTGAATATTCAGTCCCATTTAAAAGATCTGTTACTATGACCTTTGAGCAGTGTGGCATAACCCTTTGGACTTTTGAGGCTTATCATCAGTCTGTGGTACAAGCAAAAGCACTTTGTAAAGAAGAGGACAAATGCAAGAGAAATTTCAGAGTTGCTAGAACCAGTGATTTATTTCAGAAACTATCAGTGTAATTAGAATCAAGAAATAACCATTTTCATGAAGTCATCAGAGCACAAATTATAGTAACTGGGGGATTATTTTAGAATTGGTAGGAATTGTAGATACAGGCTTCATTATTTGTAAACCCCTCTATCTGTAGAAGTGGATAATGATATATGCACCATTATAAGCGTGGTCAGTGCTGCCACACACTCTGCTTCACCTCCAGTTCTCAGCTGGATTCCCTTTAAAATTGGAGACTGCTGATGCTTCATAGAAGGGCTCCACTTTTTTTTTTTTTTAACTTATTTCCATTTCAGCAGTTACCATTTTTGTCCTGGCCCTCATGACTTCACACATGGATTATTTCAATAGACTCCTAGCTGTTCTCCTTCGATTCAGTTTCATGCCAATCTATCCTTCATAGTGCTTACAAAATTAATCTTCCTGAAACACTGTTTCATCATATCTCTTTCCAGTTCCAGAATGATGTGGTTTCTGGTTTCTGGTTTCTGGTTGCTGAATCAACCAGAAGGCACTCCACTTATCTCCTTTTAAGTTCTCCTGTTATCAGTCTAATGTGTCTTTGTGGATCCTTAGTACATCTACGTCATATAGCTCTCCATATGATGTGCTCACTTCCATGTCTGTGCCTTTCACTATGCCATGCTGTCTGTCTTCAGGGATCCCCACTTCTTTCAACCAGGTCTCACTTTTTCCTCAGTGTCACCTCATATTCATCTTTTCCGAATCCTCTCTTTACTGATTTCCAATTTGATACCTCCTAGCAGATGTTTATTCTTAATTTACACTTACATTTCACTAATAGTTCCATATTTGCAAACTGAACTTCACTGTTTTGCATGAGGAAGGATGAGGATGGAGGGAGGGAGGGAGGGAAGGAGGGAGGTAGATAGGTAGATGATAGATAGATCTATCTATATGTATGATTCTTATGAATAGTAACATGTTCCAATTATCTTGTATGCCCTCAGGTTTCATAGCACAATGCACCATATGTAGAAAATATTTGCTTGACTTATATATAATATAATGCTTCACTATACAAGAATGTTTTTATTCTTATTTATAATTTATTTTCATTCTCCCTTTTTGGAAGAAAACTTAGATTATGAAGATGTATATAACATGGGTAAGAGAGCTTCAATTATATGTACCTAAGAAAAATGGAGTCAAGAAGTAGTTTTGAGATATATATATATATATATATATATATATATATATATAGTTCTATAAACTTGATCAGAGTGGATTCCAAATTTGGCTGCAAGCTTTCTGGCAGTCATCAAATAGAGGGACTCCTGTACAGAAACAAACTGTTTTCTCAGGATTAGCATATCTAACTAGTATTCCCTGTACTATAAAGTCACATTCATAAGTTTGTAACTAATTTTTAGACCAATACATTTATGCCATTTCTACTCTTTAACTTCTGAACCAGGAAAGGAGCCAGCTGGGACAGGGGAATATTAAAAGAATTGGAAAATGTATCAGAACAGAGCTTCCTAATCTTCCAAGCATTCATACTGTAAGCAAGCTGACCAACTGCTTATATTCAAAGTGAATAGAATTGGGGCACCTGGTGGCTCAGTCGTTAAGTGTCTGCCTTTAGGTCGGGTCATGATCCCAGGGTCCTGGGATCAAACCCCACATTGGGCTCCCTGGTCAATGGGGAGCCTGCTTCTCCCTCTCCCACTACCCCTGCCTGTGTTCCCTCTCTCACTGTGTCTCTCTCTGCTAAAAATAATAAATAAAATCTTAAAAAAAAAAAGTGAATAAAATTGCCCAACACTGAGTTTTCTCTTAAGAAGAATAATTGAATAAATAACTGTCTTTGTAATTTTAAAGTTATGAGAGACAGGTAGGAAAAGAGGAACTTATTTTTAACCTATTAATACTCACCCGACTTGTATGACCTTTCTCGTAGATTGTGAAACAAGCCCATCGTTCTTTCCTAGACATGACAGAAACTGGTTGTCTACACTTAATGCATTGTTCTTGTCCCCTTGCCAATTGAATCATAATTATGTTAAGAGAGCCAATATAACAGCTAAAAATATTTGCTTCCCAGACTTCCTTTCAGTAGGGATAAGATGTATGTTATAGTTCAATGAGAGACAGGGTGAGGATTTCTAGGAAAGTTTTCACTTTAATGATACAGGTACTGCTCCTCGTTTCTTCTTTATGCCTGGAATGTAGCCATGACGTATGGAAGATAAGCAGTCAGTTGACAGCCTCAAGACCACAAGAATAGAAATGAAGGCTTGCATCTAACATTGGAAGAGAAGACAAAGGCAATTATTGAGCGACTGCATGAGTCCTGGACTGCCTACTTCTGGACTTGAGTTGCTTTTAGGAGTTAAGGTTGAATTGTGAAAGCCCCTTCGCCAACTATGCAAATGGTTACAAGTGAGGTGAGGTTGAGTAGAAGTCCACTTAAGTAGCATGGGGCCAATGTCTTGACTTAACTGTAGGGCTCACATTTGACGTTGAAGCCGGAAGGCAACTTCTTGCCTGGAAGATGGGTCAGGGATGGGTTATGGATAATTTTGTAATGAGAAGTTTGCTGCCATAAGGAAAATGGAGGAATCATTTCTTGCCTAAAATTCAGGTTTTCAAAGATCAGGGAAATGATTGGGGTTAAGTGTGATTTTGTACTGGCTGAGGACAATAAATCAGAAAATAATATTTCAATGGACTTCAGGGACAGCAGGGAGAAACAGATGTGTAAATGCCAAACTAGTGAGTGAGAGCCCAGGGGAACAATATAAATGAGTAAACAATTAAGAAAAGGAGTGTTTTATGAATTTATTATATTTATTATATTTTTATATATAGTGGACACAATCGCTGTTATGTATCTGATCATTTGGAAATTTTTAAAGTATACATTGTGTGTTATTTTATAAAAGACTGTACTCAGATGCCTATATAGACTTTTTATCAGGTCTTTTATTTGTTCTCTAAAGAATATATTGCGGTACTCATTATCTTTACAAGGCTAGACACTGGACATATAATTAAACTACTTGTCCATACGATTAAAATAAGCTTTTATGGTACAGACTTCAAAATTCTAATTCATGTAATAGACACTAACTTAAATAAGGAATGCAAAATTGTTAAGTTCTATCTTATTCATTATGGAGTATATTTAGAGTAAGTGGGGTTTAATCTTGACTGTCCTATTTGTCACATTCCCAAAGTTAAGAGGAGAGTGCTCTATAACTCACCTATATACTTAGCAAAGTATTATGGTTTTAATAAGGGCAATTTCATCATTAAATATAAAATTGGCATGAAATGGCAGAGTAGTCTTTGTAACCTGCTTCTGTTATAAAAACAGACATGCACTCTGGGACTGTCCATCTGGCACCTTCAGTGATAAATTAAAATTTGATTTTTAATTATCTCAATACTCATCACTAACAGTCATTTTTGGACTAAAATAATGTAACTTTTTTTTTTTAATTTAGAGTTTTCTTTCTCAACTTCTGGGTGAATGTCTTTCTGTATCATTAACTTATCTCATGTATCTGTATATGAGAAGAGAGTATCTAAATATTAATATCTTGTGTTTCGTGCATCTTTCTGTAGATTAGTACTTAAATGACCTAAAACATACAGAAATGCAGAAAGTTAGAAAATAAATGTTATAATTATTTTTCTTGCATGTTTTTTTGCCTCCCCAGATCATCAGAATGATTGGCACTAAAACTGGTGGCTCAGTGTAGACAACTATTATCCCATTCATTATCACCAAAGCTGATATAGACTGCCATTAGACCATATTCTTTTTAATATTTTATGCTAATTTTCATCTTTATGCGTTGAATTCCTTTTTAGGAAACTGAATTGATCTTTGGTTACAATTCCATGTTTGTAGAGAATATTATTTTCTGTGCAAAGCTGATTATTAAGTTTTTCTTTGTTTCTTTCTGTCTTTTTTTTTTTTTTTTTTTTTTGCCCTGGACACAGTCCAGCATTCCTACATAGACAACATTAAATATTGAACAATAGTTAAAAAAATAAATGGGAATATAATGTATTGACCAGTGTCGAGCTAAGCCAAGAGCAGTTTTTTCCTTTGCATTGATCTGACAGGTTTAACATTCGGATTATGATGTAGCCTTTGACTTTGGCTCTAAGCTCACAGAGGAAATTCATCTTTTGTTGAGGAGTATTCAAACTAGAGTTTGGCCCTCTTTAGTGCTAGCCACCAAGTGGCGGATATAATAGTTCTCATGTTAATAACTGAAAAAATTTAAGCTGTTTTTTTAAATCATGTGTTGACACCAGAGCTACTTAGTGTTAAAATCTTGGAATGTTACTTAATTTTACTTTGGTTTTTGTGTGTGGACATGAATAAAACCAGGTATTTAGAACATTGGTGCCATCTGCATACTTCATACTGCCCCTTCAGTGCACATATTCAAATTTTGAAGGGGGACTTTTTTTTTTTTTTTTTTTGGAAACCATTCCAGGTTCTTGATTAGTTGACTGAATCAAAGCAAAACCAAGCATGGACATGTGGAGGTTGACTACTGGGTAAATCAGAACCATTAAGAGTGAAGGGGGTCTCAAATGAAGAGGAATTTAAAAGTGTTGCTGGGGTAGAGAAAAACACTGACGAAATTTTCCATAAATTGGTTCTCCCACCCTTAGGAACAGCCAGTTTTCTCAAACATGAAAATTATTTCCAAGAAGCAACTTTATTGCTTTTCTTTACAATTAGAGAAAAGGAGGCAGTGGTGTTCAAATGATGCTTGACAGCCTGGGTAACAAGCACCAACCATCTGTGCTATAGCAGCACTGTTTGTATTTTTAATGTTTACACATACAGCAAAGATAATTAAAAATAACTATAATTAAAAATGATTACAACAAATTACTTTTCCCTCAACAGTAATATGTGTCTGTAACTTATAAGTTACTTACTAAAGTAACCTTTATGGAGTCTAACAAGAAAACATTGCAATTCCTGCCTTGTTTCTGAAAGTTTATAGATTTGGGGGAGGGGAGATTTTCCCAACCATGAAACCACTTGTCTTAAAGTACTTCAGGAATTATTGATATTATAGGAATTATTTCTGTATCAGTAATACAGGATAATTATTTTCTCTGAAGAAAAGATTAAATTTGTTTTTTTTTCCCCTAAAAAATACAAAGTAAAATGACTAGGGTGATTTAAAACAGTTAACTTTTTCAAAATGTCATATAAAGCTTAGAGAGACCATTCCACCAGGAACTATACCCTTAGAAATTTGGAGCTTTTGAATATCCTCAAATTACCTCCTTTAAAGAAGATGCTGGTTAATAACAGAAGGTGAATAGTCTTTCCAGGGAAAGAACAGAGAAGATGATATAATCTTTGTGGAAGGGCTTAAAATTTAGCTAGGAAGTAAAGGTTAAGGACATGACCTGTAGGGCACCTGGGTGGCTCAGTTGGTTAAAGCATCTGTCTTCAGCTCAGGTCCTGATCCCAGAGTCCTGGGATCAAGCCCCATGTTGGGCTCCCTGCTTAGAGATCTTATGTTTTTCCCTCTCCATCTGCTGCTCCCCTTGCTTATGCTCTCTCTCTCTGTCTCTGGCTCTTTTGCTTTCTCAAAAAAGTAAATAAAATCTTAAAAAAAAAAAAAAAGACACTACCCATGTAACTAGACTACCTGGATTCTAATTCTACATCCTGTTTTTTCTAGGGGTGGGGTTAATGTCCCGTGTGCCTCAGTTTCCTCATCCATACCTATATCAAATTGTGGTGATGAAGATTGAGTTAATGCACATAAATGCTTGCAACAATGCATGTACATGCATTTAATAGAAATATATATAAATATATGTGTGTGTGTATATATATATATATATATATTTTTTTTTTTTAAGACTTGTTTATTTGAGAGAGAGGGAGAGAAAGAGCACAACCAGGGAAAGTGGCAGAAAAAGAGGGACAGGCAGACTCCCCACTGAGCAGGGAGCCAGATGTGGGGCTCAATTCCAGGACCCTGGGATCATGACCTGAGTTGAAGGCAGATGCTTTAACCAACTGAGCCACCCAGGTGCCCAACAGAAATACGTATTAATTATATTTCCAGCTGTCACCTGTGAGAGGCTTATTTTTATACCTTTCACGTTTTATACCCTCATATCACTGGCCTTTGCTAAATTCCCTGTATCCTACTTATGTTTAATAAAGGAGACTCTGTATCTACAGCCTATTTTAAATTCAAGGTACTAGGTGTCTATGCCTATTGGATTCTGTTCTGAGGATTTCAAGGGGAACCTGATTGAAGTTGGGTGACAAATTAACATTGTTCTGGAATATTTAATGTTATTTTTTATTTTTTCAGCTTTATTGAGGTATGATTAACAAATAAAAATTGTATGCATTTAAAGTATTTAATGTGATGTTTTGATATATGTATACATTGTAAAACAATTAGCACAATCAAGCTAGTTACATATCTAATACCCTGTATATTTACTGTGTTGTGTGTGTATGTGTGAGTGTATATGAGGGAAGGACACTTAAGATCTACTCTAAGAAATTTCAACTGTACAAAATATTATTATAAGGTATAGTTACCATGCTGTACATTAGGTCTCTAGAACTTATTCATCTTATAACTGAAAGTTCATACCCTTTGACTAACATCTCCTCATCCCTCCAACCCCATCCCTAGCCCCTGGTACCATCATTCTATTCTTTGTTTCTATGAGGTTTGTTTTTTTAGATTCTGCATATAAGTGAGATCATACAATATTTGTCTTTCTGTGTCCAATGTATTTCACTTAGCACAGTGTCCTTCAGGTTCATCCATGTTGTTACAAAGAGCAGGATTTCCCTTTCTTCATATCATGACTAACCTGTGTTATCTCTTCTTTTTTGAGTGTTGCCATTCTAACAGGTGGAATTGGCAGATCACTGTATTTGATTTGCATTTCTCTGATGATTAGTGAAATTGAACACCTTTTCATATACCTGTAGGCCATTCGCATGCCTTCTTTTGAGAAATGGCTGCTCAAGGCCTTTGCCAGTTTTTGAAACCAGGTTATTTGCTTTCTTGCTATTGAGTTATTTGAGTTCCTTATATATTTTGGAAATTACTTGTTTATTGGATATAGGCATACCTCAGAGATCTTGTGGGTTGGGTTCCAGACCATCACAATAAAGCGAGTCAAATACATTTTTTTGGTTTTCTAGTGCATATACAAGTTATGTTTACACTATATTGTAGTATATTAAGTGTGCAAAACATCATGTCTAAAAAATGTACATACCTTAATTATAAAGTATCTTATTGCTAAAAAATGCTGCCATTGTCTGAACTTTCAGTGAGTTGTAATCACTGATCATAGATCGCCATAACAAATATAATAATGAAAAAGTTTGAAATATTATGAGAATTACCAAAATGTGACACAGTAACATGAAATGAGCAAATGCTGTTGGAGAAATGGCATTGACAGACTTGCTTAAGCCAGAGTTGCCACAAACCTTCAATTTGTGTAAAAAAAAATAAATAAAAAGTAAAAACACAGTATCTGTAAAGCACCGTAAGTGAAGCACAATAGAAATGAGGTATGCCTGTATATGGTTTGCAAGTATTTTCTCCCATTCCATAGACTGTCCCTTCACTCTGTTTCCTTTCCTATGCAATAGCTTTATAGATTTTGTAATCCCATTTATCTTTTTTTTTTTTAATGACTGTTTCTGGGATTATTGCTAAAAAATCATCATCCAGACTAATGTCAAGAAGATATTTTCTTATGTTTTCTTCTAATATGTTTACAGTTTCAGGTCTTCCATTTAATTCCAATCCATTTTGAATTTATTTTTATGTATGGTGTGAGATAAGGGTTCTTTTTTGTTACTCATATGGATACCCATTTTTTTTCAGTACTATTTATTGAAGAGACTATTCTTTCTCCATTGCGTATTCCTGGCACCTTTGTCAAAAATCATTTGGTTGTAAGTTTGTTGATTATTTCTGGGATGTTTGTTCTGTATGCTTTTATGCCAGTTTTTATGCATACTGTTTTGACTACTATAACTTTGTAGTATATTTTGAAACCAGTCAGTGTTGGGGGAACCTGGCCGACTCAGTTGGTAGAGCATGCAACTCCTGATTTTGGGATCATAAGTTGAAGTCCGATTTGGGATAGAATTTGTTAAAACAAAAACAAAAACAATAGTTGAAATCAAGCAGTGTTGTGCCTCCAGCTTTGTTCTTGCTCAAAATTGCTTTGTCTCTTTAGGGACTTTTGTGGTTCCCTATGAGTTTTAGTACTTTTTTTTTTCTATTTCTGTGGAAAATTTCATTGGAGATATGATAAGGATTATATTGAACCTATTGATTTCTTTGGGTAGTGTGGGCATTTTAAAAATATTAATTCTTCTAATCCATTAGCACAGACTATCTTTCCATTTATTGTGTCTTCTTCAATTTCTTTCATCAGTATTTTACAGTTTTCATTATAAAGAGCTTATACCTGCTTAAACTTATTCCTAATATTTATTATTTTTGGTGTTAATGCAAATGGGATTGTTTTCTTAACTTCTTTTTCAGTTTATTATTAGTGCACTCAAACACTACTGATTTTTGTATATTGATTTTATATCCTGCAACTGTACTGAACATATTTATTAGCTCAAATAATTTTTGGTGGAGTTTTCAAGGATTACTGTATGTAAGATCATGTCATTTGCAAACAGACACATTTTTACCTTTTTTTTTTTTTTTTTTTTTGGATGCTTTTTGTTTCTTTTTCATGCCTAATTACTCTGGCTAGGAGTTTCAGTATTATATCGAATAGAAGAAGTAGCAGCACTGGGCTTCCTTGCCTTGTTACTAACCTTAAAAGAAAAGCTTTCAGCTTCTCACCACTGAGTATGTTATTAACTGTGGTTATATATATATACATATATAGAGAGAGAGAGAGAAAGAGAGAGCTTTTAGTTTATTTGATTTTCTTTATTATTTATCTAGTCTCTATTTCATTTATTTCTGTTCTTATATTTGTTATTTTCCTCCATCTCTTAACTTTGAATTTAGTTTGTTCTTTTTATAGTTCCTTGAGGTATGAAGTTAGGTTATTTATTTGAGATTTTTCTTTTATCTTAATGTACGTGTTTGTTGCTGTAAACTTCCCTGTTAGAACTCCGTTTGCTGCATCCCGCAAGTGTTGGTATATGGTGTTTCCATTTTTATTGGTCTTAAAATAATTTTTTATTTCCTTTTTGATTCCTTTTTGACCTTTGGGTTGTTCAGAAGTGTGTGTGTGTATGTTTACATATTTGTGAATTTTTCCATTTTTTTTTCCTTTTTTTGGTTTCTACTTTCATACTATTGTGTTCAGAAAAGATACTTTGTATGATTTTACTCCTTGGTTTGTTAAAACATGTTTGTATCCTGACTATGATCTATCTCCTGGGAAATGTTCTATGTGTACTTAAGAAAAAGATATATTCTCCTGGTGTGGGTTGAAATGTTCTATTTTTGTCTGTGAAGTCCATCTGGTCTAAAGTGTAGTGAAGTCCAATGTTGCATTATTGGTTTTCTGTCTGGATGATAGTCCATAGCTGAATAAAAATATATCTACTCTTGCTCTTTCTAGGTACCTGTTTATATGGAATATCTTTCTAAACCCTTCATGTTCATCTATGTGTGTCTTGAAAGCTAAAGTGAGTGTCTTGCAGGCAACTTGTAGTTAGATCTTGTTTTCATCCATTTGTCTATTCTATGTCTAGCAATTATAAAATTTAATCCATTTATATTTGAAGTATTTATATGTAAGGACTAACTTGCCATTTTCTTCACTATTTTCTGGCTATTTTGTATTTCTCTTGTTTGTTTCTTCCTCTTGCTGTTTTCCTTTGTGATTTTATGATTTTCTATAGTGAATGCTTTGATTTTTTTTCCTCTTTATCGTTTGAGCATTTGTTGTAGGTTTTTCTTTTTGGTTACCACAATACTTACATAAAATATAGCAGTCTATTTGTAGTTGATAACAACTTCCATACAAAAACCCCATAATTCACTACATTTTGTTTTTGATGTCACACTTTACATCTTTACATCTTTTTATATTGTGGATCCATTAACAAAATATCATAACTATAGTTACTTTTAATTCTTTTGTCTTTAAACCTTTATATTAGAGTTAAATGTTGTTTATAACCAAACTTACAGTATTAGAGTACTCTGAATTTGACTACCTGCTTGCCTTTATTAATGAGTTTTATACTTCTGTTTTTATGTTGCTACTTAGCATTCTTTCATTTTAGTTTGAAGAACTCTTTTTAGCCTTTCTTTTTCCCGTAAGGCATTTATAGTGGTAGTGAAATCCTTTAGCTTTTGTTTGTCTGGGAAAGTTTGTATCTTTCATTTTTGAAGGATGCTTTGGCAGGTAAAACATTCTTGGTTGTCCACTTCTCATGGCTTGTAAAATTTCTGCTTAGAAATCTGCCGTAGACTCATAGAGGCTCCCTTGTATATAATGAGTGTTTTTTTCTCTTTTTGCTTTCACAATTCTCTCTTTGTCCTAAGTTTATTGACAGTTTGATTATAGTGTATCCTGTTGAAGTCCTCTTTGGGAACTTTCAAGCTTCATATGAATGGATACCCATATCTCTCCCAAGATTTGGGAGTTTTTAGCTATAATTTCTTTAAGTAAACTGCCCCTCTTTCTTTCTCCTTCTTCTGGGACTTCTACAATATGTATATTAATTCTCTTGGTGATATGCCTGCAGACTTCTTCAGTCTTTTTAATTCCTTTTTTTTTCTTTTTTTCTCATTTGACCAGAAAATTTCAAATCACCTGTCTTCAAGTTTACATATTTTTTCTTCTCTTGATTGAGTCTGCTCTCAATGTGCTGTATTGTATTTTTATTCATTCATTGTATACTTCAGCTCCAGAATTTTTTAAAATTTCTAGATCTATTGAATTTTCTATTTTTTTACATACCATTTTCCTGATTCTGTTGAGTTCTTTTGTATCTCACTGTTGAGTTCCTGATTTTGCCTATGTTCTCTTGAATTTCACTGAACTTTCTTTTTCTAAAGATTTTATTTATTTATTTGTCAGAGAGATAGAGAGAGTACAGGCAGGCAGAGTGGCAGGTAGAGGCAGAGGGAGAAGCAGGCTCCCTGCAGAGCAAGGAGCCTGATGTGGGACTTGATCCCAGGACACTGGGATCCTGACCTGAGCCAAAGGCAGCCACTTAACCAACTGAGCCACCCAGGCATCCCTCCTTTTTTTATTTTTATTTTTATTTTTTTTATCCCTCCTTTTTTAAAGATTTATTTATTTATTTGAGGGATAGGCAGGGAAAGAGAGGGAGAGAGAAAGCTATGAGGGGCAGAGAGAGAAGAGAGAATCTCAAACAGACTCTCTGTTGAGCATGGAGCCTGATGTGTTTTGATCTAATGACCATGAGATCATGAACTGAGCCAAAATCAAGAGTTGGATGCTTACCCAACTTATCCACCCAGGTACCCCTCAATAAACTTTCTTAAAACAATTATTTTAAATCTTTTATCAGGTCAAGTAGTAGATATATGTTTTGGGGGGGTCAGTTGTGAGAAAATTACTGTGTTCTTTTGGTGGTGTCAATGGTCTTTGATTTTTATTTTCCTTGAAGTCTTGCCTCCAAGGCAGAAGTCTTTGCCTTTTGAGGAAGAAAACCCCTCCTCCACCCTTTACTGACTGGCTTCAGGAGAGAAACGTTTTCACTATTCAGAATGCTGGCAAGAGATTAGAGGCTTTCGCAGGTCATATCCAGGGATACACTGACTCCACATTTTTTTTTAAAGATTTTATTTATTTATTTGACAGAGATCGAGAAAGAGAGGGAAAAAGATAAGCAGACTCCCCCCTGAGTGTGGAACCCAATGCAGGGCTCAGTCCCAGGACCCTAAGATCATGACCTGAACTGAAGGCAGACACTTAGCTGACTGAGCCACCCAGGAGTGCAAGGGGGGATTTCCTAAGATCATATGCCTTCTTTCAATTTTACAATGTCTAGCTGGGTGCTGAGAACTTCTTATTTATTTTCCCTAGGGTATTACCCTTAAATGCCCTAGTTTCTATGACTTCTCTCAATCTTGCCAAATCAAACTGGCTGTCTACATGTGCTTGCAAGTCATGTGCAGATACTCACACTTGACATCCCTGAAGGTGTATGGGGGAAGCTGGCCAAATGGGGGTGATATATTCAGAGCATTGAGGGTGCTCATTAGCCAGTTGGAATAGTCTGTAGACAAGGTTTTCCAGGTGTTACCCCTGGCAGAGTCCATAAAGCAGGTATTAGAATTAATGGTCTGTTATTGAGTTCCAAACCCTGTTATCTAAGTCTCCACATCTCCACCTTGCTCTTAGCCTCTTCCAAACACTTAACTCTGCTAATCCTTAGTAGTCTGGGTGCCAAACCCCTAGGTATTCTGGATGAGGTGAGAAAAAAAAAAAAAAAAAGTGAGCTGACTGGGCTGTGTACCAGATAGCTGGGAAGATTGGGCACTCACTCTCTACATTCTCTACCCAGTGGTAGAAATCTATGGGCTGAGAAGTTTCCATTTTGACAATGAGCTGTGCTGCTGTAGGGGAAGGTGACACAGATAGAGTGATACTGTTCTTGTCTTTTTTGATACATATGTTATTAAAATTTTTATTCAAGTGATGTGCTGGAATTTCTCTGCTGTACTCCTGGACTCCCACAGGAGTGGTTGGTTTTGGGTGGTTGTCAAAATCAGTGTTCCTGTGGGCTAATAATGGCTGAAAACTTTTATTCTGCCATCTTGCTGATGTCACTCTAATAATATTTTAAAATCAGTGTTATATTAAGGGACAAATGAGCTTAGAACTCTTGTAGATTGGTAGACTTAGACCTCTTTATATTTTAGGAAATGTCTTACTGTATTAAGATTAGCCTGGTTTAATTTCTTTCTTTTCATGTAAATAATGTGTTTTCCCTTAAGTGTTTCTTGGAGTATGAGAGAGAATCTCCTATATGCTCAGATATAGATCTACTTCTATGGTATTCATACTGTGGTGCCTGATGATGGCCACCACCATCCTACTAAACCACAGTCCCACCAGGTACAACAATTTGCTTTTGGAAGCAGATCTAACCCTTCAGGATACCAAAATCGTGTTAGAATTATGCTATACTTTAACCCAGAACTAAGGCATGATTTAAGAACTGAGATTCTAGTAGTAACAACTCCATTTTTTAAGAGTTCCAATTCTTTGTAGCAGCTAAAGCTTTCTTATCTACCTGTACAAATTTAGCAGGACAGTTATTTCTTTCTTTTTAAGGACATATTCTTTCCTGAGAGACTAGACTGCTATTCAGTTACCTCTGCAAATAATCTTTTCCCAGACTGCCGTAGTGTTTGCAAATCATGCTCATATATGTCTGAACCCCAATAAAAGTCATACTTAAATGTATTTCCAGAAGCCTTCTTAATCCCTATAAATCACTTTCCCTTAGATCAAATACACTAGTCCATGTAAGATGTCCAGTTATGCTACTTAAATATATTACCAGTCAAAAGAAATTTTAAAACATATTTTGGTCATAGATCACTCTGTCTTTAGTATTTTTATAATAATCCAGATTTGAGCAACTTCACAAAAAAGATTCTATTTTAATTAAATTTAGGTTATTCTTGATATTCTTGATATTCTTTTTTTTTTTTTTTGTCTTTTACTGAACGCTTCTTTTTCTTCTCTCTTCCTTATCTCCATTCAATATTGATTTTTGCTTTCAAGCATGGAAAATATGTTAGAATATGTTAGAATACTAGTCCAGAATGTTTTTCTTCAGAATTATGTAAGTCAGAATAACACTTGAAGCTTCAATTTTAACAAACTGTAGTGTCTAGTAAAAAAAAAAAATTGGATGCACAAATCATATGTGTGTGTGTGTCTGTGTGTGTCTGTATTATATGTATGTTATATCTATATTATATGTATATTATATCTCCCAAAATTATATAGTAAATATATTACATGAATTTTTGTCAGATGACAGTGACTTTCATATGCTTGTGCATAACATCCTCCTAATTCTCTTGGATTTAACATGAACTCAGATGCTTTCCTATTTGATACCACTGGAGAAATAATGGAATAGAGCAAAGACAAAGTAAAATAGTGGAATTAATATTTATTAGTGTGCTACAATCTAAGTGAAAAACATTTAGAACTTTTTTTCATACTTTCTCCAAGGGACTAAGTTGGGAAAGAATGGTGGGAGGATCCTACTGTGATTCATTCAGTTATCTAGTGTTATCACTTTCATTTTAATGGTAAATATGGGGAGTCAAAGACATGGATTACTCTAAGAATATAGAAAATTTGTAGATGACATTTCATTTTATAAGAAAATAAAAACAATTAAGCAATTATATATCTTACAGATTTACAACACCTACCCATAATAATAAAATGTTACTTGCTAAAACAATAATTTGACAGGATTAAAATATTTAGCTTCAACATATTATTTAATCTTTATGTTGTTAGGGAGGTATTATGATAGGAAGAAAGTTTAGTATATTGCAGAAATAGAAAATAAACAAAATTAGAAGAGCACTGCTGTCATGTCATGTCACAGACATAAAACCTTATCAAATGTTTATGTTGTGAAATTCCTGTCCACAAAGGCTAAGATAAACTCAATCAAAGCCATGTTCTGGACCAAAACCAGTCATATATGGTATGTTGTTTCTGAGGATACTTCAAAGTGAAGGAGTCTAAATGGCAGTTGGCAAATCCAAGCTGAGGAAAGCCAAGGTCAGTACCCAAGAACAAGAGTCCCATATCAAAGCCAAGAGGCTTGTGTTTTAGTTTAGCATGAGTTGAGTGAACATAAAGGAGCAGTCATCAAAGAGTGTAGCTCATGAATAAGTTTGAGATTCCAGGAATTCGCTTTCAGTGTTATTGATTCTTGATGTGTTGGTAGAGAAACTGGATTCAAAGATCAACATTAATCAGTTGGAAAGCTGTGGATGATTACATACTATTCTAAGGGTAAAATGGGATGGCAAACATGTTTTAGTGAGAATTGATTCAATATAGTATTTATTATCAAGTATGTACCAAGAACTGTAGAATGAATTGGAAATACAATGGTGACTAAAATATGGTCCTTGCTCACACCTGGAAATGAGAAATTGTTATGGACTTGTTGAATGCTATAGTGCGTATTAGTAGAGGGTACCATGGGAGCATAAATGGCATCACTGCACTTGGTCTGAGATGACCAGGGAAGACTTTCGAGGTGAATAATGTCAAGACAGACTTAATATTGAGTAAAAATTAACTAGATAATGGGAAAGGCTCTCACTTAAGCATGCCTGTAGGATGAATAATATGGGGCTGAAGCAAGTGTAGAAGGATAGATTCTGGAATCTCAAGTCTATTTTTCATATATTGGGGTGGGAGTTCACGTAATGCTGCTGAGTTTATGAGACACAGGAAGTTCCTTCTATTAACTTATTCTTTCATAGATAAAGAGCAACATTATTCATTGGTTACTAGTATACTGCATAATTAGAATAAAAAACACAGACATAACCTCCTTAGAAACCTGTGTTAAGTACACATGGGAAAAGCTTTTTCTAGTCCGGTAAAGGATGGAGCTCACCTAGGGGAATCAGTAATCATTGGTTCCATTTTACATTGCTCAGCCAGGATCTTTTAGCGTGATGGATACTATAAACTTTTAGGAAATTTGGTACAGAGTTTGTGTCCCAAGAATTACAAGACTTTGCTATCTTTAGTATAAAGTCAAATTTTAAATTAAGTAAAATTATGATACATAGTAGTATACAGCTTATCCACGGCTATTTTTTTTTTTTTTAAGATTTTGTTTATTTATTTGTCAGAGAGAGAGAGAGAGAGAGCAAGTACAGGCAGACAGAGTGGCAGGCAGAGGCAGAGGGAGAAGCAGGCTCCCTGCCGAGCAAGGAGCCCGATGCGGGACTCGATCCCAGGACGCTGGGATCATGACCTGAGCCGAAGGCAGCTGCTTAACCAACTGAGCCACCCAGGCGTCCCTCCACGGCTATTTTAAAATTTTCCTCCAGAAAGTGATCACAAATCTGTTGGTTGATTATAACAGTATGTTGACTCAGGATTGACAATAGTATAAAAGCAAAACCTAAATAAAAAAAAGAAAAATCTGCCAATTTTTTTCCCCTTGACCAGATTTTAAGTTGAATGTGCTAACAAATCATGTTGAACAATAGCAAACAAACAAACAAAAATTCTATTTAAAAGGATTTGTGTTGAGTGTGGAAAAATAATAATACGGTAGAATGTAGAGCGTAAAGTATATCTAGATTATTAAATAAAGGGTGAAAGAATTTATAGAATCATATGAAGGTGAAGGGACTAAAATTTGAGAATGGAAGGGAGTAACTCAGCTGTATTTTTTATTTTCTAAATATTTTTCTCTTGCATTTCTCAGAAATTAAGAACTTTTTGACATGGAAAATTTATTGACTTTAACAGTAGTAATGTGTCGTCTTTGTTCCAACAAGAAAAATGTGAATGGGTTTTAGAAGTTGTAGCATTTGAAGTCATTTATGATCCATAAAGAAAAAAGGTAGTTGTCTCTAAGAAACACAAATTATGACTTAATAAAATATTTTCTCAGTTAATGTCCTATATTAAAAAAATTTATGAAGTAAAAAACATACATCTGAATAAATAATATTTGCCTGTCTTTTCAAATGTGACTTTGCTTTCAAGAAAAGTGTAATTTAGGGCACGTGGGTGGCTCAGTCATTAAGCATCTGCCTTTGGCTCTGGTCATGATCCCAGGGTCCTGGGATTGAGCCCCTCATTGGGCTCCCTGCTCAGCGGGAGGCCTGATTCTCCCTCTCCCCTTGCTTGTGTTCTCTGTCTTGCTGTGTCTCTCTCTGTAAAATAAATAAATAAAATCTTACCAAAAAAAAAATGTAATTTAGTGCGGTGAAGAGTTTGTCATGTTATTGACAAGAAGGTGAAGGCCTGGTATTCAGGCCATAGGAGTAAGTATCTGATGGGCCGGCTGGGAAACCGGGGCTCCAAAATGGCGGATCTTCCCGCTGACCCTCTCCAAGATGGTGGACTTTCCCGCCACCCTCCCTGCAGCCTCCATGTCACCGCCAGAAAACTGAAACTCTCCACCCAGGAACTTCCCAATCGGGAACTGTCCATCACGGACATCCCCCGCCCCATACCCTCTGATCACCGCATACCTTGCCTTATATGGACGCAAGGCTATGCCCTACCTCAAACCGATAAAAGGACCTCACCAACTCCCTCCCCGCGCGACTTCCCCGCTCTGCTTTCCAGAGTCAGGGAACCTCGCCCAAGGGTGCCCACCTCCTCCCCCTGCAACTTTCCTGGCTCCCCTTCTCCTGAGCCTTGAAACTTCACCCGAGAGTGCCTTTAATAAATCTTGCCTTGTGCCTATCTTGCCTGGTGTCATGTTTACCTTGCCTGTGAAACTTTACAGTATCCATTAAGTATCTACTCTTATACAATGCTTAAAGATAGCTCTACTAAGGAAACTTCCAAATTTGCCTTTAATCATTTATTTTTTCTGGAAATTGGAGATGAAGCTGTTTTAAGATAAAAAGTAATGGAAGAAACTGGAATTCCAAAGTTATTAAATTATATATGTATATTTGTATATATAGACTCTTTGGAGCACAAGTTTTATTTTTATGTTTATTATAAATATGTCTATTTATAGAGTAATTCAACATTTTTTTAAACAAACTCTAGTAGAACTTACATAATCAGTGAAATGTTAAACTTCAAAGTATTCTCCCTGGGAATTCATATATTTATTCTAAAGATGCCACTGTTTTTCAAACCACATTTAGAATCACTCTTCTGAGACTTTTTAAAAAATTACTATTTTACTAGCCACACAAGAAAATTCATCCTTGTATGTTATAATTAAATCACACATTTTAGGAACTAAGTGCTATGTTATCCAACTTTATCACTCTATCTTCATGTCCAAACCTGGCTATGAAATATTTCTCATTGTTACTGGAAAAGAAAAAAATAAAAAACACAGTCAAAAGGTTAGGATTTACCTTTAGAGAGGATATCTTTGGTAAGCAAATAAATGCATGAAATATTAAGTGAATTCAAACTTAAGTATTTTGAGTTTGGTAGATAATTTTAAGAGTTTCAAGCCAATAAATCTCAGCATCAGTAGAAGTCTGTAACTCTAGACTTAGCACCTAAGATGGGACTACACTCATTTGGAAGAGTAAGTGCTTTTATGCTTATTTGAAAATATCACATGGCTTTATAGGCACACTGTGTAAATAGAAAACAGTGCTATGCACATAAAAATGAGTATAATGAGCATGTCCTTTTACCAAAAGGAAGCAATTATACTCAGTAGCAAGTAATTATTTTAGAGAAGAGTACATTTGCTTTTCAATTTTATTCCATGCTAGAATTTGAGCTGAAAGTGATCTTGGAGACCATTTAGTCCCAACCACTTATTACTTCGTAGGAGAGGAAAATATGACTCAAAGAAACCGAAGGTTAGATGCTTTGTTCATGATTATATAGTTGGCATAAGTCTTAGGCTAGAATTTGGGTCTTTGAACATTGGTACAAGATTCTTTCCATCATATCTTGGTGGATCCATATTAGAATTCATTTTATATGAGACTTACACAATATAAGGAGATTTTTAAATGTTAAATTATAGAATATGCTAATGTGTCTTCTGTGGACTTTAAAAAGATAAAGCTGCACTGTTCAGTTTGTTTCGATACTGAAAATGCTATACTTTTTTAAAAAAGTCACATGTGGGTGATTTGGAAATGTGGATCACTTATGGGAAAGTCTAGTTTCTTTTTATCAGTCACGCGGCTTGTTTTATTATTTCACTTGGACCAAACAGTGAAATCAAAGCGTTCATTTCCGATTTTATTCACTGCTTTTTACCCTGACACTAATACTTGTTGTGGGCTTTTGATTTATTTTTTCAGGCCAGTACTTTGTTTCCTTTGGGGATTTTTCCAAAATCTTCAGAAAAACTTTTGTTTCCTTTGCATTTTCTAATTGAGTGTTTTCTATTTAAATGAAGTGTTTTCTATTTAAAACACTCAGAATCATACGTAGAAAAAAAGTTTGTATTATACTTCTACAAATCATGTAAAGAGATTTTCATAGTGAGGTATATTTACTATTTGTATTCGATTGCTTTTTTTGAATTTTGATTAGTTAATAGATTGAATAGTCTATTAATCTAGTTAATTGACTGTTCCATGATTTTCCCTTCTTACCATAATCCTCAAATTTAAATTTCCAAAATTCAAACTTCTACAAGGGTACCTTGATATACCTTTTCATGTTGGGTGTATTGTCTTTCTACATAAACTAACCTTGAGGTATGAAGAGGTAGAAGGTTAGTGGGAGTACAGGAAATTTGCTTTATTGAGACCCAGTCACAATCTTTAAAGGTATACCTTCCTACCCATAAAAGGGAAGACTGAAAGAAGTACATAATCTGAAAAATGTTTTCATTCACAAATAATGAAAGTTTTAGAAAACTGTGCTTTATTATTGTCAAAAAAGATGCAAAAAGACATGGTCTATCAAACAGAAATTAGGGAATCATGAGGCTAAGACAAAGGCAAAACAGGTAACACAGTACACCAGTCATTCAGATTGTAGGGCAACCAAAACAGCATCAGAATAAAATCTCTATTGAAGGCAAAGAGGAAAGGCTTGACCTTTTAGAGATGAGTAAGAATTGATAAGATTAAAGTGGTGGGTTATTTGTGTGAGGAGAGTGTTCTAGACAGAGAAAGCAGCTTGTTCAAAGACCTTTAAGTAAAGGGAGAATGTGTGGCCCTGACCAAGAACTAAAATTAATTCGTTATGCATGGGAAGTAGTATGCTGGGAAAGGTGGCCAGAGAGAAGTAAGCAGAGTCAATACTTAAAGAATCTATGCATTTTTAAAGGAATTTATACTTTATCCTGAGGGCAATGTGAAGCATTTGAAGAGATTTTTTTATTATAGGTTTGACAACAAAACTTGTTTTAGAAAGATTACTCTAGATGTGATGTGGAAAACAGATTGTGCCTGGAGGCTTGGGCGTCAGCTGAAAAGGCACTCATTTCAATCCACAGGACCCAAGATGGTGGCTCAGACAAGGTTAATGCTGAAGGTGATGGAGTGAAGTGATTGGATTCAAGAAATATTAAAAAGATAAACTAAAAAGGGGCGCCTGGGTGGTTTAGTGGATTAAGCCTCTGCCTTCGGTTCAGGTCATGATCTCAGGGTCCTGGGATCGAGCCCTGCATTGGGCTCTCTGCTCAGCATGGAGCCTGCTTCCTCCTCTCTCTCTCTGCCTGCCTCTCTGCCTACTTGTGATTTCTGTCAAATAAATAAATAAAATCTTTAAAAAGAGAGAGAGAGAAAAAAGATAAACTTAAAAAAAAATCTGTGATTGAAAGTGACAGAGGAAAGAGGAAGCTTAAAAAAAAAAAAAAAGAAGAATACCTAGATTTTTAAGTTAGCTACCAGGGTGAATGGCCATGCCATTTAATGAGCAGGGGGATATGGAATAGAGGGAAGTATGGTCTTTTGGAAAGTATAGTTTTTTCACGTTGTGTTTCAGGTATATGTATGATTGTCAAGTGGCAGTATCTAATTTGCCCATATGATATATGGGTCTGAAGCTCAGAAGAAATACCTGGGATAGAGATGCAGGTCTTGCAGTTTGGTGGTGGTGGGGAGGGGAATGAATACACACACACACACATATATAATGTGGCAAATGCATATAATGGAATATATTATTCACTGATAAAAAATCAAATACTGATGTATGCTATACATCATGATGAATCTCTAAGATATTATGCTAAGTGTTGGGCCTGCAAAGTATAAGAGGAAAATGTAGTATAGTGTGCCAGAAACCATAGGAAAGGTATGTTCCAAGAAGAAAGGAGATAAATGGATGAGAAAATTCTGGTGAATACATCAATGAAATAGTATTCAAGTATAATAAGTGCTGAAGCTACAGTGTGGATGAACCTCCAAAATATGCCACATGTGAGAAGCCCCAGTGCTACATACTGTATGAGTCCATTTGACATATGAAATATCCAGAATAGATAAATCCATAGATGCAGAATGCAGACTGGTGGTTGCTAAGGCTGGAGAGGAAGGTGGAGATGGGGAGAGTGTGTAATGGGTAAGAGATTTTGCTTTGGAGTGATAAAAATGTTTTGGAGCTACATAGAGGTGGTAGCTGTACAACAATGTGAATGAGCAGCCGCCACTGAATTGCTCATTTTAAAATGGTTAATTTTATGTTTTGTGAATCTCACCTCTAAATTATTTTTGAAACAAAGAAAAGGAAAGAAAATAACAAAAACAAAAGCCGTGAGATAAAAGCAGATAATCATATTTTCCATTTGTTTAAAAGAGCCCTTATTCATGGTATAGTGGGAAGAGGCCAGTTTGCACTGGGTTGAGGAATGAGTAGGATGTTAAGAAGTGGAAATATTAAGTGTTGAATCTGTGAAGAAATTTGACTGTGAAAGGGAGGGAAAAGATTCATTTAACATGTTTAACTTCAACACAGAAGTAGTTACAATGTGAGAAGTTGGATTTCAGAGCTACCTTTCTTGGATTTCAGAGCTACCTTTCTTGCCATAGGAAAGATTGAGAAAGGAAACATATTGGTAAGCCTAATGGCCATAGACTGTAAGATTTCTCAACCAAGTCTTTGTACTTTCTAAAGAGGACATGAGGGGAGAAGTCATCTGTTGAAAGTGAGGGAAGAGGGGCGCCTGGGTAGCTCAGTCGGTTTAACTTCTGCTCAGGTCATGATCTCAGGGTCCTGGGATTGAGTTCTGTGTTAGGCTCCCTGTTCAGTGTGGAGTCTGCTTCTCCGTCTCTCTGTGTCCTTCTGCGTGCTTCGGCAATGTCTGTCTTTCAAATAAATAAATAAAAATCTTGAAAGAAAGGAAGAAAGGAAGGTAGGAAGGAAGGGAGGGAGGAAGGGTGGGAAGGTGGAGAAGATCAGATCCAGTAGAAATCCAGAGGAGTGGAGGAAGCTTCAGAGTCTTTAGGGCGAATTGGAATGGAAATTGAGAAACAGGGTGAGTTTGGCCCTGTGGGTTTAATGAGCTTGGATTTAGAATGGCAAAATCTGCTGGATTGTCTACTTTCTCCTGAGGTGGCCATCTTTTTGGATATAGGTGCAGAGAATGTGGGTAATACAATTGATACTTTGAAGTAAGTTCTACTTTTGTGTGGGTCCGTAGTCAATTTGAAGTAGCTGATGGTGGACAATCACCCCTCTTTCTTGTGACACACATTTGGGTTAACTTTTTATAATGCAGAACTAACTGGCATTTGTACATTTCTTTGCTGTTTATACTTCCATAGGCATCTCATCTGATTGTCAGTAGAACAAAATGTATTATTATTTATTTTTATTTTATTTTATTTTATAATTTAAAACTGGAGGGTCACACTATTTCAAAATACACTCTACACTAATATATCTCATCAACATGTTTACATTACATAACTTCAACTTTTCAAAAAACCAGGCTGGCCCCATGCAGCAACTAGGGCAGGAAGTGCTGAGGCTGAGCCTAGAGCCATGTCAGGCCCTCTCTGAGGAGGGCAGTGGGGTGAGGTGGCTGAGCTCCCAAGCTCTGGAGCCACATGACCTGGGTTCAAGTCCCCTCTGTGCTACCCCCTAGTTCTGTGTGTTTAAGGCAAGTTGTACAACCTCTCTGTGCCTCATCTGCAAATCAGGGCTAACAGTTCTCATAGACTTTTTGTGAGTATAAAATGAATCTAATCCATGCAAGCAACTTAGAACAGATACAGTTCTGTTATTAAAACTACCATTTGATATAGAGGGAGAGAGGTTGAAATATGGTTAAGATCCCACATGGACTTTCTGACTATAAGGTTTAAGCTTTGGACCATGTGTGCAAAACATGTAGAACTGTGTTTTATTAAATGACTTAAGGTGGAATTTACCAGAATATAAGCTGGAGAGACAAAGACCACTCTTCACCTCTGGAGAAGGCTGCCTAGAACATACACAAATAAGAAAATGGAGGTGTCTTTAAAATCTGACAAATAGCAAGGCTAGATGCAATACATAAAATATGTATTATATCTTAAATCAATCCTTGGTTCACAGCTCAAAGTAGCATTTTTTCCCCCCTGGTTCAGCAAAGGATGCTCTGGCATTATAGCAAGCTACATCTGGTGAGTAAAAGTAACCAAATGTAATATATAATGCAATACATTTACTGACAATTGCACAGAGACTTTTTTTAAGGCACCCTTTAAGGTTCAAAGACCACCTACTTGTTAAAATATACATATCCTGGCCTCATACTGGATTTGCTAAGTCAGAATCTCTAGAGTTGTATCACTGAAATCTGCAAATTTAACAAGATCCTTGGATGATTTTTCCTCCCCTTGGATGATTTTTAAAAATGTTAAGTGTTATATCCATTTTTTTAAAAGTACATATTTCATAACAGTACAATGTGCTGAGTTTTGACAATCTGAACACACTCATGTACCCGGCACCTTGATCAAGAAACAGAGTACGACCAACGCTTCTTGATATTGACTGGAATACTTCTTGATTGTAGTCAGAAAACTCTTGAATAATTCTCTGTCACTGTCCCCAGCAAGGATAATCAATGCCCTATTTCTAGAAGCATAGATAAACTTTACCTCTTTTTGTAATTTATGTGAACTGAATCAAACAGTATGTACTTTTTTCTAACTAGTTTTTTTTTACTTAGCATTATGTTTTTAAAAACTGATCTGAGGTGCCTGGGTGGCTCAGTGGGTTAAGCTTCTGCCTTCAGCTCAGGTCATGATCTCAGGGTCCTGGGATCAAACCCCACATTGGGCTCTCTGCTCAGTGGGAAGCCTGGTTCCCCACCCACTTCTGCCCTCTGCCTGCCACTCTGCCTACTTGTGATCTCTCTCTGTCAAAATAAATAAATCTTTAAAAAAACAAACAAAAAAAACCCCCACAAAAAAAGTGATCCATAGTTTGCCTGCAGTTGTGCATTTTTTCTCATTGTTCCATAGAATTATATTAAGAATATGCCATAATTTATATATTCATTCAACTCAACTGTTTTTGGACAATTGGCTAGATTTTTTTGTTTGGGTTATTTTGAATAACGCTGGTATGAACATTTTTGTTTGTTTGTTTGTTTGTTTAGCATGTATATTTATATTTCTGATAAGAGCACCAAAGCAAAAATTGGACAAAGGCACGTAAGAAAGGCTTTATTCACGGGGCACCTTGGCTAAGTCAGTTAAGTGTCTGCTACTTGATCTCAGCTCAGGTCTTGATTTCAAGGTTGTAATTTCAAGCCCTGCATGGGGCTCCATGCTAGAAATGGAGCCTACTTAAAAAATAAAAAAAAAAAAGAAAGAAAGAAAGACTATTCAAGGCTATTGCAATAGAGACTAGAATGCAGTCTAAGCTCAACTCCTCTGAAACAACAGTCAGAAAAATTATTAAAAGCCAAGAGAATGATAGGCTGTCTGTGTTTGCTAATTGGCACTACCCAATTACCAACATTCATGATAAGAGGTAGTCTTACAGCTTGGAACTAAGCACCTGTTGAAGCTAGGCTTCTACCCTCCAGCAGAGACTGGGTAGGAGTTCTCTCTTCTTTGTTGGTTACATTTCAAAGGGGTAGCTCCTGGTCCTTAAGAAAGACAGTCTTGTGTTACAAACCTGGCAAGAATTTTTTTTTTTAAAGTTTACAATTCAAAGAAGCAAAGAAAGAATTTATAATAAGTTGTCTAAAGTAAATGTTCTAGGAAAGGGAGATTGAGTTCAAGAGTAAAAAGAAGCTTGTCTAACATTTGGTTAAAGGTTGAGGAAATGTTAAGGTCATCTGGATCAGTAATATACCTAAGAGTAAAACTGGTGGATCATAAGTTATACAAATAGTCACCTTTATTTTTTAATTTTATTTTTAAAGATTTTATTCATTTATTTGACAGAGACAGTGAGAAAGGGAACACAGCAGGGGGACTGGGAAAGTGAGAAGCAGGCTCCCCACTGATCAGGGAGCCTGCAGCGGGGCATGATCCCAGGACCCGGGATCACGACCCAAGCGGAAGGCAGATGCCCAACAACTGAGCCACCCAGGAGCCCCAAATATTCACCTTTAGCACATGCTGCTATACTATTTTCCGTAGTTGCTGTACTAGCTACACTCTTTGTAACAGTGTAGGAAAGTTCTGATTACTCCTTGTCTTTAATAAAATTTGGGATTCTTCCTCTTTTTCATTTTAGCCATTCTCGTGAGTATCAGTGGTATTTCATTGTATCTACAATTCCTATTTTACTGAGTGATATTTAGCAGCTACAGGCTTCAGAATTTTGTCAGGCATTCTCATGATCTTCACACACATGTTGATACTTTTCCTCCTTAGCTAAATTACTGTGGTGATAGTAATAGAATATCTACAGTGACACATCCTTGCATTCCTACATTGTTTATATTAAAATATCTTTATTTAGGTATTGAATTCTGTTTGATGAGATGCTATTGAAGATTATTTAATCAATATTCATTAGTTAGATTATTCTGGAGATTTCTTTTTAATGATATCTTTCTCAGGTTTAGGTATTCTAAAAAATGTATAGGAATATTTATAGATTTGCATGTCATCTGTGATAAGAAAATAACCTTATTTTCTCTGTATTGTTTCAATTTTAGTATTATAGTAAACATATATCTTCTAAATTCTTAATTTCAGAGAGTAAGTTGTTCACTTTGCTCTTTTATGGTTTTAACTAATTTTTTTTCTATCCTGGTTTTCACTATGATTTTATTTTCCTTCTTTTATATCTTCATCCTGTCATTGTCTGTTCACTTCTGTATATGCAGTGCCTTGAAGACTTTCTGGTTTATAGTGGACATCTGGTAAATATTTCTCAAGTGAATGGAGAGCTAAAAGAATAAGAATAAATTTATTTCCAGATGATTGTCATGTTCACCTAAAATTTCCAACCATTGATGGGGTAATTCAGTGGTTTAACAAAGTCAGACCTGTTATATTCATAACATAGTGACATGATATATGACATTTCTTTGAATTTCTATACATTCCCTAATGTAGAAAATTTTTAACATATTGGTATTCTGCACCAATAGAGTAGGTATACAAATAAAAGACATAAATCACTGAAATGAACAAGATGTGTTCCAAAAGTATGAGGAAACCCAATGAGGAGTAGTTTCTCAGGAGCCAAAGAAAGCTATAACTTTAGCAGTAGGAAACGTATTGAAATGATGCACAGTGCTTAAGCTTTATAAAGATGGAAAATTGTCTATTGCAATGGAAGTGTGAAGACCATTGGCCATCGTTGACTTCAGCATAATTAGGGTTGTGGCAGCAGAGGTTAGACTCATATGGATTAGAAAGTGAAAGGGGAGTAAATGAGCAGAGACAATGAGTAAGAATTGTGCTTTAAGAAATACTTGGCCATAGAGGGAAGGAGAGGAATTGTCAGGTGCCTAGTATCGATCATTGAAATGAGGGGAGATTTATTTATTTTTATTATGGTAGATCAAGATTATGTTTATAATTCCAACAGTGAAGAGGAAGTAGAAAGGTATATCATTGATTAAGGAGAGAAATGAAATCATTTATGAAGTCAGTTGTCTGATGAGGCAGTGGACATTGGGATTTTTGTAATCATTAAGTTGCACAAGAATTAAGCCGCTTTAAAGGCCACAATTTGGATGATCACATAGCTGTGACAGAATCTGTTATTTGCTTACTCAAAAGACATTCTTCCTCTATCTACTTATTGTACAAAGCTTGATTTTATTAGAGTGGCAATGTGCACCATCATATGGAATCAGTCCAGCTACTTTCGATTTAGGTTAGTTGTAAGAATATCTCCTTTTCAGATATTGCACTTCTGGTCAAGAAAGAAAAAATTTAGGTCCTCTAGAGAGTGTATATGTAAGTTCTCCATTTACTGATAAAAAGAAGACACAACTAAAAGATCCTTTTTGCCATCACCCTGATTCATGACATTGAATATGACTATATTATGACCCATAGAAACTTTGAACTATATAAAAACCTTGAAAAATTCCAGATTTCACCTTCATATTTCCACTTTGGTCAAGTAATAAAGTTATGTAAAAATTAATAATTAATAACTGACTTAAGGAAAATACAATAATTGCTTATCTTCTTATTAGCTCACTTCCCATTACTTACATAGATGAGAGTCACTAAATACTAGTTCAATAAATCAATCAAATGTAATACATTCAGTTCATTTTATAGGAGACATGCTCTCAAATGCTTTACTTAATTCCTCAGGATGAATGAATGCTTCCTGTTCAACTCTTTGTAGATGTTATTTTTACACATTTTTATGAAAATCATTTCTTCCTTATAATGTAGTTATTCAGGTATGTGCTGTATCTCTTCTGTTAGCATAATCCATGAAACTAAGTTTCAGTCAATTACATATAAGAAGAATAATTTGTATAACTTCCATATTATATCTGTGTGTGTGTGTGTGTGTGTGTGTGCACGCACATGCATGCACAGCCCTCCCACCCCCCCTTCCCTTCCCTATCCTCCTTAGAACCTGGCTCCCATCCCCTCTAAAGCTTGTAGGGTTCCCACCTCCTCTCCCTAGAGAGGAGTGGTGCTAGGGTCAGAGTCTGGCCAGAGTTGAGCCCATGACCCCATGGACAGCTCAGCCACCATTACTCAAATTACCAAGGAGGAGGTGTGGGGCTGCTACAGAGCAAAGGTACTGAGGCACATCCCAGGCCATATCTTTAAATAGGATAATTTATACCCTTCACTTCCTCTCATCCTCCTTTCTTACACGCTGGAACATGGATGGAGTACTGGTGAGAGTTAGCTTTGACTCTGTAGAGCCTAGAAAAATACCCTAAGGGACTTGAATCCTGGATAACTTCATGGGACATTATATTTGCCCAGTTGTTTGTTTGTTTTTTTGTTGTTGTTTTTTTAAACCTTTCTCTTCTAATGCCTATCCATTATGCAAGCCTCTTCTAAACTCTAATGAAAGATGAAGAGAAGGGAGTAGGCAGAGAAATCCTAAAAGGATGAGTATTTCCTCCAAGGAAACCATATTAACCTGAAAGTGACTGGGGTATCTTGAATCTGAAACGGTGGTGTTATTTATCCACTTCCTAGCAGAAATGGAGGTGCCTGATATTCAGTATGGTGAAAACAGTTTTCTGCACATCAGAACTGTGACTGTGGACTTTTAACCAGATTACCACACAATAGATAATTCATTGAATTCAGGAATGTTTCAGCACTGTATTTTAACGTTGGGTACAGAGGGGAAGGAGACAGGAGCTATGCTCCATAGGGAGTGCTAGTAAGTGAGAAAATAGAGTATAAATGGATAATTGACATTCAGTTTGGAAGTGTTTGTCATAAAAATGTGAATAAAGCATTTAGGAGGCACACAATAAGAAATCAATTGAATCTAGGAGAATTAGAATCATCTTAAATCTGATTATTTCAAATAGTCCTGATAACAATGTCATTGGTTAGGAAAAAGATGCTTAAATCTTGGGTCTCATCCTCTTATTAGAATAACATTCAATAGAAGAAGTTGAAATGTTTGTGTATGGGGGTTTTTAACAAAAAATAATCATTTTAATACAATAAATAAGTGCTCGGTCAATATAAACTTTCTTGGAAATGAGACTAAACACATCTCTTAAGCAAGCTCCTTTAATACCAATTTTTGGAGTCTATTGACAACTATGTTTAAATAGAGGTTCCTTTGAAGGATGATCATGAAAGAGACCAGATTCAGGAATTTTAAAAGACAGCATAGCCAGAAAAATTTCCCCTTGCTTATTTGTGCTTGGAGCTCTGATTAAGATTTTCCTGGGCATAGCAGAAGATATATTGCTTTGATGTCACATGCCAAATTCAAACCAATAACAACCATTCAAGCATTTTAGTCTCTTAGCTATTGTATAAAGTTTATAAAGGATTGAGAGGTGATTATAACCACTTAATTTTTCCCCTGTTTATGTTAAATAGGAGATGGATAAAGGAGGAAAGGGAATCTGAATGTTGCATAAATGTAACGGTAAGGGAAATAACATGCACAGATTGTGACAATCCACTTGGAAAAAAATCCAAACTAATTTTGTTCTATTTCTTCTAAGCCATCTGAGAGCCTTTCTACATTTACCAATACAGACTAAATTACACTGTGATTGAGTTTATGGAAAGATAGCAGCACATATGTAGATGAAAGCACAGACAGATATTTATGAGAAACTGGGTTTCTATAAAAAAAAGAAAGTTGGTTGTTAATTTGAGGTATATTTGTTAATGTTTAAAAATGGAAACTTTAAAGAATATGTCACTTATTCAAACATGCCACTTTTCCTCAAAAAAGAGAGAAACAAGTTTTTCATGATAGGCGGTTGTTAAATGTTGGCTTTGGTTAGTGCAGCCTTTTGTCTCTCCAGCTGTAAGAATCACCTCTACAATATGTCCCTTTTGTTTGCATACTGGAATTCAGTGCCTATCTGGGGGTGGGGAAATGTGTGGAGAAAAACCTGTTACTTTGTTACCCTAGGACCAGATTGTTTCAAGTCTGTGTGTGCATATTTTATTTCAGAGTCTTTCCTTAAATCTTGGCTTTCTTTCTTTCTTTCTCACACATTTATGCCCATCCTAAAAGAATAAACCTAGTTTTGAACCAAAAATAAAATGTGTTATTAATAAATCAAATTCTGTAAATCCCTTCTGTTTATTCTTAAAATTGCCTATGTAAGATAGAAAATACACTGGCCTTTTATGTTTCACTTGCATGCATATCTATTCTGTTCTTCATCAAAGTGTAGTTTCCATAATGCACTTCCATTTGTCAGTGTGAGATTTTAAGACTCCATTTTTATGGGCATCCTGTCTGTGTCTCTATTTACATATAGAAAGTTTATGTTCGTTATAATTTATACATGTATGGTGTATGTACATTAATTAAGATAACTGTGTTCTAAGCATTTTTATGAGCATTATTTTGTTAAATTTTTGAGGGTGTTGGCACCACTTCAGCACTTTGGATATGGAAACTGAGACTCAGAGAAGTTAAAGGGAATTTATCTTGCAGGTACCTATGGAGCCCCACTATAAATCCACCGTCTGGTACATAGAGGCCAGACTGGGTCCTGATGAAACATGGAAACATATTTGAATCCAGGACTCTACAAGAGTCAAATTCATGTTCTTTAGATTACATCAAATGCCAACACATCTTGTCTGCAATGTTCTATTCTGCCTGCCCCAAATAGAAAAGAAATGCTTTAAAACATTATAGGACCATGCCTCATGATAGAAATTATATGTTTTATTACTTTTTGTTTTGTTTTGTTTTGTTTCACTGTTTTGCCAGTTAAGAATCAAGCCTTTTACTTTCTGTTACAAATTTATCTTTAAAAATTCACATATATTCACTATAAAATATCTGGAAAATATCTAAATATACATATACCCCCAGCATTAAGATGTAACCAATCTGAACTTCTTGCCTTGTATATTTTCAGTATTTTTAAAAATTATTATTTTTTTTTTTTTTTAGAGAGAAAGAGGTGGTAGGGGAGGGGCACAAGGAGCAGGAGAGAGAATATTTTTTATTTATAAAATTTTTTTTTTATTTTTGCAGTGTTCCAAGATTCGTTGTTTATTCACCACACCCAGTGCTCCATGCAATACTTGCCCTCCTTAGTACCCAACCCAGGCTCTCCTTTCCCACCACCTGCCTCCCCTCCAAAACCCTGTTTGTTTCTCAGAGTACACAGTCTCTCATGCTTCGTCTCCCCCTCCAATTTCTCCCAATTCACTTTTCCTTTCCTTCTCCTAATGTCCTAATGTGTTATTCCTTATGCTTCACAAGTAAGTGAAACCATATGATAATTGACTCTCTCTGCTTGACTTATTTCACTAAGCATAATCTCCTCTCTGCTTGACTTATTTCACTAAGCATAATCTCCTCCAGTCCCATCCATGTTGATACAAAGGTGGGTATTCATGGAGGTGTAATATTCCATTGTATATATGGACCATATCTTCTTTATCTATTCATCTTTTGAAAGGCATCTTGGCTCTTTCTTCATTTTGGCGATTGTGGCCATTGCTGTTATGAACATTAGGGTACAGATGGCCCTCTTTTTTACTACATCTGTATCTTTGGGGTAAATACCCAATAGTGCAATTGCAGGGTCATAGGGAAGCTCTATTTTTAATTTCTTAAGGAATCTCCACACTGTTTTCCAAAGTGGCTGCACCAACTTGAATTCCCACCAATAGTGTAAGAGGGTTCCTCTTTCTCCACATCCTCTCCAACACTTGTTATTTCTTGTCTTCTTAATTTTGGCCATTCTAACTGGTGGAAGGTATTATCTCAGTGTGGTTTTGATTTGAATCTCCCTGATGGCTAATGATG
>NW_019154091.1:43186268-43188951 GCF_002288905.1 Enhydra lutris kenyoni
TCCCTGATGGCTAATGATGATGAACATTTTTTCATGTGTCTCTTAGCCATTTGTATGTCTTCTTTGGAGAAGTGTCTGTTCATGTCTTCGGCCCATTTTTTGGTGTTTTTTTTTTTTTTTTTTTTTTTTTTTTTTTTGTGTGTGTGTGTTGAGTTTGAGGTGTTCTTTGTAGATCTTAGATATCAGCCCTCTGTCTGTAGTGTCATTTGCAACTATCTTCTCCCATTCCGTGGGTTGCCTTTTTGTTTTGTTGACTGTTTCCTTTGCTGTGCAGAAGCTTTTGATCTTGATGAAGTCCCCAAAATCCATTTTTGCTTTTGTTTCCTTTGCCTTTGGAGACATGTCTTGAAAGAAGTTGCTGTGGCTGATGTCAAAGAGGTTACTGCCTATGTTCTCCTCTAGGATTTTGATAGATTCCTGCCTCACGTTGAGGTCTTTTATCCATTTCGAGTTTATCTTTGTGTATGGTGTAATAGAATGGTTGAGTTTCATTCTCCTACACATAGCTTTCCAATTTTCCCAGCTCCATTTATTGAAGAGACTGTCTTTTTTCCATGGGATATTTTTCCCTGCTTTGTTGAAGATTATTTGACCATAGAGTTGAGGGTCCATATCTGGGTTCTCTACTGTGTTCCACTGGTCTATGTGTCTGTTTTTGTGCCAGTACCATGCTGTTTTGGTGATCAGAACTTTGTAGTAAAGCTTGAAATCAGGCAACATGATGCTCCCAGTTTTGTTTTTCTTTTTCAACCTTTCCTTGGAAATTCAGGGTCTTTTCTCTTTCCATACAAATTTTAGGGTTGTTTGTTACAGCACTTTGAAAAATGCCGGTGGAATTTTGATCTGGATGGCATTGAAAGTATAGATTGCCCTGGGCAGTATAGACATTTTAACAATGTGTATTCTAATGATCCATGAACATGGAATGCTTTTCCATCTTTTTGTGTCTTCTTCAATTTCTCTCATGAGTGTTCTGTAGTTCCTTGAGTACAGATCCTTTACCTCTTTGGTTAGGTTTATTCCCAGGTATTTTATGATTCTTGGTGCTATAGTAAATGGCAGGATGCAAAATCAATGCACAGAAATCAGTTGCTTTCTTATACACTAACAATGAAAATATAGAAAGGGAAATTAGAGAATTGGGAGATAATTTTTTTTTTTTTCCTGGGAAATAGAATCTTAGTAGGCTTCAAGCCCTGCACGGAGCCTGATGCAGTGCTTGATCTCACAACCCTGAGATCAGGACCTGAATAAAAATCAAGAGTCAGATGTTTAACCAGCTGAGCCACTCAGGTATTTTCAGTATTTTTGCAATGTATGTGTGTCTGTGTTCATATAATTTTTCTTTTGGAAAATATGTTCAGAAATATAAACAGTTTGGTTCTTTATATGTGAAAAAAAATCTGTAGCATTATTATAAATTTGTTTTTCATCATAGTGTTTCATCATAGGTTTTATACCTGATATTTTAGTCAGTACTTTTTTGTTTGGAACTTCATGTTAAGTCCAGTTTTTCTATTTTATGAAAATTTCTCTGATGGACATTATTAATTTTTTTTTCCTGTCCTTAATATATTTTTTTAATTTTATTTTTTATAAACATATAATATATTTTTATCCCCAGGGGTACAGTTCTGTGAATCGCCAGGTTTACACACTTCACAGCACTCACCATAGTACATACCCTCCCCAATGTCCATAATCCCACCCCCCCAGCCCCCCTCCCCCCATTAACCCTCAGTTTGTTTTGTGAGATTAAGAGTCACTTATGGTTTGTCTCCCTCCCAATCCCATCTTGTTTCATTTACTCTTCTCCTACCCCCTTAACCCCCCATGTTGCATCTCCTCTCCCTCATATCAGGGAGATCATATGATAGTTGTCTTTCTCCGATTGACTTATTTCGCTAAGCATGATACCCTCTAGTTCCATCCATGTAGTCGCAAATGGCAAGATTTCATTTCTTTTGATGGCTGCATAGTATTCCATTGTGTATATATACCACATCTTCTTTATCCATTCATCTGTTGATGGACATCTAGGTTCTTTCCATAGTTTGGCTATTGTAGACATTGCTGCTATAAACATTCGGGTGCACGTGCCCCTTCGGATCACTACGTTTGTATCTTTAGGGTAAATACCCAGCAGTGCAATTGCTGGGTCATAGGGTAGTTCTATTTTCAACATTTTGAGGAACCTCCATGCTGTTTTCCAGAGTGGTTGCACCAGCTTGCATTCCCACCAACAGTGTAGGAGGGTTCCCCTTTCTCCGCATCCTCGCCAGCATCTGTCATTTCCGGACTTGTTAATTTTAGCCATTCTGACTGGTGTGAGGTGGTATCTCATTGTGGTTTTGATTTGTATTTCCCTGATGCCGAGTGATATGGAGCACTTTTTCATGTGTCTGTTGGCCATCTGGATGTCTTCTTTGCAGAAATGTCTGTTCATGTCCTCTGCCCATTTCTTGATTGGATTATTTGTTCTTTGGGTGTTGAGTTTGCTAAGTTCTTTATAGATTTTGGACACTAGCCCTTTATCCGATATGTCATTTGCAAATATCTTCTCCCATTCTGTCAGTTGTCTTTTGGTTTTGTTAACTGTTTCCTTTGCTGTGCAAAAGCTTTTGATCTTGATGAAATCCCAATAGTTCATTTTTGCCCTTGCTTCCCTTGCCTTTGGCGATGT
>NW_019154091.1:43193951-43206319 GCF_002288905.1 Enhydra lutris kenyoni
CTTTGGAATTACGCTGCTCTCCTTGGTATTGAAACTGTACTCCTTGGTAGGTGAACTTGGTTCTGGCTGGGCTTCTTGTTGATCTTCTGGGGGAGGGGTCTGTTGTAGTGATTCTCAAGTGTCTTTGCCCCGGGCGGAGTTGCACCGCCCTTACCAGGGGCCGGGCTGAGTAATCCGCTCGGGTTTGCTTCGGGAGCTTTTGTTCCCTGAGCGCTTTCCATAGAGTTCCGGAGGGCGGGAATGAAGATGGCGGCCTCCCAGTCTCCGGCCCGGAGGAGCCGAGAGCCCGGGGCCCCACTCCTCAGTGCGCCCTCAGAGAACAGTGCCGATTTACTCCCGTCACCCTGGCCTCCGGCCGCACTCCGAGCTGACCGACCCTGTGACCGGTTCAAGGTAACCCCGAGCTTAGAGCTTACTCCTCGGCTCTTTGTAGCCGGCTTCCCTGTTCTAATACCTGTAAGCTCTGTGACACTCAGACACCCTCGATCCTTCTGTGACCCTGCGGGACCTGAGGCCACGCTGACCCTGCATGGGCTTCACCCCAGTTAAGCCTCTGGAGCGATGTCCCTCAGCGGAACAGACTTTTAAAAGTCCCGATTTTGTGCTCTGTTGCTCTGCCGCTTGCCGGGAGCCGGCCCCTCCCCCCGCGGTCTATCTTCCCGTCACTTTGGATTCACTTCTCCGCCCATCCTACCTTTCAGAAAGTGGTTGATTTTCTGTTTCTAGAGTTGCTGTTCTTCTTCTCTTCGATCTCCCGTTGGATTTGTAGGTGTTTGCAATCTTTAGATAAGCTATCTAGCTGATCTCCCACTACCTGAAGTAGTCTCAGCCTGCTACTTCTCCGCCATCTTGGACATTATTAATTTTAACACAGCAATGTTTGAAAGTGTCTGTTTGCTTACATGCACAAGTATTGGATATAATAAAGTGTTTCAAAGATTAGGTAGGCAAAAGGATATTTCTTTTTGGTTTTAACTTGTATGTGGTTGCTTCATATTATAAATAATTTTTGAAACTCACTTGACTCCTTTTCTCTTGGTTGATTCAGTCATCTATCTTTTATTAACTTGATTATGTTCATTCCGTCTTGCGAAATGTGCATATTTAGAGTCTGCTTGTAGACCAGCTTCTGCACAGTAGGAAATATACTTGGTTTCATTATATAAAAAGGTTATGACCTCATAGGCCTGATAATTAATAAACATGAAAAAAATTTATTTCTTATTATAAATTTTTATTTTCTGAAAGATGTGAATGAGATGTTGTGATAGAAAAACGGGAAGTATCTATTAAAAACAATATTATTTGTATTTGAATCAATAAAATAATGTACATGCACAAAATTTAAAATATATAAAAGCATATACTATGAAAAGTGTCTCTCTAGAGTCTCTTCCAAATTTTATGTTCAAAGGAAATCAATATTCAATTATTCCTTCTACATCTTCTCGGAGATACTCTGTGTATATGTGTGTGATTTAAAAGAAAAATATGAACTCACTCGCCTTTCTTCATTTTGTAATTTTTACTGGAAGACTATTCTCATCTGTATATACAGAGTTGACTTGTTCTTTTCAATGGCTACATCTGTATTGTATATATTTCATTGTATGGCTGCAACATAATTTATATAACCAATGCTCTATTAAAAATGTTTCCTTTGATTTGACAGAAATGTTTGATTTGAATTCTGTAGTCAGATTTAGTTACATTTTCTGTTATTAGGTTGTTTGTCTTATTACATTGAATTTCTTTGTTTTGCTTATTGTGATAATTTACATGGATATGTATTTTGTTTCAGTAAATACGTAACTAAAGCTGATTGCGTATGTATAATGCTCTATTTTTAAAATAGCATTCATTATCTTACTAGTAAAAAGAAATGAAAATAATACATTTTTATATATTTTCTCTCCTTTACTATTCAGTTTTTTCTGGTTATAAATATTTTTAAGTTTTTATTTTTATATAACGTAATATATTTACACTTCTATTATTTGATTATTACCTGTAAATGATTTATTTTTATTTCTAACTATAAAATAGATTTCTTTTCCACTATTATTTATCATATAATATCTTTAAAATTGACTGTGTTCTACCATATAATTTCAAGATTTTATCATTTTTCCTTTTTAAATTTAGCAGTACATTTAAATATAATCTATGTCTTCTGTCAAGCCTTTGTATTTTCTCATTTTCAATAATAATAACAGCAAATACAAAATATCACAGGGATTTTGATCCATCTTGGTTTGAATCTGTAGTTCAATTGGAGAAGAATTAACAATTTAATGATATTGAGTCTTCTGATCTGTGGGCACAATACATTTCCTCCATTGATTTAGATCTTTTAAATATTTTCCAGAAATATTTTATAGTTTTTGGTTTGTGAGTCTTACACATATTTTGCAAATTTATCCCTAAGAACTTTGTGATTTTTCGATGCAAAATATATATATATATATATATTTCTATATAATATACATATATATGTATATTTCCATAATATATGTACACACACATATATAATACATACACTTAAATGTCTGTTTCTGTTCATTTCTTGTTGCTATATAGAAATGAAATTAGATTTTTAGTGTTCACCTTGTTTCCTGTGACCTTGCTAAATACAATTATTGATATCAGTATTATTTTTTTTATCTTTGGATTTGTTTGGACAAGAGTATGGAAATATATAGTTTTGTTTTATTTTAATCTGTATGCTTTTTATTTTTCTTGCCTTATTTGGTAAGATGTAATGGACAAATTCTTTAAAATACAGACTACCGGGCACCTGGGTGGCTCAGTGGGTTAAAGCCTCTGCCTTTAATTTAGCTCAGGTCGTGATCCCAGGGTTCTGGGATCGAACCCAACATCAGGCTCTCTGCTCGGCGGGGAACCTGCTTTCTCCTCTCTCTCTGCCTGCCTCTCTGCCTACTTGTGATCTCTGTCTGTCAAATAAATAAATAAAATTTAAAAAATAATAAAAATAAAATACAGACTACCAAACTCACTCAAATGAGCTGGGTTACCTAAAGGGTTTTGTATCTATTCCCAATTTAAGTTTTAGTTAATATTTTTTGGCTAGACCCTTGGTACAATGTTAATGGAAATGAGAGTCATCTTACCTCCTCCTGGATTTTAGAAGGAATAAATTCGGTCTGTTAGTGGTAAGTATAGATATAGATATAGATAGGTTTGTTCCTAATGTCTTTTATGAGAATAAGGAAATTTTCTTCTATTCCTAGTATGCATCAAGGTTTTCTTATGAATGAATGTTGAATTTTGGCAAATGCTTTCTCTGACACTATTAAGATTTCTTTTTTTTGTTTGTTTTGTTTTGTTTTTCAATTTGTTGTTATGGTGAAATAACTGACTTATTTTCAGGTATTGAACTAACCTTGCCTTCCTGGATTAAATCCCATTTGTTCATGATGTATTATATTTTTACATGTTTCTAGATTTGATTTAATATATTATTAAAGCTGTTTGAGCCAGTGTCATGAGAGATATTGTTCTGATTTTTGTTGTTGGCCTTGTCTTTATCTGGTTATCATAATAGGTTAGGGTTCTCTTCTTTACAACATGGCAGTTTCCTTCAAATTTGAGTCCATCAGAAGAATGTCTTTCCTCACGTTTTTAAAAGGGTTCATCAGCTTGGATTAGATGCTTCCAGAATAACCTCTCTTATGACGAATTCATAATCAACTACTTAGTAATTTAATAATAGGAGCAATATTCCATCCTATTCTCATGCCCCACATACACTCAACAAGAAGAGATTATATGAGGTGTATGTACCAGGAACAGGTATTGGGAGGGCATCATAGAACTCTGTTCACAGCATAGATATTTCCATCTACTATGGAAGAAAAATTAGTTTATTTTCTCATTGATCATGCTATGAGTAGAAGACAGGACAGCTTTTTTTTAAAGCTATAAATGTGGAATATCTTTTAGATACAAAGTTTGTGGAGGTTGACTCTATAAAGTTTATGCATAATTAGAAAATAGAAAAATAATAAGGAACCAGATGTTTATAATGAAATAGATAAAAAATTTAAGGAAGATTTGGCAGTATATGTTAAGATCCAGAGATGAGAAAAAAACTTGGTGAATATAAGCAGAGATCAGATTTAAGTTAGGAAGTGAGTCACAAGCCATTTCCAGGGAAGGGCTTTCCAAAGAGAAGGAATAAGTCTAAAATGGGGACAAGCCTGGGGTGTTCAGTCGGAATATATAGATATTACTAGAGCAAAGCTAGCTAGGGGAAAAGAGAGTAAAGGGAAGAAATCAGAGTCATGTGTAGAAACAATCCCATGAAATATTCTTTAACCATGGGTTAAAATTATCAATTACTTTTAAGGGTAGTGGTAAGCAATTAAAACTTTTAAGCTGGGGGAAGGAGCATGATCAGTTTGATGTGTTACTAAGATTACTTTGGTTGATATGTGGATAATGGATTAACCAGAAAGGCAAGAGTGGAAGCTACTAGAAGAGTTAACAGGCTATTTTTGTAGTATAGGAGAGAGAAAAATCATGATGATTAGGACTAAGGTGGAAATTGAGAGATGTAGACAAATTTGATGTGTGAATTTGGCTTTAAAACTCTTTTCAATTCTGAGGTGACTGGGTGGCACATTGGTTGAGTTCTGACTCAGTTTCTGCTTGGATTCTGATCTCAGGGTGATGAGATTGAGCCCCACCTTGGGCTCCATGGGAGCATGGAGTCTGCTTGAGATTCTTTCTCCCTCCCTCCTGCTCATGCTCTCTCTCTCTCTCTCTCAAATAAATAAATCTAAAAAAGTACAAAAAACTTTTTTCAATTAAGTTGAATATTTTTTAAAATTCTGATTGGTAAGCTCTTTTTATATATTAAAATTATTTGTTACTTTTTTGTAGATATTTTTGTTTGCTATTTGACTTTGGGTTTTGTTCATAGTGTTTTTGATAATGTTATCAAATCAGTACTTTTTTTTTAATGCTGTTTCTTTATTATTAGTAAATGTACCAGTACCTGTGTTGGCTGTGGTATAAATGAAAACATGTCTCTGTAGTTAAAAGTATTATAATGCAATTATATAATATGCAACATAATATGCTCTGTAAGTGAATTATAAACCAATAAGAAATATAGGATATAGTATTGTACTCTCATCTGGGATTTTCAATGAAAGAAAAACAATCATGTTTTTTTTTCCATCCAAAGATGTTTAACTGAAGCAAGATCTCACTTGAGTAGTTTTTTAAAAACTTAGTTTAATTTAATTTTTGTTCATGAGGTATATACATACTTCCTTTGAATTTTAAATATGTATATTTTAAATTCAAACTTTATTGAATAACACTAGATTTTGAAATAAAGAAAAATCTTAGTTTATATTACATGGGTGTTTCTGGTGCTTTGGGACTCACAAAATAAAGGTTACTATGATCTTCAGCATAGTGACCTTTAAAAAGAACTGAAAAGACTCATCTTTTCATTTAAGGCTTCACTTTGCAAATCCTTAAAGAGTAGCCTAAGGTCAGGCTCAGAATCCTCATTTCAGAAAGGAAGCAAATGTATTTCCAATATTAACTATACTATTCTTTAAAAGTGACAAATGAATCTGGATATTATGAGTGTGATAAATGTGTCTGGACAATTTTGTCTTGTGAAAATTATTAACTTTGTATGCTTGCATCTGTGGGCACTGTAAGTAGAGATATTCCTCTTTCCAAGTTTTGAGCCCATTGACTGGAAGCTCTCCTTTGAACTGGGGTGGTGGAGTGATTTAAAGAAACATTTCCAATATCTCTGTCTACCTCCACCTCATTCTCCCCCCACCAAGGAATAGTTATTAATATATGGATATAAAGTTTACCCTTCTTTGGTATACTGAAGTAGGGCAGTTAGTTTATCTCTCACATATTATCTCTATCAATAATAGGAAGAAATAAATAATTATTTCTATCTAATTTTTAGAGATTTCACTTAATAAAATCACCTTGGGACAGATTCTGCTGTCTAGCTAGAGAGAGGTAAATGTGTTTGATAGTTCCCATTTCCTCTTCCAGGTTAATTTTTGATCCTTCTCTGTCTTGCTCACTAACCCAGATTCCATCACAGTTCATACACCTTTTGTCTTACTGTTGAGTTTGACTTACAGGGACATCTCTGCAGGGTACAAAAAGGAGTGAGAAGAGTGAAGTCAGAACACTTATTTCCCTAGCTAGATTAAGAAACAATTGAGAGGAATAGTAAACCTCAGTGTAAGGACAGGGATTAAAAAACAAAACAAAACAAAACAAAACGAAAAAAAACCCCATAAACACTTTATGGACAAGGTTTACTATTCCTCTCAATTGTTTTTTAAATTTTTTGTGTCTCTGTTCCAATGTGTTCTAATAACGTTTCCTTCCTTTTCCCCCTTTGGGCCTGGAATGGTGATAGAAAGTGCTACCATGCCTAAAGCTACTTCATCACGCAGCTAAAGCTATGCCTTTGTAGAATCTCTTTTAAATTTAAACCTCTTTGAGTTACTATATTTTAAATGTAGTATTGGCATGAAAGGGCTACCATTTCCAACAACTTCCTGAAAGGGGGAAAAAAAAAAGTGATTGGCTTTTTGACTCAGCACTGAGATTCTCTTTTGCTTGCTTATATGGAGGATCCAGATTTTGTTATATGATAATTTAAGGGCAACATTTATGAGGAGGCCTCATCCTCCTGAAGTGGTCATAAAATAATTAATAACAATGGAGTTGGAGGCTCTGTTTTTCAACTTTCACCTCTGCTAATAAGTCCTGGTGATCAAAACCAGGACTAAGTGGACAATTGAGGACTAAAATCCAGAGTTATAAGATTGGATGCAAGAATATCTATACATTACAATGTATAGAAAACATGCTATCACTTTAATAAAATACAATCAGACCCTCTCTATTGGTAAAGTAAGAATTTCCATGTTGATAGATAACCCTGGTCCTCAAGCTTCTCCCTCTGTTCCCATAAAGACTGGTTTCACTTCCTTACTATTCTAGGCTTGGGGGCAAGTGGTGGCTCTTCAGTTGATTAGTGCATTGGACTAGGATCAAAGTTGGAGCTCATACTAGTTCTCCTAATTCCTAAGTGCTACTGAAACTAGGTTAGTCCACTTCAGTTCTAGAAAATTTACCAGGAATTTAAAAAAAAAAATAAAAAGTAGAATGCAACTATATAAATACAGCATGAAACATTTATCTCACCTTTAACGTGAGGAAACTTTTAGGAATTTTTCTTGACTAGTTATCAACATGTGGAAGAGGCCTTATTTCTTAGAAATGTTGAGATGACTTCCAAACATATCCAGAAATTTCAAAATATATACTCTGGAAAGGTAGTCTCAGAAATACTAAGGGATTCTTGTCCGTAGTTAAACTTCTGCCTTTTTGGGCAGAATTTAGAATTTCAAATATAGAAACCCCCTTCCAGCTTAAATTTCAGGCTACTCCATCCACTACATTCTAGTTGAACGTTCCTCAAACGCACCATGAGAAATTTGCCCTTACTATTTCCTCAGCCTGGACTTCTATTTTATAACAGTGTCCTCATGGCCAACTTCCTCACTCAGCTCTTGAATTATCAAGAGATACTCTCCCCTGACACTCTCTCTAATGGGACTCCCTTTCAATTCTTCTTGAGCTTTTTTGGTTTTTCTTTACAAAACTTTCACCATTTTATGTATGTATGCCTGTATGTATGTATTTAGGGGTGTGTGTGTCTATGTATTTGTGTATTATCTGTCTCTTCCACCAGAATGTAAGCCCTATGAGACAGAGACTCATTTGTATTTCAAAGTTAGAGTCTGGTACATAATAAATCTTCAGTAAACATTTTTAGCAAAAAGGAATAATCCAAATTTGAGATACAGACTGTCTGTAGCAAAATGGTGATTTTTTTAAATGGACTTAAACACTGAGAAGTAGCATGGTAGATGTATTTATCAGCGATCTCCAGAGAAACAGAAACAATATGTATGTGTGGTGAGAGAGGGATAGAGAATGCAAGGTGAACTTTTAAGGAATTAGAGGCTTTGTGCATCCAAAATCTGGTCGAGAAGTTTGGCAAGGCTGGAGACGTTGGGAATTGTTAAATAAAGTGCAACCCAAAGCCAGTTTGCTGAAAGAATTCCTTATTGTTCAGGAGAGGTCAATCTTTTATCTATTAATGCCTCAACTTATTGGAAGAGGCCCACCCACATTATGAAGGGTAATCTGCTTTACTCAAAATTTGTCAATTTAAATGTTAATTTCAACCAGGAAAACACTGTCACAGAAACATCCACAGTAATGTTTGACCAGCCAACTTGACACATAAAATTAACCATCACAGTAGGCTTGGAGAAGTAGTCATAATAGAACTGCTAAGGAGCAACAGAAAATATGAAACCAAATAATCTTTTAACACAGAGGGGTTTCTGGTTTGGCAGAACACAAGGAATAAGCGATTGTAGTTTGATAATATAATGCTATTGTTATGTAGGTTAAAGTATAAATTAAGCTGCTTTAACTAATATACTCTTAAAATGTAGTATCTTAAATAAGATGATAGTGTTTTTTTCCCCATAAGAGTTCAGGAAAGATAGGAAGATTATACTCTAAAAGTTTATTCAGGAACTAATCATAGGTTAGTAGCTAAGCTGGTAGGTTGATACTGCTCAACTTTCATTGTCAACATGTGGTTTCCAGGTCTGGACTTAATTTTCTGGTTGATCCACACTTACAAAATGATAAACAGAAGTTCATCAATACCATGCCCATGCAAAGTAGTCAGCAAGAAATCTAGGACAAGAAGCTTCAAATGTAAGGTAGATAACCTGGGAATTGAATATATAACTTCTATTCAAATACCTTTTTACTGAACTTAGTCACATGATTATACCTAGCTTTAAGAAGACTGAGAAATATTGTCTCAGGTTGAGCAGATATATGCTTAGCTAAAGGTAAGTAAAGAGGGTTAACTACTAGAAGTATGAGTGGGAAAATGCATCTGGGGAATAGTTTACAATTTCTACTCTCCAGTTTCCTTGGTCTTAAGGGTGTGCATGTTCAGTGTTCCCAAGAGATAACTATCATTAAAGGAGAGTAGTATATATAAATGCCAAAACATCTTTCCATTTGGAAAAGGGAAAACTAGGAGACATGGAATTATCATTCATATCAATGACAAGGTCTTGCTGAACAGAAATTGCACAAATTCTCTGTTCTAGCAGTGGAACAAGTTTCTTTATTAGATGTTGGTACTCTTTTTTGGAAAGAGATAACTTGATCTTGTTCTCCATGAGCCACGATTTAGTCTTTTAGATCAGTCTTCCATGTTCATTATCTTTTGTGACTGTATTGGAGTGGGCATTACAGAACTGTCCAGCTTCTACAACCACTTTCTGCTAGTGCAGATTTCAAAGTTTAGGAATAATTTTAGGATTCAATCAATCACATGGGTTTTCAAAGTTTGGCTGGATATTTCTTTGACAATATAATTTCTTTAAAAAACTTCAGATTAATATAGTTTCAATAACTTTCATGTCCCATCAGTCATACCAAAGTTAATTTTTGGACATAGTTCTCTAAACCTATAATAAATACTGGCTTCTATTTCAGAATGATCCCCTTTTTCCTTCATTTCAGTGGTTACAATCTAAAAAAAAAAAAAAATGGTTAATGGGGTAAGGTAATACTCCTTAATTGGATCTTTACCATTAGGCTAGCTTCCATTTTTCTGTTTGAAAAGTCATAATGAGAGCCATTGGAGAAATATCTGCAGTATTATTTTCCATTGTTTGAATTAAATAAGCAGATGACTTTTCCACCCCTGCCTACTAAAAATTATTACACTAACTTAGGCCAAAAGTAGATAAAACCTTCCTTAAGGAATTGTAGTCTATTCCATCTCTGCATAGGAATTTGTTGTTTTTTTGACTGGGCTTATCTATATCTTATAATTCCTTGCTAAAAGCATTAAGGGACATTAAATAGTGGCAACATTCTGTTTCCATTCCCAAGCCCTAGAATCACATTCTCTTTAAAGCATGTGATCTGCTTTCTAAGTTATTGCAGATAACAGTTGAAATACTTGACCATAACATAACAAGGTTTATAGCTTTCCAGTTTGCAATACAGGTTTTCTTACTATCCACTTTTAGTTTTTGTTTGTTTGTTTGTTTGTTTAACTAGTAGCAGCATGCTATTTCCATTGCCAGTTTTAGCATCATTTAGTGTGTAGGTAAAACCATGAAATCTTTAAGATCCCAGAATACTATGGCATAAATAAATCAGCAGTTTTTTGTTTTTGTCCATTGTTTGTTTTTTGTTATTATTGTTTTGTTTTGTTTCCCTTTCTTTCTCTCCAAAAATAGTCCAGGAAGGGTGTGTGGAGCCTGGTCCAGTTGATTATCCAAGATTTTTGTTTGCCAGGGGGGCTTTTCATCCTCAACATGTGGTTTTCATGTGATTTTAAGATCTAGTGTTACTTTTTGTTTTGTTTCAAGTTTTTATTAAAATTCTAGTTAATATATAGTGAAGATCTACTGTTTTTGCTTGGACAAGACAGATCACTAACACCCCTCCTGAACTTTAACCAGTGGGAAGGGAAAAATGAAAGATAAAATCTAGGCAGGAGTTTTGACACAGATGATGTCACAGAAATTTCCTGTATAACTTCTGCTCAATTTCACTGGACTAAAGCTTGGTCATAAAGTAGACATGGCTGCAAAGGTGAAAAGACTCAGTTAAAGTTTGGAAGGCATTTCTGCCTTCCAAACAAGATATGAAGAATAGATGCTGGTGGATCATCTTTGCCAACTAAGGGCATTGGATTTCTCTGTCTGAACCTAGTGTGGAGAAGATACTCTCAAAATGAACTAGAGACAAAATAAATTAATAAAAGTAAAATGTATAGTGAAAACTTTCTTACTCTAAGACAATGTAGACAGGAAGCATTAGTTAGATCTAAAGATACAAAATGGAAAATGTGAATAAAGTGGGGGAATTTTCTTACCTTAATAAAAATGACCATGTTTCAAGTGTTAAACTAAGTGATATGACACTTTCCATCATTTAGTGATCCTTTAATAATGGCTGACAACACATAGCTTGTTTAGACTATAAACAGGACCAACACTTGAAAAGTTGACATTTCACTGAAGGAAGATAGATTAAAAACTTGTATTTTGAAAATTTCTTAGAAATTTATTTCCAGAACTTCTCTTTCTTTTCCTTCATCCTAAGTGTCAATATCCTTTTTTCCCCTGCAATTTCCTCTATAGCCTAAGAAAAATCATTAAAAGAGCTCACCTGAACCTAGAAGTTATATTTTTTCTACCATTTCTAGCCATTAATTATTCCATATCAGTTATTTTGGTGCATTTTTCTAAAGAAAATGCTGTCAAGTTGTTCTGGGATTCAGTGTGAAGACAGGAGCCCCATAAATGATGGCAGACTACTGGCAAAATTATTTACTTCCTTAGAAAACAAGCAATTTCTATTGAAAAGCCATTATTGGGTTTGTTTTCTGCTATTCCCCTCTCACCTCAAGTGACCAACATATCATTTAGAAAGTAATGTAAAAACCACATTCAAATTACTTTAGACACACAAATGCATCAAAACAACATTTATTCTATCACATACACTATTTTCTGTTCAGTCTTATTTCCAATTGACCAGAATTCTTACTTTCCATTACTGTATAAAGAAACAAAACATTTCCTCTTATACATTGTGTAGAATCTGTGATTGGTATTTATTACATCTTTTGTGTTATGTGAAAATAAAGACACATGTCTGTGAATATGTCTATGTGTATGTGTATGTGTTTGCTCTTAGGCCTACAAAAGTTCACAAATACATAGAAAGTTTCTGAGAAAATAAAAAACATTAGAAAATGTTAGGTTGATTATATACTATTTATTCTATTCTAATTTTTAATTTTGTACCTATTTTTCTTTATCATTATAAATCTAGTAATAAAATAAACTTGAAATAAAGTTACAATAAAACCTATAAAAGAAAATGAATATTTTAACTAACTATACCTTCTTGCATATAACAATTTTATGATTTAACAAAACAAATACATTTCAGTGAACCTATTTATTTATTTATTTTTAAATTTTTATTGATTTTTTAAAATTCTTTTCAGTGTTCCAGAATTCATTGCTTATGCACCACACCCAGTGCTCCATGCAATACATGCCCTCCATAATACCCACCATCAGGCTCACCCCAACCTGCCATCCCCGCCCCTCCAAAACCCTCAGATTGTTTTTCAGAGTCCACAGTCTCTCATGTTTAGTTTCTCCCTCCGATTTCCCCCAACTCCATTCTCCTCTCCATCTCCCCATGTC
>NW_019154091.1:43206719-43221974 GCF_002288905.1 Enhydra lutris kenyoni
GACATGGGGAGATGGAGAGGAGAATGGAGTTGGGGGAAATCGGAGGGGGAAACTAAACATGAGAGACTGTGGACTCTGAAAAACAATCTGAGGGTTTTGGAGGGGCTGGAGGTGGTAGGTTGGGATGAGCCTGGTGGTGGGTATTATGGAGGGCATGTATTGCATGGAGCACTGGGTGTGGTGCATAAGCAATGAATTTTGGAACACTGAAAAGAAATTTAAAAAATAAGTAAAAATTTAAAAAACTAAAATACTACATTGAGATACCACCTTGCCCAGTTACAATGGCCAGAATTAATAAGACCATAAACAGTGTGTGTTGGAGAGGATGTGGAGAAAGAGGAACCCTCTTACACTGTTAGTGGGAATGCAAGTTGGTGCAGCCACTTTGGAAAACAGTGTGGAGATTCCTCAATGAACCTCTTTAGTTCATACTATAACATCAGGTTTCTATATCTATACAATGTGACTACAATATAGCAGTTTTGATGACATCAGTTTTAATAAAATTATATTCTCTCATGTTCTATATGTGAGAGATGACAAGTAACTAGATATCTTACTTTTCACCCATTTATTCTTATATAGAGAATGAATAATATGTGTTCTCAAGATTTGAGGAACATACCAGCTTTTATTAGGAAATTTTAATTCCATATGCCTATGTTGAATGTCACCCACTGTGCACTGGTTAATAGGTAGACAAACCTTGGTTCAGGCTGTGGAACTGGCAGGTACCTGTGAACTGCTTTTAACCCCTCTGGACTCCAGGCTGAGAGTACCTGTAGAACACTAACTTTGGAAGATACCCACAGATGAGAGACCCTTGTAGAAGTCAAGGTTTCCAGAGGAGAAATTTGAACACCTGGTTGAAGAAGGAAAACAAAAATGTAAATTTGGAGACATTAGCATGGGTAAAGGAACTCTGACAGCATCATCCCTCCCCATAAGGTTGTACAGTTTAGAGTTAGAGGAGGCCCACAATCTCTTTCATGGGAGAAAGGGAGAACAGTGAATGAGTACCCAATTTCTCAGCTCTGTGGGATGCTGCTAAGGAAATCCATTTGTCTCACACACTAGGGTATTGAAATGGGAGCTCCATAACTCAGGTAGGAGGAGGACATCAGGAATGAGGCAGATAAAAATATCAGAGGATGTTAAAGGGACAGGGTCTCTACTATGTTCTGGATTCCAGCAGTAAGCCCATTTGCCATCTGCTGGGAAAACCTCACCTAAGGATTCTTTTAACTGGCTCACATACACCTCAGATCTCTCAAGTTCAAAATCCATATCTCCCCGCTTCAGCTGGTTCCTTGCATACAATCCCAAGGGTGGCCTCGGGAGCAAATTCAGGTAGACAGGGGACCTGTGCAAAAAACAGGCCAGGGTCTGTGGATAAGAGAGAAATGACAATCATAACTATAATGCCACCCTCAGGGGAAAAAAGTTTTTAGTAGCAAGTCTGGTGAGTTTTAAGAACTGGAGAAGAATTTTGCCACAAAGAGTAAAAGAAATGTGAAACAGGTATATCTAAAAAGGCCACAGGTCTCTAAATTTATAGTAGAACCAACAAAAAATATCTCCTACCTGAAGGCAGCTGGTAAAAATTAGGGGAGGTGACTATGTTTTCAAGTGCAAAAAAGCAGTATAAAACTCCAAGGAACATGAAGAATCAAAGACACAGAGGTTAGAAGATGACAGTATTCCTCCAGTAACTGAAAACGGTGACATGGAGATCTGAAATTTACCTGATAAAAAAACCAAAGTAACTATTTTGAGGGAACTTAATAAAACCAAAAAACAAAGATAATTCAAAGAAATCTGGAAAATACTACATGGACAAAATGAATAATGAGATACAAATCATAGAGAATGAACAAGTCAATGAAGGAAGTGAAGAATGCAAAACAGAGCATCAATAGCAGAATAGATGATGCAGAAGAATGAATCAGTGAGTTAGAGTATAGAAATTTGAAATAACACAGAGAACAACAAACAAACAAACAAACAAAAAACAGAGCAAAGAAAGCCTACATGGTCTATGAACAACCATCAAAAGAATGAATATCAGAACATATTAATTCCAGAAGAAGGGGACAGAAAGTCTATTTTTAAAGATAATGGTTGAAATCTTATCATACGTGGAGACTTAGACATTGGAATCCATGAAGCTAAAAGATCACCTCATTATCTCAATCCAAAACAATCTTCTCTCAGACACATTATAATGAAATGGTAAAAAATAAAAGACAAAGAGTAAGTCCTAAAAGTGGTAAGAGAAAAAAATAAGTGCAAAATACAAAGGAATCCTCATTAAGCTACTAGCAGATTTGTCAGCAGAAACCTTATAGGTCAGGAGAAGTGGGATGAAATATTCAAAATGCTGAAAGAAAAATATTGCCAGCCAGGAATACTTTGCTTGGTATAGTTATCTTTCAGAACATAAGAGATTTTAAGTTTTTCCTTGACAAACAAAAGGTGTGGGAGTTCGTCACTCCTAGACCTGCCTAACAGGGAACAGTGAACGTTTTTCAAGCTGAAATGGAAAGACGTTGATTAATAACATGAAAACATAAAAAAAAAAATACAGCACATAGTAAAGGTAATTACATAGATGCAAAAACCTCTAATTTTGTAATGTGATAGTGTTAACCTCTTACTGATAGTTTAAAGATTAAATAAAAAGATTATTTAAAAAACCTATAGCTACTATAATTTGTCAGTGAATATACAATATAAAAAGAGGTAAATTATGATATCACAAATATAAATTGGGAGGAAAAGATAGATTGATGTTAAGTAGCTATCAGTGTGAAACAGGCTTGTATTTGTAAGATGTTATTTGTGAACCTCATGGTAACAACTAAAGTAAAAACCTGTAGAAGATTTATAAAATATAAAGAGAAGAGATCAGAGCGTAACACCGTGGAAAAATCACCAATCTACAGAAGAAGGCAGTGAGACAAGAAAAAAGAACAATGAAACGACAAAATAGGAAGTAATTAATAAGATGGCATTAGTGAGTCTATCAATAATTACTCTAAATATGAATAGGTTGAATTCTCTAATCAAAAGGTACAGAGTGACTGGATGGATTAACAAAGAAAAAGAGAGACCAAATTATATGCTGGTACAAATTATATGAAGGTACTTCCTTCAGCTTCAAGGGCACACATAGGCTCAAGGGGAAGCAATGGAAAAAGATATTCCATACAAATGGAAGCTAAAGGAGAGCAGTGGTACTGATACTTCTAACAAACAAAATAGCCTTTCAGCCAAAAATGGTAATAAGAGACAAAGAAGGTCCCCTTATAATCTTTATATAAAGGTGTCAGCTCATCAAGAAGATACAAGAACTGTAAATATGTACTCACCCGACATTAGAGCACCTAAATTAAGCAAATTCTAACAGATCTGAAGAGAGAAATAATATAGTAACAGTAGGTGACTTCAGTACTCCACTTTTAGCAATGGATAGATTATACAGACAGAAAATCAAAAATGAAACATTGGACTTGTTCCGTACTTTAGACCAAATGGATCTAACAGACATATACAGAACATCCCATCCAACAGCAGCAGAATATACATTTTTCTCAAGTGCCTACAGAACACCTGCCAGGATTGATCACATGATAGTCCACAAAACAAGTCTTAGGAAATGTGAGAATATTGAAATCATTTCAAGTATCTGCTTGACCATGGTGTTATAAAACTTGAAATTAAGAAGAGGAAAACTGGAAAATTTACAAATGTGGGAGCTAAACAACACTGAACAGCTAATGAGTCAATGATGAAATTGGAAAATTTAAAAAAAAATCTCAAAACAAATGAAAATAGAGATACAACATACTAAAACCTATGGGATGCTGTGAAAGCAAGTTCTTAGAGGGAAGTTTATAGCAATTAATGTCTTTATTAAGGAAAAAAAAGGAAGATCTCAAATAAACCTCCTATGTTTATATTTCAAGGAACTATGGGAAAAAAAAAAAGAACAAAATAGGCCCAAAGTTCACAGAAGGAAGGGAATAACAAGATCAGATTGAAAATGATGAAATAGAGACCAGAAAAACAATAGAAAATATAAAAAAACTTAAGAGCTAGTTTTGAAAAAATAAACAAAACTGATAAACCTTTAGCCTGATTAAGAAAAATAGAGGATATATTCTATTTTTTAATTCAGTCCTACTAAGAATTTTTTTTTATAATCATTTTTTTAAATTTATTTTCAGCATAACAGTATTCATTGTTTTTGTACCACACCCAGTGCTCCATGCAATCCGTGCCCTCTCTGATACCCACCACCTGGTTTCCCCAACATCCCACCCCCCCACCTCTTCAAACCCTTCAGATTGTTTTTCAGAGTCCATAGTCTCTCATTGTTCACCTCCCCTTCCAATTTCCCCCAACTGCCTTCTCCTAACTCCCCATGTCCTCCATGCTATTTGTTATGCTCCACAAATAAGTGAAACCATATGATAATTGACTCTCTCTGCTTGACTTATTTCACTCAACATGCCGGGCTTGATCCTAGGTCCCTGGAATCATGACGTGAGCCAAAGACAGATGCTTAACTGACTGAGTCACCCAGGCACCCTTTGAATTTCTAATAAAAGAATTTTCTCACAAAGATGACTCAGGTCCCAAATGGTTTGACATGTGAAAACCTTTCCTAACTTATTAGGAAGCCAGTGTAAGTTTGATCTAAAACCTAACAAGGAAATTAAAATAAAATTGTAGACCAATATCTCCTATCATTATAGATGTGAAAAATCTTAATATAAACCTATTTAATTTATATAAATATATGTAACTTATAAATTTTACATAATATTGGATTTATTAATCTAATAAAAGGCAGATTATGAAGAACTCACATCTAACATGCTTAATAATAAAATATAGAATGTTTCTCTTCAAACTTCTAGGACAAAATAAGGACATCTGCCTTTATAATTCTATTTAACATTGTTTTGGGACCTTTGTTAGTTCCATAAATTAAGAATAGAAGGACAAGTATGCTTTGGAGATCTTGCAAGTTTGGTTCCAAGACCACTGCAGTAAAGTGAGTCAAATGAAGTTTTTGGTTTCCCAATGCATGTAAAAGTTATGTTTACACTATACTGTAGGCTATTAAGTGTGTAATAGCATTATGTCTATAAATCAATGTATACAACTTAAGTCAGAGAAAGACAAATACCATATGATTTTTCTGTATGTGGAATTTAAGAAACAAATGAGCAAATGGGAAAAAAAAAGAAAGGCAAACCAAGAAAAGTCTTTACTATAGAGAACAAACTGAGGGTTACCAGAGGGGAGGTGGGTGAGGGAATGGGTTAAATAGGTGATAGAGATTAAGGAGTACACTTGTTGTGATGACCACCTGGTGTTGTATAGAGGTGTTCAACCACTATATTGTATACCTGAAACTAATATTACACTGTATGTTAACTAACTGGTATTGTAATAAAAACTTAAAAATAGTGTTTAGAGTACCCCCCCCCATTAAAAAAATATTTATTTCTAAAAAATGCTAACTATCAGGGCACCTGGGTGTCTTTAAAAAAAAAAGAAAAATAGAGGAATCAAATAAATCAAATGAGAAATGAAAGAGGAGACATTGCAGCTAATATCACGGAAGTACATAGGATAATAAGAGACTACTATGAACATCTATATGTCAATAAATTGGGTAACCTGGAAAAAAAGGACAAATTCCTGGAGAGATACAATTTACCAAGACTGAATCATGGAAAAATTAAAAAAAAAAAAAAAAGATCTGAACAGACCAATAATGAGTGAGGGATTGAATTGGTAATCAGATCTTCCTAACCCACATAAGCCCAGAACCAGATGATTTACTGGTGAATTCTACTGAACATTTAAAGTATAATTACTCCAGTATTTCTCAAAATCTTTCAAATTATTGAAGAACAGGAACATTTCCAAACTTATTTTACAAGGCAGCATTACCCTTATACCAAAGCCACATAAGGATACTCCAAGAAAAGATAGTTTAATATTCCTGGTGAATAATAGGGGTAATAGTTTTTAAAATATTAGAAAACTAAATTGAGCAGCACATTAGAAGGACAATAGCATACTCAAGTGGGATGTAATCCTGAGATTCAAGGGATATACCTTTCATAATTGACACAAATATAAAAATTACATATATATGTCTACAGATATAGGGAGAGCATTTGACAATTCACAACATCTTCTCATGATAAAAATCCTTAACAACTTGGGTATAGAAGGAATAATCACAATAAAGATCACGTAAAACAAATCTACTGCTAAAATAGTATTCAATGGTGAAAGGCTGAAAGCTTTTCTGCTAAGATTGGGAACAAGACAAAGGTGCCCACTCTTGACCAATTTTATTCAATGCAGTACTAAAAGGTCTACCTGGAGCAGTCAGGCAAGATAAAGAAATTAAAAGCATACAAATCAGAAAGGAAGAAGTAAAATTATCTTATTTGCAGATCATATCATCTTATATATAGAAAATCCTAAAGACTCAACCAGAAAACTATTGGAGCTAATCAATGGTTTTAGTAAAGTTCCAGGATATAAAATCAACATAAAGAAATCAGTTGTGTTTCTATAAACTGGCAACACAGTATCTGAAAAACAAATAATAAAAGCAATCCATTCACAATATCATCAAAAAATACTTAGAAATAAATTCAATAAGAGAGTGAAAGATTTATACACTGAAACTTACATGAATTTGATGAAAGAAATTAAAGATAAAAGAAATATCCCATGGTCATGAAGGCATCATACTTCCTACTTCAAATTATACTACAAAGGTATAGTAATCAAAACCTTATGGTACCAGCATAAAAATAGACACATAGTTCAATGGAACAGAATCAAGCGTCCAGAAATTAACTCTGACATATGAGGCTGACAAATACTTGACTAGGAAGCCAAGAATATTTAATGGGAAAAGGATAGTCTCTTCAGTAAATGGTTTTGGGAAATCAATAAATACATTGGACAACTATTTTACTCTACTCTAAAAAAATAAAATAGATTGACTTTTTTTTAATTTTATTTTTTATAAACATATATTTTTATCCCCAGGGGTACAGGTCTGTGAAACGCCCGGTTTACACACTTCACAGCACAGCACTCACCATAGATTGACATTTAAACATAAAACCCAAACCATAAAACTTCTAGAAGAAAATAGAAGAATCCTCTTTGACATTGGTTTGGGTAATGATACTTTGAATATGGTATTGAAAGCACAAGAAGCATAATTAAACTAAGAGGACTACATCAAACTAAAATTCTACTGCACAGCATAAGAAGCAATCTAAAGAAAAATGAAAAGGCAGCCTGTGAAATGGGAGAAATATTTGCAAACCATACATCAGATAAAGTGTTAATATCCAAATTATATAAAGAACTCATTCAACTCAGTAAGAATAAAAGAGAAGTCCAATTAAAAAATGGACATGGTATCTGAATAGACATTTTTCCAGTGAACATACAAAGGACCAACTGATGCTTGAAAAAATACTCAACATCACTAATCAAAGTTATGATGAGATATCATCTCATACATGTTAGAATGGCTATTATCAAAAAGACAAGAAATAAGTATTTGTGAGGTTGTGAAGAAAAGAGAACTTTTTTGCCCCATTGGGGAGAATGTAAATTGGTTCAGCCATTATGGAAAATAGTAGGAAATTTACTCTCAACCTTAGTTTTAATTTTGGGGTATATATGCAAAGGAAATGAAAACAAGATATTAAAAAGATATCTGGAAAAAAAATATCTGCATTTTCATGTTTATTACACTGTTACGCACAATAACCAAGATAGGGAAGCACCCTAAGTGACCATCAGTGAATGAATGAAGAAGATGCAGTATGTATGTGCATATAATGGAATATTATTCAGCCTCATGAAAGGAGGAAATCCTGCCATTTGCAACAACATGGATGAAATTTAAAGGTGTAATGCTAAGTGAGATTATTCAGACAGAGAAAGATAAATACTGTATGATAGAATGATACAATTTACATGTGAAGTCTAAAAAATCTGAGGTCATTAAACAAAGTAAAATGGTGGTTACATGGGGATGGGAGAATTGGGGAGATGTTGGCCAATGGTTACAAACTTGCAGTTAGAAGATAAATATGTTTTGGGGATCTAATTTGCAGCACTGTGATTATAATTAACAATACCATACTTGAAATTTGTTAAAAGAAGAGGTCTTTAATTTCTTTCTCTCTCTCTCTCCTGTCACATACAACACAACGATAATTATGTGACATGATGTAGGTGTTAGCTAACGCTATGATGGTAATCACTTTGCAATATATAAATTTATCAGATCACTTTGTACATCTTAAAGTTAATGTTTTATGCCAGTTATGCTTAAATAAGAATAAATTAAAAATGCTTAAATTTAGAGAGGCACATTCAGGGATCAGTAAAAATCTGGTGCAGTATTTATTTCATAATATGCAAGTGCAAGGGATGGAATTGAACACAGGACTTAAGATTTTAAAAAGATTGGAAGGACAAACCCTCAGTTTTAGGAATTTAGATATCATTTGAAAAGTTACTATAGAATTTGAAAAACATCTCTAGTAGCATGTTTGAAAACAAATTGATAATTGTATAGTTTGGTAATAGGAAGATATAATTCCAGATAAAGAATGTGAAAAGAAACTACAAATAAAAAAGTTCCTAAGTTTCTATTCTCAATAGAGGTTATATGATAAGTTAGCATATGGAAAAGATGAAAATAGATATTTGAGGGGAGGACACTTAGTTTTGATTTCCCAATGGACCTCTGTTGTAGAGAAGTTCAGCAGGCAGTGAAAAACTCAGCATTTGGACCTCCAGAGACTGTCTGGAATTATGGTTGTATGTAGAAGAAATAAAGTCATGGAATTAGACAAGTTCTCTATGGCTGGAATATAGAAATGCCATTATGCAATACATATTTAATCTTCTATGTGACAGTAAGTGGTGTAGGTTGTGAGGATACAGGAATGAACAAAACAGATAAATGATTCTGTGTTAAGGAAGTAAAAAGAAAGGTGGAGACAATAGTCTAGTAGTCAAATAATTATACAAATAGTAAAAAAAAAATTATACAAATATTCAGATATATACACTGTAATATGGTCCATCAATTTCCAGGATTTATAGCAGTGTAAAGCATTGCCTGAGGTTGTTTTGGAATCTCAATAATGACTCCGTTGAAGAAATGACCTTGCACTGAGATTTGCGGAATGTGAGAGATCAACCAGGCATAGAGTGATTTTGAATGAAACGTGACTTTGTGAAAGTTTTTCCCTATTTATTCCTTCTCTAAATACTTTATTAACTTAGTTATTTTTATCAGAGTGAGACATTTTAAAAAATTAAACATCACTGAAAGAGTTATACATTGAGACAATAGAACATTGTAGCTCCCTGTGGAGTTGGATAAAAGTTTGGGCAAACAAAAGGCTACATAAAAATCTTATAAGGAAAATCTGAGGGTATGAGATGTCCATAGGAACTTTGAAAACTTTAAACATATCCCTGGAAATCTAGAAGGCAATGCATTTAGGTGTGTACATGCCCAGCACTGTGTGTGTGTTGTGTTCAGGAATGAGCCCGGAGCATATGCTTCTACCTCTGTCTACTCTTGAGGTTCTGACCAAGAAGGAAGTAAAAGCAAAGGCATGGTTGAAAACTGCCTGGCAGAGTGTTAAAAGTCTGGCCCAGCAGTACACAGATCACCCCACAAAGACTGGGAGACTTATTGGTTCCAGGCACATAAGGAAACCTCTGTCCAATCATTACCTGACCACTACTAAACAAAGAGTTCAATGAACGAAGGATGCAGACCTAAAAGAATTCAGAAAAATCACTTAAAGAGTTGTTTTGTTGTTGCTTTCCCCCACCTCTACCCTGTATACTGTCTTATCTCAAGATTATCTAATTTCCCTTTTCCTTATTTATGTTTTATTTTTGGCTCTTTATTTCCTGAGGCTTTCCTCAGATTTCCTGTGACCATTGGCTATGCATCATATTAAAGATTAAGACACTGGAAACTGAGTATGTGTGGGAAAGTCTTGTTGACTGACCAGTCAGCTTAGAAGGAGAATGACAAGCATTCAGAGAGGTTGGAGGACTAAACAGCCATTGGACTATTTTTTTTTTATAAGACCCAGAGGGAGAATTCCTAGAGGAAATGCTCTAGAATGGAAAATGTTGGGAAATGCAGCCAAGTAAAATGAGAACTGAGCAGAGGCCATTGGATTTGACAAAAAAGAGTGTACAGATGGCTGTTGAGAGAAGAGTTTCAATAGAATAATAGAGGTGTAAGTGGAATGTCACAGAAAGAGTGGGAGGGTCTGTGGGTGGAGACAGTTGCTTCTTTTTTTTTTTTGAATCTGATTTTTAAAAGAAGGAAATTGAAGACAGATTATAGTTTGAAGAGGGGCCGGTTTTGGTGTGTTTGTTTTGGGTTCACCATTATAATCAAGCAAACCCAAATGATACAAGGTGGTAGTCATTTAAAATCTTTCACCAAAGCTCCTGCCAGAGTTATGCACAAAATAAATTTATAGGTTTCAATTTCATCTCTAAAGTTTTTCTTCAAGTCTTTGATATATGTGCTCATCTATAACATTATCCAGAGACAGGCACAGGAAGAAGGAAGAAAATCCAAAGTCTAATGTCATTCACAGTTTGGAATATTGTCTCCCTAGAATTGTATCTATGATTTAAGATCTTTTATAAGATTTTATTTATTCATTTGACAGAGAGAGGGAATGCTCAGAGGTTGGCAGGGAAAAAGCAGGCTCCCCACTGAGCAAGAAGGCTGATGTGGGACCGGTTCCCAGGATCCTGGGACCATGACCTGAGCTGAAGGCAGATGCTTAACCAACTGAGCCACAAAGGCATCCCCCAGTAGTTTGAGATCTTTAAAAAGGTGTCAGGGCTGTCTTTTCTTCAGAGTGAAGTTACATAAAATAAAGTTATACAATGTTGGGCCAATATATATGAACCTGATAAATATATCTTTCCTGCCTTCCTTTTTTCTTCTACCCTCTTTTTTCCTTCCCCACCTTCTTCCCATCTGCCTTCTTTTAATAATATAATCAATAGATTCAAAACAAATATGCTGCACTGAATAATACATTATGTACCGATCTAAACATATACTTGCATGGTATGTGTGGGTATATAAATGTATATGTATATATGTATAAGTATAGAAAGAGGGGGGCAAGAATGAGACTTTAATAATTATCACCGTATTTTAAAGTTTGTATTCAACTGCTGACTGACAGAATAATAGCAGAAAAGTATAAAAAGGCATAGAGAAAAGTATTTTACTGAATGTGTCTGATGAAGATGCTGTAAAAGGGTCAATCATTCTGATATTGCAGTGTTACTTTTTTGTCATTACTTCAGATTGGAATGCCTATTTAAAACCTAGAATCAGCATAAAAATGGTAAATTATGAACATTTTTCTAAGATAATGCAAATTTGGTGTCACCATTCTTTTTGGTGAGTAGAGTAAAGAGATGATCAGGCTATTTGGGGCTAATTGTGGGTTTCATAAGGGCACTTAGGACAGGATAGGGCATGGCGAATTGAACATTTATTATAATCTATTTGAATGGCATTTCTAAGTATATGTTGAACTATGACAGTGACCCAATTTAATACATCACCAATAATTTCTTTGCTGTCAAATCAACATCATTGCAAAAGATTTTATTATTTATTTTGTCAAATAGGACCCGGAATTTGTAAACTCTTAGAAAATAGATTTTTTTTGTCATATATATCTTTATTTTTCCCAAATTGTCTAGCTCAGAGTTTTGCCCATATGAGTTGCATAACAGAAGCTTATTTGGTGGTGGGGGGTGGGTGGATGGATGGATGGATGGATGGTTGGCTGGAGAGATGAATAAATGAGTAGATGGAAATATGCTCCAATAAAATCCACAATAAAATATAGATAACAGTACAATTTATAATTGTAAGAAAGGTAGTAATTGAATTTCCATAACTTCTTTGTTCAACACTATTTCTTTTTAAGTTATGGATAGAAAATATTATAGATTTACTTAAAAAGTCTTAAAATGATTTGTTAAATAGCAAATAAGAAGTATCACTTGTGTAAATTTTTACCCAGCCATTGTCTTTTTACCAGTTATTCTAGAGAAAAGCTTTTCCTATCATATTACCACCTGGGGACATTCAGAAACCTTTAATAGCATTACTTTCTGTATTACTAAAGGATCAACATTTTTGAAGTAGTTACTCATTTTCCCACAATTCAATGTAAAGCTGCATGAGGACAGGGAAATGTTCTTTTTGACATCCTCTGTGGCAGCTTGCATTGAACAAAATATTTATCCATTCTTTTAGCCCATCCATTCAATCTTTTACCAGCTATAGATGATTGACAGATTCCTAGTTTTTCTGTGAGTGCTAGATTTAGATAGCTTACATGATACAGGCTCTGATAGTGGAAGTTTCAGCACTTTATCTAGTTGATCTCAAGACCTTTTCACCATAAAATGCAATGCAATGTTTTCTTTTAAATACAAGATCTTAAAATCCCACTTTGAGAAGTTTTTAGAAAATGTCATTAGTCCACTTGAGATAATTGGGGATACCCTGGTGTGCCCACAGAATTGGGGTTGACATTGACTCATGTAGGATATTTCTATTCTAGTCTTTTCTGTTGAGAAAGGGCTAGATTCAGGCAATAATTTTTCAGCAGGGGTGCCATCAGTATTTTTGTTGGGATAATTCATCATTTTATTACAGAATTTAAAATGCCCCCACCCTTTTGAATTCCCCTAATGAGGTGAATTTCCTGAGGGTGGAAACCACTCAGCTAAGGTTTGATTATGGGGCAATTTTGACAATGAAATGGGGATTGATGGTTTGGATATGTTTGACAGAACTACATTTTAAACAGTTGGTGATGGATTATGGTTGTGCTTCAAATTCTCTGTTCAATCTTTGTGCTGCTCAAATGCCCTTAAGGGTAAAAGACTTTAAAAATCATAACACAGTTTCAACATATTAAAGTTATTGCTAATATAACTTTATTTCTTTCTCACAATATCAGTATGCAGTAGGGGGTTGCAAACCCGAGTCTAGGTATCGGTTCCATTGGAGATATATTCATTTAATTGATAGAAATAAATACTTTAATAATATCCAAATCCAGAGAGTATGTCAGGAAAAATTCACAGAACATTTTAGAGCACATGGATGATTTTTAGAAAATGTTAGGGAACATTCAAGGCCCCAAGATGTCCAGTATCAAATAAAATATATATACATTTTTGAAATTATGGTTGTTTTCTTTTATAAGCCTATTTTGGCTTACAAAATAATTTTTTATTTATCTAATATACCTGAGTACTTGTGTATTATGGGCTTTCTTTTCATCAGAAGTTTCCCACTTTATTTCTCCCTCAGTAAAAATGAGGCACTGTTTTCCTTGTTGTTTACCACCTTTTATCTGTGTCTGTAGACCATGAGTGCTAAAGTTGACTTCTTTCTCCTGTGGGGACAAGGCAGTCAATAACTTTAATGAGAAGATTTGATGCATAAATATTACAAATCTGGTATCTAGATGATGGGATGGTAGAAAGAGAAATAAATAGTGTAATTAAAGCAAGTGGGATGTTGATGGAATTGCAGGAACTGCTATCTAGTTAGGGAAGAGAGCACACTATGCTGCATGTTTAGTTTTCCTGATCAGAATGGAAGTTTTTCAGGGACAGAAACTATTTCCTGTAGCACATAAAGAAACGAACGGAAAGTCACTGTTTGATGAATATTCTTTGATTTGATTATTTATATATTTCAAATGAAGAATAAAAGCAGCCCCCAAAAAATGAAAAAGAAAGAGCTGTGAAAAATACAAAATAATTATAAAATAGAAACTAGCATAAGCCTCTTACATTTATCTTGACTGGTTTTTTAAACAATATGTGGACTGAAAAAATAGAGCTTCCAACTGAGTTGGAACAAATTTGATCCACATTTCTCCTTTAGTGAAGTACAAAATATGTAAACTAATATGGGTAGACTTTCTTGGAAGTAAGCCCTTTTCTACTACATTATGTGTAATGTTTTTGCACCTGTTTTTGCTGCAATTTTACCATCAAGGGGTCTAGGGAAGCACTGTTTCATACTTGGCCTACAGCCAAACCTATAAACAAAATGTCATTAATCACTGTCACTTGTCAATTCTCCATTTAAGAAATTGTCTCTTTTCATTGTTGCTACTAAAAACACAAGGGAGATTGATAAATTTTGTTTTGAAGAACTGAGGCTAAGTATTAAAAATGAAATTTTTTTTTTCAAAGGGAAAATGTGATATTTAAAGGTAGATTACAGCTGCAGTTGGAGTGTATCTGTGAGAGTGAAACCATGCATATATATGTGGCTCGTCATCTACAAGACTGTGCTGAAAGGAATCTGCATTTAAGCAGTGCTATTTCTATAGGCCATTTCTTTCAGGTGTGAATTGAAAGATCAGATATGGTGGGACAGCAATGTATGTTTGCTTCCCTGCCCTGCCTCCCACGTTTTAACAATGTAACAGGATCACAAGTAAAGAGTAGAATGATCACAAAGTCTTCACAATCCCTACCACCCCAGTTTAGATCAACAGTTCCTGTCCTGCTTTAAACATGTTAGGTGCATACACAGAGTAGTCACATATATGCAAATATCTTAATTCATTTAAAGAACAAAAGCATAGACCTAGCAAGGAATATTTTTTCCACATCAGAATTTTGTTTATCTGATAGGAATTAGGTGACTTCAGAAGGTGATAATAGGACATATTCAGGTCTTAGCCTGCATTGTATTGTACAGGATTCAAATAACTTCCTAATGATTTTTTGGAGTTGTGGTCCAGTAGTGATGGAATTGAAATGAAAATTGGAGAAGGGAAATAGTTTTACGGTCTGCAGGTAATATGATGAAGTAACTGAGAGTATGGGTTCTAAAATCAAACTTGGTGGGGCTCCTGAGTGGCTTGGTTAAGCATCCCACTCTTGATTTTGGCTCATGTCACGATTTTAGGGTTCTGAATCAAGCCCTGCATGGGCTCTGCACTGGGCGTTGGAGCCTGCTTAGGATTCTCTCTCTCTCCCCACTCCTTTCTATAAAGAAAGGAAGGAAGGAAGGAAGGAAGGAAGGAAGGAAGGAAGGAAGGAAGGAAGGAAGGAAGGAAGGAA
>NW_019154091.1:43221984-43391704 GCF_002288905.1 Enhydra lutris kenyoni
ATTAAACTTGTCTAAATTTGAATCCCTGCTGTTCCACCTAATAGCCTTGTTATTTTGAGGAGGATATTAGATCTTTGTGTTTTAACAAATAACATCTACCTTGCAATATACATACATACACACATGCATGCACACAATATATGTAGCACAATGTCTGGTCAATAGCAAGTGTTCAATAGTGGTACATCCTAAATACTACATACATACACACAAACACACACATATCACAACAATCTTAAGTATATGGACCGTAAGATGGGTATTCTAAATGTCATTCTTCTATTTAGTAGTATATATTGCAGAAGTTTTTGCAAGTCTAAAATAGTGATAATGACAACACGTTTAGGAATTTTTGTAAGTATTATGTTAAACAGATAATTTGTATGGCAGGACCTAGAATCGTACCACATAGATTTTGCTCAATCAGTGTTAGGTTGAATTTAAATTTGACAGTCTATGAAAGCATTTTTACCATGTGTACCACAAACTCTAGGCACTTTGGTACACAAAAGCCAACATGTTTAAAATAATTACTTTGTCCTAGTGACACCTCATAAAATTTCAGTGCTTGAATCTTGTGCAACATTCAGCTCATCACACTTGACATTCTTGCTTAGTTTGGAATCTAAAAATGCTGGTATGCATGTGATATTGTAGCAACCAAGAACTGAAAGTCTCCTTAAAGATCATCAAGTATGATCAAAATCCAGTCCAGAGAGCTAAGATACCTTGTCCAAGATGTTACGGTTTTTGAACTTCTTCGGGTACTGGAAATGGTATTCATCATAGGTCTGAGACTTTGTTTACGAAGTGATTAGTAGCAATTGTGTGGACAGCATTTTGATAGCCAGGTGAGTTATTTAAACACGTTAAGAGAGAAAGCCTATGAAGTCTTAGCAGGGAGTGGCTCAGTAAGACCAGACATTTTATTTTTAATAACCAGTCATTGATAGAATCATAAAATTCCATATTTTAACCTGAGGTCATATCACAGGTCTATGGAAAGATAAAACAATGGTAAAAAATGCATTTTTTAACTTTAAAATAACATAAATTTTGAATATAAAGTTTTTCAAATTATAATATGAATTTTATACCACGTTCCCTAAGACAGTGTTATGTGTTCATAGTTCTGCCTAAAGCATCTTGGAACATAGTTCATTGATCTTTCAAGAATAGAGGGTGGAATTGCTACTGGGATTTGGATGTGGATGTCTTTCTGGGAAAATTAGTTACTCTAATCCTGATCATTAAGCCGCCCAAGTAGCTCTTGGCTCCATTTCTATTCACTATCATGATTTTTTATCATTTAAGTCATCAGCTAAGCTGTGCTGATCTAGGAGGTGGGGAGAGGGAGCACATTAGTGGAGTACCAAGAATCGTTTTTTATATTAAACTCATTTTTAATGAAGTATGTACACATGACAATTTATGCCCGAGAAACTGCAATTGACTATATTTTCATGGCATTTATCTTGAAGTGAAATGTTTCCTTTGAGCTCATTTCAATCTCTTCCCAGTACTTCTATTTTGGAGCCAGGATATTGATGTCCATTAACTAGTGAGGTAAATCACCAGTATAAATATGTTAGTGATATTCCCAAAGGCAGTACCCTGATTTTTTTTTCCACATGTAAAGATGACAATCGGTTCTTTGGAGAAGCCAGCTATTAACTACCTGCTGAGTTTATTTGCACATGTCCTTCTCTGTTATATTCAGGCATCTAGAAATTAATTTGTTGCTAGATTACTTTTTTTGTATATATGATTATATTGAATAATATGAGATTTTGACCAAAAAAAAAAAAAAGTAGGGCAATTCTAAAGCATTATTTTAGGTCATTCAGTCTCTAATCTTTTCTAGGGCTCTTTTGCATGTAAAGTGTCTTTTTATTAAGTTATGGAAATTGGAACCCATCTCCTAGTTTCTAAAAACAATTATTATTTTTGTGTGTGTACTAGAGGTGTTTATTCTTTCTCCTTTTTCTATTATGATGCCTTTTCCTATTATATTGAATGTTCTGCTTTCTGACTGAAAATATCTGTTTTTCAGATCTTGCTTTTATTTTTGTATTCTTTCATTTTCTCAGGTGCTTATGCTTTAATAAGATTCCCCTGATTTGTGCTGCCTCTGTTAAAAGATTTTTTTCTGCTTACTTTATTGAGAATGGTTCTTTCACTAAAAATAATATATGGCACATTAGTATATGTACTTTGACCTCATTCTAAGTACCTTTATTTTTCAGCTCTTCAAGTATATACCATTTTACAATTTTGTATTATGAAACACTTTTTAGGAAATGCTGAATGTTGGTAAATGCATTACATGGCAATTGGAATTTTCTTCATCTGCCCATACTGTGATATATACAAACTTTTATTTTTTTAACTTTGGCTAGACTAAGAGGTAAGATCTCTTGAGTTTGACATCTGACATTATGAACTCAAGAAAGCCATTTTCCTTGGTGATGTGATAATAGTACCTTTGGTAGAATTAAGGGAGTAATATGATGATAATGCTTGTCCTTTGATTTTGTTATTTCTTGCTTTTACCCTGAAATAAGCATTCACCCCTTTGCTACTTAACTATTGAATCACATTTCTCAATAATTACTCTACTTTTTTTATCTTCTTAAAATTCAATCCATTCTATATACTGCTATTAAATTAATTATCTTAAAACACTCTTTTGTGCAAGCTGTTCGTCTGATTGGATCTTCACTGATACCTCATTGCTTGGAGGAAAGTCTTCAAAATACTTAGCCTGGCATTCAGAAGCCTGCAAAATGTAAGTCCAACCTCCGTCACTCTTCTCTAAATGATATACACAGCCACCTGCAGGATTTGGCAGTGTTAAAAGCTCTAGTTCTTCACATTATCGGCTTTAAAGCCTGCATGATCATGGGTAAGTTATTTCACTCTTTAAACCTCACTCAGTTTCCTCAGAGGTATAATGGCGATAATAGGAGTATTTATCTTATGAGATTGTTGAGTATTACATGTTAATATATGTAATGTATCTTGAACAGAACAGGCATAAATGCTTAGTTTAAGTTTTTAATTTTTTAAATATTTATTTGGTTCAAAACTTCTTTCACACATTGTATGTAACTTATTGCCACATTTTCCTGTTCCAGATCCTAGCCAAGTGAGAACCTTTTTGTTGCATGGGATAGTGATCTTGTCCTCCTGTGAAATAGGACAATTCTAAATTTGTGCTATTTGTTTTTTAATACTATACTGCCTTTAATTGCTAGTTCAATATTCAGATATGTATCTGAATATGTACTTTTTTCTTCCCCCAAGCCATCCTTATTATCAGAGTACTTACTAGGGTGCTTTGCATGTAATAGATGCTCAGCAAATACTTATTGATAGTAACCATTATAAAAGTTGCCAAAACACCCCTACAATAGTTATTATGTAATAAAAAACCCTATTACTTTCATTCCTATGATTATTCCTCTATATGGAATTAAGTGTCTTAAAATAAGAGACCAATAAATAAAATGTGATTGGATTTTTGTTTAAAAAGTTTGTGTAGGCATCTGTATACCTTTAGGTAAAAGTCATAAAAGATACACAACTGATAGAAAATAATAATTAGCCCTGAGAAAAGTGGGAAAACCAGTGGATTGAATAAATAAAAACACTCCATTCTTATTTCATGTAAATCAGATGAAAAGGGAGTTAAACTATGGTTGACTTGAACTTTTATATTCTGCAAGATTTTGAAATAAAAAAGTACAAATATGTATTATGTATGGAAAGATTAGTTCTCTGATCATGACAAAAACAATATTAAAAACAACACTTAGGACTTTCAGTTTCAGTTCTAACATGTGAAGAGCTCTGGAATTATCATTCCTACTTTCACAGTACAAAAACGGGCTGAAATAGCTGAAACCCAATGACTTTTCTTGGATCTTTCAAGAGAACTTGGGTCATAGGGAAAACCAACACCCTAAAAACTAGAGATATAGGTGGAAACAGAGAGTTACAGCAAGATCCGCCATCTGGGAACAGATGTATTGGAACCAGAAATAGGAATACTTACTTAAATGTTCCTATTACCAGATATAGTATGTCATCACCAGCTTTCCACAAAAAATTACAAGGCATCCTAAAAGCATAATCAGAAGAGACAGAGCAAGCATCTAGACCACATTCAGATATGACACAGATGATAGAATTATCAAATAGGAAATTTAACTATAGGTAATACGTAAAGTCATAAATGTAAAGGTAGGCAATATAAAAGAAAAGATGGATAATATAAGCAGAAAGATGAAAACCATAAGAATGGACCGAAAGGAAATGCTAAAAAAAAAAAAAAAAAATAGTAACTAAATAGAGAGTGCCTTCGATGGGCTCTTCAGAAGGCTATACATGATGAAGGGAAAAATCTGTGAATTTGAAGATACGTCAATAGGTATTACTGAACTGAATGAAAAGAGAAATGAGAAAAGTGGAACAGAATAGCCAAGAACAGATAACTATGAAAGGTGTGACATACATGTCATGGGGATACCAGAGGGAAAAGAAAGAGAGAATTTTATACACAGGAAGCCAAGTGAAATTACCCTTTAAAGGTGAAGGATAGCCACCCACTAGGGTGGCTACTATTAAAAACAACAACAACAAGAACAACAACAACAAAACCAAAAACTTAACAAACATTGGTGAGTATGGGAGAAATTGGGACATTCGTATACTTCTGGTGGAATTGTAAAATGGTATAACTACTATAGAAAATAGCATGAATTTCTTCGGAAATTAAAAATAGAACTATCATGTAAACAGCAATTTTACTTCTAGGTATGTATCTAAAAGAACTGAAAACAGGGTCCCAAAGATACATTTGCACACCCATGTTCACATCAGGATTATTCACAATGGCCAAGATATGGAAGAAATGCAGATGACTACTAATGGATAAATGGATAAAACATGTAGTATATGAATACAATAGAATGATATTCAGTCTTAAAAAATGAAGGAAATCCTGTCACATATGACAACATGCATGAACCTTGAAGACATTATGCTAAGTGAAATATACCAGTCACAAAAAAGACAAATGCTGTGTGACTTCACTTTCATGAGGTATCTAAAGTAACCAAATTCATAGAGAGACAAAGCAGAATGGTGGTTACTAAGATACTGAAAGGAACAGGGTTTGGCAGGGCAGGAGAGCTGTTGTTTAATGGGTATAGAGCTTTGGATTTGCAAGATGAAAAAGTTCTGGAGATCTGTTTCACAATTATGTGAAAATGTTTAACACTACTGAATTGCACCCTTAAAAATGGTTAAAATGTTAAATTTTAGGTTTTGCACATTTTTTACTACAATAAAAACAGTTACAGTCTCTGCCCACTTTTTTAAAAAAGGTAAAAAAGAAAAGAAAATAAAGAAGAAATACTTTTTCAGACAAACGTTAACTGAAGGAATTTGTCACCAGCAGACCTGCATTACAAGAAATGTTGAAAAATGTTCTTCAGAGAGAAGGGCAGTGATACAGGTCAGAAGCTCTGATATAAAGAAATGAGAAAAACTAGAAAAGGAATAAACGAAGTTACAAAAATCTTTTTTTTTCTGATTCTTAATGGAATAATAGATAACCTTTCATTCAAAATAATAATAGTGACAGCATTTTGAATGACTATTGAGTGATGATAGCATATAAAGAAGTGTAATGAATGACAGCAATATTGTACAGTATAGGAAATTAAGAATATTCTGTTACAAAGTATATATACTACCTGTGAAACAGTATAGTACTATTTGAAAGTGAACTTAGGTCAGCTGTGATGTGTTCTACAAACTATAGAGTAACCATTAAAAATAACTTAAAAGGTATGTATTGATATGATAAGAGATGAGAGAAAATAGAATAATATAAAATGCCCAATTAAAACCAGACCAAGCAGAAAAATAGGGGAAGATTAAAAATAAACGAAGATCAAATGCAGTGAATAGAAGAATTTACAAACATGGTAGATACTAATGAACTAGCTTTATAATTACTTTAAATGTAAATGGTCTAGATGCACAAATTAAAAGAACAGAGATTATTAAAGAGGATTAAAAACCACACCCCCAAAATGTTGATGTTTATAAGAAACTCATTTTAAATATAAAGATAATAAAGATTAAAGATTGGATAAAAGTATACGTGCTAACTCTAATTAAAAGAAAGCAACAGTAACCATATTAATTTCAGACAAAGCTAACATAGAACAAGGAAAATTGTGAGATAAAGAGGGACATTACATAATGCTAATGGGATCAACTCTTCAAAAAGCCATAACAATTCTTATTGTGTCTGCACCTAATAACAGAACATAAAAAGACATGGAGAAAGACTGATAGAATGGCAAGGAGAAGTGGACAATTCTACCATTATAGTTGGAGACCTCAATGCTGCTCTAACATATGGAAAATCGGTAAGGGAGGGCACAGTTGACTTGAACAGCACCATCACTTGACTGTTCTCAGAATTAACACACAAAAAATAACCTATAAAAGGAAAAAAATAATAAATTGAACATTTTCAAATCTGAAAGTTTGTGTTGTGTTTTGTATTTGTTTTTGTTTTTGTTTTTTTGCCTCAATTTATGTAAGAGGATGAAAGTTCAAGTTACAGAATGGGAGAGCATATTTGTGAACACATCTCACAAGAGGCTTGAATCTGGAATATATAAAGAACTCTTAAAACTCAACAGTAAAACTAAAAAACAACAACAACAACAAAAAAAAAAAACACAAAAACCCCACACTAATCTATTTAGAAAATAGGCAAGTAATATGAAGAGACATTTCACTGAAGTAGATATATAGATGGTACATGCATACATCGATGCCACGAACCAACAAAGGAATGAACATTTAACAACACTGTTATCACTACATACTTTACAGAATTACTAAAATAAAAAATATTGACAACATTAAGTACTGGCAACAATATGTAGAAACTTTATCATTCACAGATTGTAGGTGCCTACTCTGGAAAGCAATTTAGCTTGCCTATTTTCTTTCTTTCTTTTTCTTCTTTCTTTCTTTCTTTCTTTCTTTCTTTCTTTCTTTCTTTCTTTCCTTCTTTCTTCATTCATTCAAAAACAAACAAAATAAAACAAAACAAAACAAAAACTAAGTATCTAACTGCCAGCAGTTGCACTCAGAGAAATTGAAACTTATGTTCAGACAAAAACCAGCACACTGGTATTCATAGAATCTTTATTAATGGTAGCTAAAACACAGAAGAAGCCCAGATGTCATTCGATAGGTGGATAGTTAAAAAAACTGAGATACGTCCTTACCATGGAATATTACACAGCAATAAAAGGAAGTCAACTATTGATATACCCAACAACTTGGATGAATCTCCAGAGAATTAATCTACGTGAAAAAAGCCAGTGCCAAAGGTTATATACTATATTATTCCATTTATACATAGAAAAGACAAACTTGGGGTGCCTAGGTGGCTCCGTCCATCAAGGGTCTGCCTTTGGGCTTAGGTCATGGTCGTGGGGTCCTAGGATGGAGCCCTGCATTGGACTCTCTGCTCAGCAGGCAGCCTGCTTCTCCCTCTCCCACTCCCCCTGCTTGTATTCCCTCTCTCACTGTCTCACTGTCAAATAAGTAAATAAAATAAAAAAAAAAAAGAAAGAAACTTTTAGAAGTTATGAAAGGGCAACAGGAGGGATCCTTGTGGTGATGGAATTGTTTAGCTGTGGTGATAGATGTAGCAAACTGTGAAATAGAATTGTATAGAGCTAAATATACACTGTAGCATACATATGGATACAAGTAAATTTGGTAAATTTGAATAAGATCAGCAGTTGTATCAATCAGAAGTGTCTAAAGTTTGCCTATGATAACCCCTGACCCTAAATCTCTAAAAGATTGCTATATTGTGCTTTTTAACAATTTTTGAGGCTCAAAGATTTTTATTAAAGTTTAAAAAAGTCTTTTAAAAGAAGTATTAAAGAATTTGTGGACAGGTTTTAAAACCATCACAAAAAAAATCTTCTTTATCACATTAAAGAAATTTCATTCTTTTTTCCTAGCTTGTTATGATAAAAATCATAAATAGGGATGACCAGGTGGCCCATCAGTTAAGCGTCTGGCTCTTTTTTTCTTTCTTCATAAAGATTTTATTTATTGGGACTCCTGGGCTAAGCCACTGCCTTTGGCTCAGGTTATGATCCCAAGGTCCTGGGATCGAGTTCCACATCGGGCTCCTTGCTCAGTGGGGAGCCTGCTTCTCTCTCTGCCTCTGCCTGCGACTCTGCCTGCTTGTGTACATGCTCTCTCGCGCGCACACATGCACACGCTATCTTTGACAAATAAATAAATAAAATCTTAAAGAAAAGATTTTACTAATTTGACAGAGAGAGAGAGAGCACAAGCAGGGGGAGCAGCAGGTAGAGGGAGAGGGAGAAGCAGGATCCCCACCAAGCAGGGAGCCTGATATGATGCTTGATGCAGGACTCCATTCCAGGGCCATGGCATCATGACCTGAGCCACAGGCAGACACTTAACTGACTGAGCCACCCAGGCGCCCCAGGCATCTTGATTTCAACTCCTGTCATGATCCCAGGGTTGTGAGATGGGAGACCTACCTCTGGGAGCCTGCTCAAGATTCTCTCTGCCTCTCCCTCAGCCCTCCTCCCCGACTCCCTGTCTTTAAAAAAAAAAAAAAAAGTAAATGTTGAGTTTTACCAAATGTTTTCCTGCATCTATCAGATGACCATATGACTTATTTTATTTTCCTGTTAATGTGGTGAATTCCATAATTTTCAAATATTTAAATTTACCCAACATTTCTGTAATTAACCCTACATTGATCTTGATATATTATCTATTTAATATATCCTAGATTTAATATATCCTAGATCTTCTCCCTTTCCCTTGCCCCTCCCCCCTTCTCTCTCTCTCTCTCTCACTCTCAAATAAGTCTTTAAAAAAATTTTTTTCATCAAATGCTTGTGAGAGATATTGGCCTGCAAATTATGTTCTTGTGATACTTACATACTGTAGAAGCAAGGTTTTGATAGCTTCATAAAATGTTTATAATCTACTCCTTTTTGTACTTTCAAAAGAATTTTAACAGTTGTGAAACTTCATTATACCATGTGGACTTGGAGTTTTCTTTGCAATAAGAAATTCATGTTTTTAATAGGCATTAGATTATTTATGCATTCTATCAACTTCATTAAGAAGTATTAAAGAATAACTTGTATAATTAAATTGTTGAACTTATTGATATAACACTTTTCATAATATCATCTTAACTGATTTCTCATGTTTCTAGGATTTGTACTGATTCCTCCCTTTTTTAATTTCTGAGTTATAATTGTTTTCCTTCTTTCCTCTTGAGCAGTATTTCTGAGTTATCAATTTTTTAGCAGTCAAATAACTAACTTTACATTTTAATTTCATGTATTGTATGTTCTCCATTTTGTTACTTTTGTTATTTTTATTATTTTTTCTTACACATTCCTTAGTTTTCTCCTTTTTTTTTTTAATATCTAATTTATGATAGAGAGAGATAGCAAGAGAGGGAACACAAGCATGGAGAGGAGCTGGACAGGAAGGAGCAGGCTTCCCACTGAGCCTGGAGCAGGATATGAGGCTGGATCCCAGGAGCCTGGGGTCATGACCTGAGCTGAGCCAAACAAGCCACTAAATGACTGAGTCACCCAGGTGCCCCCATTTCTTAGTTTTCATTTGCAGTTATTTTTTCTAAGTTCTTGAGATAGAAGCTTAAATTCTTGATTTTTAGCTTTTCTCTTTACTAATACCTATTTAGTGTATAAATCCCCACCAAGCACTTTTTTTAAAAAATCTACATCTCACAAGATTTTATCTGCAATATATTTATTTCCTTTCAAAATATTATCGTATTTCTGTTTTCAATTCTTGTATTACATACTGATCATTTTAAAGTGTACTGTTTATTTTCAATAATATTGAATTTGTCTAGTTAGCTATTTCTAATGGATTACTAGCTGGTATCCAATTTGGGGAGAGAATAAACTGTTTTTTTTGGTTTTTGTTTTTTGTGTTTTTTTTTTATCAGGATATGCTTCATGTGTCTTTGAAGATACTATAAATTCTGTTTGTGTTGGTTGCAGCTTTCTATAAATCTCAATTAGGTAAAATTTGTTAATTCTGTTATCAGATTATCTATATCTCACATTATTGAAAGAGTGTGTTCAAGTCTCTCAATTTGATTGGAATTTGTCTAATTATCCTTTTAGTTCTATCAATCCTTGTTTCATATTGGAAATTATGTTAACATGCATATAAATTTGTAATTGCTACATTTTCCTGTTGATTGACTTCTTTTATCATGTGTAATGTATGTCTACATCAAATCATCTTGCTTTGAAGACATCTTGCTTGATATCAGTATAGATATATCAGCTTTAGTATACTTAGTTTTTCTTTCTATATCTTTTCCCATCATTTTATCAGCCTGTGTCCTTATTTTAGGATATATCTCTTCTAAAGAACACACATTTTTTGGGTCTTTTCTGTTGTATTTTCCTAACATCCTTGGACTTTTTTGTAGAGTGTGTAGTCCACTTAAATTTAGTGTAATACTGATTTATTTAGCAATATATATTATATACCTATGTAAAAGGACATACTTGTATTCTAGTGTTACATTTATTTCTGTTTTTTCCCTTTTCTCTTTTAAAAATTAAGCAGATACTTGTATTATCCCATTATTTCCCCTTTACCCTATTTCCTCTTCAATTTGTACATTGATTTAATTTCCTTTTAGTGGTTACCCTAGAGATTACAACATGTATTCTTATCACATTATGGTCTAACACAAATTATTATTTTACCATATTCTTGATGCCAATAGATCCTTAAAGCCCTGAAATTTCTTTTAACCTTGAACTGCCCCATATTATGTTATTGTCATTTATTTTAGTTCTTTACATAAGCAAAATTCCAGAAGACATTACAATTAGTGAATTGTATGATAAGTATTAATTTATATTTGCTCACATTTTTACCATTCTGGTGTTAGTTAGTATTCCTTTAATTTTCTCATTTCCCTTAGGGTCATTTTCCTTCTCTGCTTTTATCTGTGTATCCCTCTGTCTGTCTGTCATGTACCTATCAATTTATGCATTCATGACTATGGCTAGAAATTTATCTCAATCCTTGCCTGAAAAATTTAAGTTTTATCCTATTTTTAAGAATATTGCCCATGAGTAAGAATTTTACTGTTCATGGTTATATGGGTGTAGAATTCAGACTCATCTCCTCCTCTGACTCTAGTATTTTTAGGAGACCATTTCATTGTGTCTTCTGGTTTTCTTCACTTCTCTAGAACTCAGGTGTTAGTTTTATTATTGTACCTTCTAGGTTAACATTTCTAAAACCAGCCCCCCCATTCCTATGGGCTATCTTATATTTTTTGTTTTGAATTTCTTTTTTTTAGCAGTTTTGCTATGATATATTTATGTGACTTTGTTTACTTTCTCTTTCTTCCTTCCCTTCCCTCCTATTCTTTCTACCCGGTCCTTCCTTTCTTTCTTTCCTGTCTGTATATTTTTCATGTTTTGTTTTGATGAGGTCTTAAGTATGTAGATTGATGTCTTTTAGCAGTTTTAAAAAATGTCCAGCCATTCTCGCTTCAGATATTTCTTTTACCTTATTTTGTCTGTATCTCCCTTATTAGACTTGAATTAAGTTTAGACTAAATTTGAATTTTTGCTCAGATATTCCTTGTACTATGTTCTGTTTCAACCAACCTTTTTAATCTTGGTACTTCAATTTGTATATTTTCTATTGATCTATATTTGAGTGTAATAATCTTGTTCTGTTCCATCCAATTTGTAATTTAACCCAAAGATTGAATTCTTTAATATCAGATTTTGCAAAGTTTAATTACAGAGTGTCTTGATTCTGTTTTACATATTCTAGTCCTTTAGAGATGTTCTCCATCTTTTCCTCCATTTATCCATTTAAAATTTTTTTCTTTGACATATTAATTACAGTTATTTTCTGTTAAGTCCAATATGTGGGAAAACTGCAGATATCCATCTATTACCTACTGTTTCTGTTAATTACCAGCCATATATTATTGCCATGTTGCCTGTCTAGTAATTGTTGGGTTTTTGATGGATAATGTGTCAAGAAGTTATTTTTCACACACAAAAAAGATTTTCCTCCAGCTGATAAGGAATTGATCATTCTAATCCAATTAGAATTTAAACTTGATAGGGACTTAGCTGAATTATGATTCAGTCTCCCTTTGCTCAACTCCTGTCTAGGACATAATTCTCCAGGTCCTCTGATTGCATATTGGCTCTTCATTTTCTCATCCCTGAAATAATATATTTCAGACTTTGCCCTTCAGATGTTTCAGCCCATTCCCCAACATCCTGCCACATGTACTTAAAAACATGTCAATTGTTTGAAAAATGATACTGGTGATGGATTTGTCGTATGTCTTTGCTTTGTATCCTTTACAAGAGTTACAGGATAATTTCCTTTGCCGTCTAGTTGTTTTTTTTTCTGGCACTCTGGTCTCTGGTAGAGGTCTACATTTGGAAAATATCTAATAGGAAAAACATCCTCTGCATTTGCTTTCTTGTAAGTTTGCAGTTCGCCCATCAACAGTTTCTAAGGGGTAAAATACTGCTCGTTATTTTTTCGCCCAAAAGATTCTTTCTAAAAAAGAAAAAAAAAAAAGCCTGATCTTGAGTTCATGCATGAAATTGGCAAATAAAAAAATAAAATAAAATAAAAAACCAAACACCAAAATGGCAGGAGATTTTCATCTTATTTCAGAAAGCCCCTTCTGTCTATAATGTTTGAACTTAAATTCTTAATTGTTTCGAAAGCTTTTAGGTGTCTTTAAAAATATGTTGAAAATTGTATCCAATCTCTTCTAGTTGTTGAAGCCTGAGCTTTAGTCTACTAATATTATTTAACTTTTCCTCAAAATAAAATCCTTTTCTTGGCCTCAGTGTTAGGCAAAATTCTTAATTTTTTATAGTGGAAGTAATGGAAAATCTAATGTTTTTTAGTGTCATATTATATGTCATAGTCTATAAGATACGGCCTTTCAAAATGTCTTTTTTTTTTAAAGAGACAGGTTATACAGAAAAAAAAAGTAAAGTTTTTGCAAAAATACACAAAATATATTTGTGTATTTATGGACATTCACAATTAAAATTTAATTTACAATTAAATTAAAATTTCTGGACTTTGATAAATTTATAATAAGGTTGGTCATGTGTTTTCACTCTAGGAGATTGCTCTTTTTGCACACACCACAATTGTATTAGACTAATTTAAGTTTTCTATTAATTTTTCTATTTGTCACATTCTGTCATAACTATTATGTCTATACAACTCTTGTCATGAATCTGTGGAATTGAATCACCACACATTTTCTTTCTTTTTTTTTCCTACCTCAAAGGATAGTTTTTTTTTTTTTTCTTCCAAATTTTTATTTAAATTCCAGTTAGTTAACATAGTGTAATTCTGGTTTCAGGAGTAGAATTCAGTGATTCATTGCTTAACTTACCACACCCAGTGTTCAAATAACAAGTGCTCTCCTTAATACCCATCATCCATTTAGTCCATCCCCCACCTATATCCCTCCACCAACCCTCAGTTTGTTCTCTATCATTGAGTGTTTTATGGTTTGCTTCCCCCCCTCTTTTTTTCCCTTTCCTTATGTTCATCTCTTTTATTTTCTAAATTATATGTATGAGTGAAATCATATAGTTTTTGTCTTCCTCTGACTGACTTATTTTGCTTATTAGCATATTACACTCTAGCTCCATCTACTTCACTGCAACTGGCAAGATTTCTTTCTTTTTTTTTTTTTTTTAATGGATGAGTGACATTAATGTATATATTTCACATCTTCATTCATTGTCCATTCATCAGTCAGTGGACATTTGGGCTCTTTCCATAGTTTGGCTATTGATAATGCTGCTGTAAACATCAGGGTTCATGTATCCCTTTAAATCTTTATTTTTATATCCTTTGGGTAAATCCCTAGTAGTATAATTGATAGATGATAGGGTAGTTCTGTTTTTAACTTTTTGAGGAACCTGCATGCAGCTCTAGAGAGTGACTGTACCAGTTTGCATTCCTACCAAATGTGTAAGAGGGTTCCCCTTTCTCTGAGTCCTCACCAACATCTGTTGTTTACTGCATTGTTAAGCCATTCTGACAGGTGTGAGGCAGTATCTCATCATGGTTTTGATATGTATTTCCCTGATAATGAGAGATGTTGAGCATCTTTTCATGTGTTTATTTACCATCTGGACGTCTTCTTTGGAGAAATGACTATTCATATCTTCTGCCCATTTTTTAATTGGATTGTTTTTGGGGTGTTCAGTTTTATAAGTTCTTTGTATATTTTGGATACTAACCCTTTATCAGATATGTCATTTGCAAATATTTTCTCCCATTCCATAGGTTGCCTTTTAGTTTTGTTGATTGTTTCCTTCACTGTGCAGAATCTTTTTATGATGTTGAAGTCCTAATAATTCATTTTTGTTTTTGTTTCCCTTGCCTCTGGTCATGTGTCTAGTAAAAAGTTACTATGGCCCAGATCAAAGAGGTTGCTACCTGTGTTCTCTAGTATTTAATGGCTTCCTATCTCACATTTAGGTCTTTCATTTATTTTGTATTTATTTTTGTGTATGGTTTAAGAAAGTGACCACTTTCATTCTTTTGCAAGTTGTCTGGTTTTCCTACCACCATTTGTTGAAGAGACCATCTTTTTTTCCATTGGATAGTCTTTCCTTCTTTGTTGAAGATTAGTTGGCTGTATAGTTGTGGGTCCATTTTTGGGTTTTCTAATCTGTTCCTTTTATTTATATGTCTGTTTTTGTGCCAGTACCATACTGTCTTGATGACTACAGCTTTGTAGTCTGGAATCATAATGCCTCCAGCTTTGCTTTTCTTTTTCAGGATTGCTTTTGCTAGTCAGGGTAATCTTTTGTGGTTCTATATAAATTTTAGGGTTGTTCTAGCTCTGTGACAAATGCTGGTGGTATTTTGATAGAAATTGTATTAAATGTGTAGGTTACTTTGGGTAAGATAGACATTTTAACAGTGTTTGTTTTTCCAATCCATGAGCATGGAATGTTTTTTTCCATTTATTTGTATCTTCTTCTATTGTTCTATTGTTTTCTATAGTTTTTAGAGTACAGATCTTTTACCTCTTTGGTTACATTTATTCCTAGATATCTTATGGTTTTTGTTGCAGTTGTAAAGGGGACTGATTCCTTGATTTCTTTTTCTGCTGCTTTATTATTGGCATATAGAAGTGCAACAGATTTCTCTATATTGGTTTTATGTCCTTTACTTTGCCAAATTCATGTATTAATTCTAGCAATTACCATACATTTTTCTAAGTAACAGCTAAGACCTACATGTCTGCCAAAATGGTAACAGGATTTTGGGGTTTTGTTTAGTAATTAAAACTTAAGTTGAGATACAAAAAAAAAAAAAATTGGTGTCTCATTTTTACATTTGGGTGTGAAAATTTCTCTTAATGCCATGTTAATGTTGTTCCTAAACCCTCTAATAAGCATCATCATTTTATTGGAGAAATTAATGAAAAATTAGTTAACACATTTTTGTATTTGTGTTTTAATAGAGTGTGTTTTACTGATACATTTAACCTATTTATAACAGATATAATATTGATATTGCAATGCTGTGCTTTATATTAAGGATTATGGTCTTCAGAAAAACCTCTCACCTTTCTGTTATTTTTGTAGTAATTAAAATGTATGTTTTAAAATGTATTTGAAATGTATAAATTAAATAACAAGACAAGAATTATGGGAGAAATTAGGAGACTCAAGAAATTTTATTAGGGCATAAGTTCTATCCTTTTTTGAGTATATGGTTAATCAACATAGTTAACTTTTACATAACACTTAACAGATGCCAGGAATTACACTATTTGTTCAATGTAAATGATGACATTTAATCTTTATAACAATTAAATGTGGCAAGAATAATCATTATAATTGTTTTAAACATAAATAAAATAAGGCCTAACAAGGTTAAATAATGATTCTAAGATTTTATAGCTATAAAATAAGTGAGGTATCTTTGTTGAATCTTTTGAAATTATTTTCAAAATATGAGTTAGTTTCTTTTTTTTATCTCTTTCACTGTGGATCAGTAAACTGAAGTCTCCAACTATAAGATTATATTATTCTAATGACTGATGATGCATTTCACAGAATAATTTTCAACAATACAGATTGAGCTGGTTTTCTCTTTGTAAGCAGGTGGGAAAAAAACAGAAAAATGTGAAAAAATGATTAATTGAAATTCTAAGCCCTTGCTAGGAGTCTGGAAATGTGGGCTGGACCCAGAAACCATATACCACTTTGATTTGTTTTACAAGGATGATTAAAAAGTATCAGGCAATGTTAGAAATCTAACTTGGCAGTCAAAGCACAATTTACATCTAGCTAACTATATAAATAATATTTTATGCTAGTTTATAAGTGAAATCATACATACACATTGTTTCTCTATGCTCTTCCTAAACTACAAAGTAAGTAAGCATTATTTTCCCTATTTTACGGATGGAGTCACAATTGAAACTTAAGAAAACTGTAAGTTAACTACTTTGTGAGAAATTATTAGGAACATTTCACTGAGTAAGTCCCAACATCACCACAAGTTGGTTATAAGAAACAAAAAATTGAAGGATTAAAAGTAATCTAGTAAAGGGAGGAGAGAAAGCAGCAAGTTGCTATATCTACCTGATAAAGCTTTGTATCCTATCTTTTTTTATCACCCTGGCAGGAGGGAGGGCTTCTTCCATGAATTGTATATTTTAGTATCACACCTGAAACCTCATTTAATATAACCAGTGTTTTTTTTCTCTTGTGAAGGGAAAGCTCAGAGGTAGATGAAAGGACAGAGATCCCTCCCCACTCATTCTTTCATGACCCAACAAAATTAATATTAGTTACTGTCTGGAATTCAGGTTCATCTCCTGAACATACATACATACATGTATACACAGACACACCTAATATTATTTATGTGTCTATTTATGTACTAAACATTATATGTATATACACATTTAATATTATATAAACAAACCAAATTTAAAAATACATATGCATATTTAACATTTGATATAAATGTACATACACACATATGGGTTAACAAAAAGCAAATTTAAAAATACATACATACATACATATATACATGTAAAAAAGATGTCCAAGTGCCATCCTGAAGCAGAAAGTGAAGTTCAGAGGTAGAGGGATAGATCTGGAGAATCACTATTTTGTAAAAGATTTCCAGGTAATCCTTATAATCAGACATGTTTAGGAACAGCAGCTCATATTTCACAATGCAGTAAATAATGCACAGTAATACTCTGAGTATATAGATCAGTTGGTATCAGTCTATTACTTTCTCCTAGCTTTTATTTCAGAACCAGCTATCTCTAACTCCTCTTTCTGTGCACCTCTGTTCCTCTTTCTCTGTCTCTCTCTTCAAGTACTTCTCTTCCTATTGCCAATTTCTGGCCTTTTTGTGAGTGTTTGTCACTCCTGGAGTAATGTCTTATAGTTTCTCTTTTTGTATAAAATGATAGTTTTCCACTGGACTTAATGATATTCAGAAACCATTTTTAATTTTTTCTAACCAGACTACACAGATGTAATAGCCAACTGAAGCTTATTCTAAAAATCAAGTGTGAATCTCATGTTAATGCATATATAGTTTTTGGAGCATTGTACACCTTTTCCTTTCTTCTTCCCTCAGATTTATTTTTCTGGGATGTTATCCCTCCTGATTCTCCTTATATCCATAGAACTCATTTACAGGCTTATGAACTTAGTGAACTTCCAAGTTAGTTATTTCTTTTGAGAGAGGGAGAGAGAGATAGAGACAGAGAGATAAATGCATTGGCTAAGCAGGCATCTCTCTTATTCTTTAAATTTGGAGTGAATTATATTGTTGCAGAGGTAGTAGAAATACTTTCTCTTGGTGCTGCATATGTATTATTTGATCTGGTAATAAATGTAAAATATAGTCTTACATAAACATACATATAAGTTAACAGTTGAAGGTGGCAAATGAATTATAGAATACAAAACTAGTGCCTAGTAGCCTCACTGTTCTGTGTGTATGAAATTGTGTACTATGTGAACAGAGCTTCTTTAAAAGACTTTTCCTGAATTATATTTCTAACAGTGTAAGGAACCAGGACCTTGAAGTAAACCTTTTCATTTTTGAAAGTGCATTTACTACTTTAAGATTCTGTCTGGAATCCTCTGTGCATTTATACGCTGCTTCCTACTTCTTGCCCTGTGTACCTGAGTTCTGACACAGTGGAACATAAGAAACCAGCTTATCCTCCAAAGCTCATTTCTGACTGCTGATAGGGTACAGGTCAGTGCTAGTGTAGACTGCTGAATCTTATTTCTTTGTTACCTGTGAGCTCTGTGTTGAAACTCAAGTGAAATGCAATATTTTAAATCAATCAATCAACAAATGTTGATTGATCACTCATGATATGTTAGGAAAAGTAGGATATTAAAGTTCTATGAAGCAAGACCCATACCCACAGGGAACTTAAAATTTAGTTAGCTGGTAATTTTTTTTTTTATGTGAAGAATTACATACCAATAATACCATAGATAGTGTTAAAATGCAAGCTGAAGTTTAGGAGATAGTAGTTGCAAGATATATAGTAGAAAAAATATTGGTAAAATATTAGTAACCAGAATATTTGACTATTGTCTACCTATCAGTGAAGAGATAAACAATTCACGGGCAAATGATATAAACAAATAATTCGGCTTGCAGGCAGTAGTTTGCTGATTCCTGAGGTAGAAGGCTATTGTTATAATACTGATAGCACTGATTATGATGACAACAGTGATAGTTACGAGATAGGACTGCATGTATACTTTGCAATCAGTCAACAGGTTTTGCTCTAAGTTTATTGTGGTTTGGGAGAAAAAAATGTGTCAGAGATGATTTCAAGATTTGATCTGAGCAACTCAAGGTGAAGATTGCCATTTCACCAACCTACAGAATGAAAGGGAATCAGATGTGAAAAAGTCAATTAGAAATTCAGATTGGGACATGTTAAGCTATTTGAAATCCAGATGGGAAATGACTAGGAAGTAATTGGAAAAACAAATCTGGAGCTCGTGATCTTTGGGATGGAGATAAACTTTTGGAAGTTATCAGTGTAGAGATAGTACCAAAGTCATGGGACTTGATCAGATTACCAAGAAATAAGCATAAAGTGATTTTAATAATGGGCCATGGACTAAAAACAATAAGGACACATGCAAATGATAGGGTATAGTGAAAATTTATTAGAGGAAAAGGTTCTAGTTCCTAGCAATAAAGAAAAGTTGTTGCACTTGGCTTCTAGAGAACAAGCTGGAAAAACCAGAGATTGTCAGAGGATAATTATTGCCATTGAGATTATGGAGAAGTTTTAGTTGCTGATAATAGAAGAATTTATCATCTTAACCCTGGGAGTATATAACTGAGGTAGAGCTGGATCAAGATAATCTGAGTAGAGAAGGTTAAGAAACTCAGAGGCTATATTTGAAGAACTTTTTATGTGTTTATTAAAGTTATGAAGAATATTGACATGAGAAATATGGAAGCTATAATGGAGCTAAATCAATAAATGAAAAGAAATACTGAGTCTCTAGATAATTACAAAAAGAAAGAATAAAGATGGATGAAGACATTTACATGAGTCAAAATATTTTTTTCCAATTTTTATTTGTAAATGGAATAGGGAGAGAAAATGGTCTGGAAGTAGCAATGAGAAATACGGACCACACTTCCAAAGTTGGTACTTTGAAAGCTATGGGAGAAAAAACATATCACCTGAGAGAACTGCAAGGAAACCACTGTGGTTAGAAAACTACCAGGTTTCAAGTAAAACAGGAAGGTGAAGGGAATGCTCAGAGAAGATACTAAGACTAATGGAGACTGAAATCCCTGTTTCAGGAACAATGGAAGATTCTTGGGAGTTGGGATAAAGCAGGAGATGGAGTCATCATAAGGGTGCATGGAAACTTATAAGAATGGGATTCTAGGTGATGAGAAATGGCAATCGTCTTTTGGGAACTGAAGTAAGCAGAAATAAAGGACATGATTAGTCCTGATAGACTACAAGGTAGTCCAGGCTACTGAGGCTATGGACCATGAGGAAAGGGAAGGTAATGGAAGAATTGCCAGAAATGCGAAGCCAGGGCATCTCCTTTTTCTTCTATGGATGGAGATGCAGAGCCCACAGGAGGGGCAGTGTTAATCAGAGGTGGTGGGATTTATGTTTTACATAACAATGAAATAGGAGTAGAATTAAAGAAAGAAAGAAAAGGACAGACAGGCAAGCATTCTCAGTACAATTATTAATATTAATTTGAGAGGAATGAGGTTTTGGGCCCCCCCCCCCCGCTTTTTGGTAGAAAGTAGCCATGTTTAAACTTTGAAAATATATGGTAAAATATACATGCTAAAAAATTAGGGTAGCCATTTATATAGATGGAAATGAAATTTATAGCTTCTGATATAATACGGAGTAGAAGGATAAAAGAGAAGGAGGGGATAAATAATAGCAAATCAACAGAAGACAAATATGAAAAAAATCAGTAAACAGAAAACAGAAGTAAGGTAGACTTTGATATATCAGCAATTATAATAATTACAAATGAATTAAACTCATCTATTAAGGGGCACCTAGGTGGCTCAGTGGGTTAAGGCCTCAGCCTTCGGCTCAGGTCATGATCCCAGGGTCCTGGGATCGAGCCCCTCATTGGGCTTTCTGCTCAGCAGGGAGCCTGCTTCCCTTCCTCTCTCTCTGGCTGCCTCTCTGCCTACCTGTGATCTCTGTCCGTCAAATAAATAAATAAAATCTTTAAACTCATCTATTAAAATCTGAAGCATATAAGACTGATTTTAAAATTAAAACTAAATTTAATATGTGCCTAAAAAAACATTTAAAACATTAGGACACATTGAATATGTAGATTGTTCTGGGTTGCATCGACATTTTAACAATATTTTTTCTTCTAATCCATGAACATGGGATGTTTTTCCATTTCTTTCTGTCTTCCTCATTTCTTTCTTAAGTGTTCTGTAGTTTTTAGAGAACAGATCCTAGAGTATAGATCTGTAGTTTTTAGAGTACAAACCTAACCTTTTGGTTAGGTTTAGTCCTGGGTATCTTATGGATTTTGGTACAATTATAAATGGGATCAGTTCCTTAATTTCTCTCTCTTCTGTCTCATTTGTTAGTGTATATTTTTTTAAATTATTTATTTATTTATTTGACAGAGATCACAAGTAGGCAGAGAGGCAGGCAGAGAGAGAGGTGGAGGCAGGCTCCCTGCTGAGCAGAGAGCCTGACACAGGGCTTGATCCCAGGACCATGGGGTCATGACCTGAGCTGAAGGCAGAGGCTTAACCCACTGAGCCACCCAGGTGCCCCTGTTAGTGTATATTTCTATCCATTGATTTTATGTCCTGCCACATTGCTGAATTCCTGTATGAATTCTAGAAATTTTGGGGTGGAGTCATTTGGGATTTCCACATAAAGTATTATGTCATCTGCAAAGAGTGTGAGGTTCATTTATTCTTTGCCAATTTGAATGCATTTTATCTCTTTTTATTGTCTGATTGCTGAGGCTAGGACTTCTAGTGCTATAATCAACAACAGTATTGAGAATGGGCATCCCTGTTGTGTTCCTCATCTTATGGGAAATCTCTCAGTTTTTCGCCATTGAGAATGATATTTGCTGTGGGTGACTATTTTCTATAGGTGACTTTTATGATATTGAGTTATGTTCCCTCTATCCCTACACTGTGGAGAGTCCTAATCAGAAAGTATGCTATATTTGCTCAAATGCTTTTTCTGCATCTGTTGAGAGGTTCATATAGTTCTTGTCTTTTTGTTATTAATGTGGATGTTGTACTTTGCCAAATGCTTTTTCTGCATCAGTTGAGAGGATCACATGGTTCTTGTCCTTTCTTTTATTAATGTGATGTATCACATTGATTGAGTTGCAAATATTGAACCACTCTTGCAGCCCAGGAATAATCCCACTTGGTTGTGTTGAATAATCCTTTTAATGTACTGTTGGATCTTATTGGCTAGTATCTTTGTATTTTGGCATCCATGTTCATCAGGGAAATTGGTCTGTAATTCTTCTTTTTTGGTGGGGTCTTTGTCTGGTTTGGGGACCAAAAATACAAATATAGTGATCCAAAGGGGCACCTTCACCCCAGTATTCATAGCAGCAGTGTCCACAGTAGCCAAACTGTGGAAAGAGCTAATATGTCCATTGGCAGATGAATGAATAAAGAAGATGTGGCATATATTATATACAATGAATTATTATTCAGTCATCAGAAAGAATGAATACTTACCATTTACATCGACATGGATGGAACTGAAGGGTATTATGCTGAGCGAAATAAGTCAATCAGAGAAAAACAATTACCATATGGTTTCACGCATATATGGAATATAAGAAACCAAACAAAGGCTCTTAGGGTAAGGAAGAGAAACCTGAAGGGGAGTCATCAGAGGGAGGAAAACCATGAGAGATTCTTAACTATAGGAAACAAGCTGAGGTTTGCTGGAGGGGAGGAGGATGAGGGGGTGGGGTAATTGGGTGATGGGGATTAAGGAGGGCATGTAATGTGATGAGCACTGGGTGTTATATGCAACTGATAAATTATTGAACACTACATCCTAAACTAATGAATACTATATGTTGGCTAATTGAATTTTAATAAAAATTTAAAAAAAAATTAAAACAGGAAAAATGAATATAAAATGTGAAATATACATGAGAAAAATACTAAACAAGTTATTAACATCTTTCAAAATATGATTTTAGCAAATGGATGTATAAAAAACATAAAAGTAAAAGAAAATTTATAAGAATGTTATTTAAATAGTAAACTTGTAGGCACCTAATAATGCATCTTTGAAATACAGAAAATGAAACAAGAAGACAAAATTACAAGAACATGTTACCGTAGTATAAAAGGTTAATACAAAAGTTTTAGATGAAATGGGTGATAATTATCTACAGTATAGAATATTTGCACTATAATTTGATGTAGTATGTTTAAGTAGATTTTTGTGAGCAATGAAAAGAAAGTGTTCTTTTTTTTCCTCAAGCATTCATGGAACATTGGCAAAGATTGAGTATCATAAAAGTCACAAAGAAGATCTTACCAATTTTTATTAAGCTTTAATTATCAAGTCATGTACAGTGAACAAAATTAAATAAAATTAGATATCATGAAGAAAATATGACTTAAAATAAAACATCTAGATACTAAAATTTCACTCCTACATAGTTCAAATTAACATTAATATTTTATTTCTTTTCTTTATTTTTTAAAATATCTGTTTCTTTATTTGAGAGAGAGAAGGAGGTGGAGGAGAAGGGTAGGGAGAAAGAGTCTTAAGCAGATTCTCTACAGAGCAAGGAGCCCAATGTGGGAATCGATCTCAGGACCCTGAGATTAGGACCTGAGCTGAAATCAAGAGTCTGATGCTTAGCCAACTACACCACCTAGGTGCCCCTAATATTTTATTTCTTTTAAACTACAAAAGTCTTAAAGCAATTATAACACAATTTTTGGTAATAGGTATATTTGCAATTTTATATTATTAGTTTAAGTTTTGTATATTTTATTTCACCTATTTTTTTTAAAAAAGCAACAACCCTGACAATCAGAAGCATACTAACTAATGTTGTAATGACATGATATTTCACTCATGAGACTGAAAAATTGATAAAATTCAATGTTATTTAGGATTGGCAAGGATACAGAAAAAATGTACTTTCACACAATCCTGTACCAATGGAGTAAATAGATGCTACACAGAGCAACATGAATATAATCTAATGAGTAAAAATGCTCATTTTCTAATATTCAGCAATTCTGCTGTTCATATACCTTAAAGAACATTTTGTAGACATACACATAGGCCGTATTATAAAACTAATCAAGTGTTGTCTACAAAGGTGAGAAACTGGAAACTTACTTATTCATCAATAGGAGATGAATGAATAAATAATGGTATATCTATACAATGTGTTACACTACACAGCAGCGGGTAGGAGTAAACTTTATCTCACTATTATACATATATATGTGTGTAGGTATATGTGTGTAACTATATTATTTTCTACAACCTTTCTGAAAGAAAAAAATTGAAATAAATCATCAATCCAGTAGTGTAATTTTCATGTTTTATGTATCTCTTTTTCTGCATCTATTGAGAGGTTCATATAGTTCTTGTCTTTTCATATATATATAATATTTAATTTATATTTATTAATATGAAAAATGTATATACACACACACTTATGTGCATGGATACAGATGGATATTTGAATAAAAATTAAAAAAGAAAAATTGCATAGAAATTGTGAAAGGATTAGCTCTTGGAATGGATAGAGGACATGGAATGGGATAGAAATGTTGACAAAGGTGGATTTTTAAATGTTTTATTAATACTTAAATAATGATATACATACACTTATTCTTAATTATATATATGCATATACCAGTAGTAAGTTTTAGAGAATATGTATGTGAAAAGAATAATAAAAGCAAACATGACAGAAGTATAAAGAGTTAATTCTTGGGGCATACACTATGAGTCATTTTTTTATGGTTTGTACTTTTCTGTATATTTTAGATATTTTAAAACAAAACTTAAAATCCCAATGTATTTGATAAATAAATACATCAACAGATTTTGTGGGACAAGAGATTATTTTCAAATGAATTGACAGTAAATTCTACTTTATTTCAGGAAAGGTAGAGATCCATGTAAGCTGTGGTGTTTTGAGACAGTTTCAATAATGAGAATGTGCTGTGGTAGGAATAATGTGTGGACACTTGCAGATGGAGAAGAAAAGTCATTTCTGGAATACTGAATGGAATAATCTAAAGAGGAAATAGCTAGGTTTATATTCAGAGAGCAGTAAGTAGACTAATGAGATGAGCACCTAGCCATATCCAGATTAAATGGAAAAATGGATTAGGCCAGAGATTGCTGGTAAGCAATACAGAAATATTAAAAACCACAGAAGACCAGAAAGGTGCATAATCTGCTTTAGGGAGCGAATAAAAGCAGGATTATAGAACGGTATTCTCAGAGAAGTTGGTGTTCTTGGTAGGGAATCAAGGTAAGGACTTATATGCAAGATAAAAGTAAAGAAAAGCCAAGACCTGGTTACTGAATGAGACTATCGGTTTAGTTAGAAGAGAATGAGGGGAGAATCTGCTTAATGTGGTATCTTTGATTTCTAGGTAGTGGTATCTTTGATTGCTAGGTAGATACTCTTATTAGCTTCACCAGTGCCCAATTGCTAAACCTTTCTTCCTTGCCTTTCCAGGTCTTTATGCAGTTAAGTGTGCCCATGCGACACTGTTCTTCCACATGAGATGTAAGTAGAATTTGTTGGGGGCTTCTGTTGAAAATTTTGCTTTTCTGATAAAAAAGACTTTTTTTTTTTCTTTTGGGTTATGTTACCCGTTTCTTCCTTCTTCTTGTGTCAACTCCAAACGTAATGGATATCACTCTAGCAGCTTTCTAGCAACTCTAAAGGCCAAAACCCTCATAGAAGTTCTGGTATGGACATCATTGTACAATCTAGGCCACAGCTATTTACCTCTTATTATGAGAGAAAAATTAGCCTCAGTTTATGTAGTGTATTATGATTGAGTTTTTTATACTTACAGCTGAAAGCATTCCTGATACATTTGTTATATAACCTAGAAACTTATTTAAATGTTGAGTTTTAATTTCCTCATTACTTCATTTTATGTGTATTGAATGAGATAATAAATATTTTGTGCTTAGCTCAGTGCTTAATATAAAGACTGCTTAATAAGTGGTATTACTCATTGTAGTCACTGTTAAAACAAGAAATTTTTTTTTTTTTAAAACAAGAAATTTTAAAAAGGAATTGGTGACAAGGCAGATTTGAGGCAGATTGAGGAAGATAATTCCTATATTGTTCTTGCTTAGGAATAGAGATGGTCCCAGATTTGCAGCTAGACTAGAGATATGGGTTAAGTGCATTAGTCATCAAGATTGAATGGATATAGAAATAGGCCTAGGAATAATTACTTATATAAATTTATATATATATATATATATATATGTTATATAACATATATACATATATGTATATATAAGATTTTATTTATTTATTTGACAGAGATCACAAGTAGGCAGAAAGGCAGGCAGGGGGTGGGGGGAAGCAGTCTCCCTGCTGAACAGAGAGCCTGATGCAGGGCTCAATCCCAAGATCCTGGGATCATGATCTGAGCCAAAGGCAGAGACTTTAACCCACTGAGCCACCCAGGTGCCCCTAAATATATTTTTGATATATAGTTAATATTCCCATACTGATGGTGCACATGTGCCCTGATATGTGTTACACAGCATGGGTTAATCTCACTTGGTCTAGATTGGCCCCAGATGTATAACTACAGCTATTGACTTAGAACTATAGCTACTTATAATCAGTGCTGAGGAATCTATTAAGAAAAAATGATGTTCTGTAACCACAGGTTTCATATTTTTTCATGAGTTATTTTATGTCAGCATTGCTTAGTAATAATAATTGAGTTTATTATTTGCACTTGGTTTCGTGGAGCCTGGCCTATATGGCAGGGCAATGGGGGTGCCAGGGTGGTTGGGGAGAAATATGGTTTCAATGGCTAAAGGAGGCCACGTAGTTAGAATATGTCCAAGAAGAGGCTGGGGGGCACCTGGGTGGCTCCGTTGGTTAAGCATCTGCCCTCGGCTTGGGTCATGATGGATGGATCCAGTCCTGAGATGGGTTCCCTGTTCAGGGGAAAGTCTGCTTCTCCCTTTCCCTCTGCTCCTCACCCCTGCTTATGTGCACTCTCTCTCTCACTCTCTCTCTCTCAAATAAATATAAAATCTTTAAGAAAAACAAAGGAGAAGAGGTTGGGGTTTCTGATAGTGAGATATGGGGTAGCAATTAGAGATCTGCACAAGTATATACCATGTAACTCGGGCAGTGGAAAGAGAACAAAGAAGCCTGAATTGGTGTCTCCAGACAATTTAGTTCTTCTGCTCCTATATTCTTCTCCTGCTGTTGCTGTACTATACCTTTTACTAGTAAAAGGCTGTTACAGGGGTATAAACCATTTGGTCCAGTGAGCCCTTTTAATAAACATTAAGATCATTAATAGATAATTAATGTGTATGCTTATGGTTAAATGCTATCATATTAATAATTATATCATATTTATAGTTTAAATAATTATGGCACAAACAATGTAATAAAATAATCACTCATCAGATTCCACCACCAATATTTTTTAAAGGCTCTCTTCACATTTTTGACTTCTCCAGGGCTAAAAACTACCTTGAATTTTTATGTTAATCAAATACTTACTTTCCTCTAGAGTTCTACTCCATTTGTATGTGACCCTAAACAAATATTATTTAGAATTTGTCTGGTTTTGAAGTATGATGAATGAAATCATAAAGTATGATTTATTTTCTGACTTGCTGTTTTTCTGCTTAATGTCGTGTATTTGAGATTCATCCGTGTTGTTTTTTGCAGCTATTGTTTATCCTTTTTAATGTTTTATATTCCATTGTAGGAACCTACCATAATTTATCTATTCTCCCACTAACTGACATTTGGTTTACTTCCAAAATTTTGTTATAAACAGTTGTCACAATTAATATTCTTGGCTATGACTCATGGTTGGACAGATGCAAGAGCTCCTCTAGGTAGATGCATAGAAGGGGGATTTCTGAGTTACAGGTTTTGCACATGTTCAACTTTATGAGTTTATGCCATAACCCAAGGTTGTACCAATTTGGACTCTTGCTAGCATTTCAGTATGATTTTCCATAAGTGAGTTATTTGTGGGCAGTTAAGTACCCATAGATTCTTAAGGAAATAAGTAAGGTCTTTGTAGTGTAATATGTCTTAAATTAAATGTTGGGAATTTTTAGGACAATATGTTTGAGTACTTTTAGATATTTGTTTAGATTCATATATTTGTATGCCACGAGAATCAGTGAATTTTCTAATTAATTTGGAATATTTTAGATTAAATATTGGGTATTTACACTTTAATGCTGTTTTTCTGCTTTTTTAAAATCAGAAAATCATGTATTTTTGTTTTATAAAGTTTAATAGGACATTGGAGACTGACAGAAACTAGTCAAGATATCTGCTTTATACAAACTTTATAGAAAGCTTTATTGTAATAACCATAATGAGTATATTATTTTAGGGCAGCTGGAAGCTCTGCATAAATGGGATTGTTTGACATGCAGTATTTTATGATTTAAAGCTTCATTTTTGTTTTTTTTTTTTATCAAGATTAGTACTCCAGAATCTGCCTGAATGCCATGTCTGAAAAGTTATGGTTTAATAAGAAATATCAGATATAGCATCAGGAAAATTAAAAGATTAAATCTGCTGGTTCCCAAATATAATCCTGGGAAAAATCATGTAAATTCTCTGCCCACCAGCTCCTTCACCTGTAAATTGCTGATCTTTTGTTATTCTTAGCTAAGAGAAATTGTATAGAAGAAAGTACTTCATAAAGTCCAAAATTCCTACCTAAGATATTGTCAGGTGCCCAATTAGTTATTTTTATTATAAGTCATAGTTCCTTGGTACAAGCAACATAAGACCAGTTACATGGAATAGGAATTTACTAAAGAAGTTATTTAAAAACCCAAAGTATCGCTAAGAGGGCAAAGGAACCAGCAGAAAAACCCCAAATCATGCAACAGTACTGGTTCAGCAATGATGTTACTTCCTCCCCTTTTGCATCTCAGTTGCCCGCATGTGCATTTCTGATAAAATGGGAACCAGAGACTGTATTTTGCTGCCAACACTGCCAACCTCTGCCTTGCTCTGGCCACTTCTGTGGGGCTCTCCATTTCTTTGCACACTAGCTGATGAATCAATTTCTAGGGTGATTTTGGTGATTGGCATATCAGGTGACTGCATCAAAGTCAAAAGGAAGAATAGAAAACAAAGCAGACTATTTGGAACAAGAGTTTCAGTTAAGGGGAGTCAGGTCATGCTTGGTGACTACAAGTAATGAGTAACGCCCATATTGTTTTCTTTAATTCCTCCAGAAATGTTGATAAAACAAAGGTGCAGAAACGTTATCTATCTAAATCACAAGAATTATTATGGGGCAGACTTATGAATTGAAACCGTATGTGCCTTGACTTCCAGAATACAACCATCAAACTATTCTAAATTGTTTCAATAAGAGGTGAGCCTGCTGTGCTTACTTCAGTGTTTTCTTCCCCTTAATACCTGGGGACCAAGGAATAAATTGGATCTCTTATAACATTACTAATGCCCTAGAATAGTTAATGATAAAGCTATTAACTTCAAAAACACAACACAAAACAAAACATGGTGTTTTTCCTGGTTTGTGTGGGCAAAGGTTCTCTATGTTTTAAACTGTGCATTGTGTTATAAATCCTATATTTTGTCATAAATCAAAAAGAGTGAAAACTGTATTAAGAAATGAGTGTGCTGCTGAGACGCCGGAACAGATTCATCCATTTAAATAGCATGCAGATCTGTCTACATTTCATTGACCCCTTTCCAAATATAAAGTACTGCATAAATTCTTAATGATAACAACTGTGACCTAAGTTACTGTTGTCTAATGGCTTTCAGTTTTAAATGTTGATGCAGTAAGTCCAGTTCATGAGAGACTAGTGCCTACACCATGGAAACCTCTATCACAATCAGCACTACTTTGCAGGCTAAGCAGAAAGGCCAAAGTTTGAGTAAAGAGGCTAAATTCCCTTCTTTTTGTGGCACTTGCTACCAGCTTGGTATTAGAATATTAAATATAGCCACTTTACACAAATTCGTATTTAAGGATGAGGGAAAGCATGACAGAGGCAATTTGCATTGAGACGACAATGTTATGTATTGGAATGGGTTTAAGGTAGAGTTGGAAGACCTAGCTATGTTTGAGCACCTGGGCTATTGTAACCTTAGGCAGGTCCCTTAAACTTTGTCACCCTTAGTTACTTTATCTGTAACAGGGATGATAGTTTCTATTGCACAACTTGGTATATCTTTAAAAAAAAAAAAAAAAAAGGAAAAAAAAGAATGAGAAAGCATTGTGGTAAACTGCTATTCAGATGTAGATCATGAGTATTATTGTTTTTAACTTATTGTTAAATGATTTGTCACACAATTTGATAGCCAGTACCTACAATGGTTTAAAAAAAAAATAAGGAAAAGGAAAATAGTGAAACATGTATGGACTCAATCAATGCCCCATTGTACTTTTTTTTCAGCTTTCTGAGGTATAATTGACAAACTTGTAAGACATTTATAGTGCACATTATGATGATTTGATATACGTATACATTTTGAAAAGATTCTTCCCATCTAATTAACTAATCATCCCTCAACTCACATATTTACACATAGGTTTTGTGTTTGTTTTTTTTGGGTGAGAACAGTATTAATTTTTATTTGGGGGAAATGTGAGTCTTCTTGACTCTTACTTGGTGGGGATTTATTGTTTATAGTGACAGGTAGGCCGCTCCCACTGAAGAGAGGTTGCTGCTCTTATTACTAAGCAGAGCTCCAGAACTGCTTTATGGTTTCAGCATTGCCTAAAATACAGCTCTTAAATTCACTGGCATATCCTAACAATTCTGTCTGAAATGATATCTGAAATCCATTCATTTTCTCTGTCTTGTCTGCATGCTTCCACTCTTTCTCACTTTTAATATATTCCTCACTTACCGCCCTTGAAGTCTTTAAAAAAAAATAATTAAATCATGTTTCTTCCTGACTTAAAAATATTTAATGGTTTCCCATTGCATTTAAAATGAAATCCAGACTCCAGGTATGCAGAATCTGGTACCTGCCTCCTTCTGTATTTATATCTGATGTCATTCTCCTCTCTCTGACTTCAACCATAAAGGCATTCTTTCCTATCTTCCATTTGGCCAGCGCTTTGCTGCCTCCGAGAGTTTTACTGATGCTTGCTCCTCTGGAATACTCATCGTCCTTATTTTCCCAAAGTTAACACCTCCAACTTCAAGTCTCAAGATAAATGTCAGCTCTTCAGAAAGGCCTTTCCTGACTACCCTCCTTACTCCCACCCCTCATTTAAATTAAATTATTTGTTACTATGCTTTTGGTCTGGCTTCTTCATTAGAATGAGAGCTGCATGATGGCAGGGGCCATGTTTATCAAGATCACTAATGTTTCTCATGCTTTTAGCTAAAGGCCTGGCACATAATTTATGCTCATTATATATCTATGGCTGATTGCAAGAATGGTTCCCTGACTGTCTAACAACTTATCAGAATGGATGATATATTAAAACTTTGCTCCTTCCCCCTAAAAATGAAAAAAAAAAAAAACCTACTTGTCAATTAAAATATCAATATTATTCCCGAGAGTCTGCGTGCAAATTTGAATTTTTTTAAACAACAACATTTCCCATTACAGTTTCATGAATTATTTAACATTTACCTTAAGTGATGTTGTTAAGTATCTGTTCTTAACAATTGAAAAGTGCCTATCTTCAGAATCTTGAAGAAAGAATGAATAGTATTTGGGAAGCAGCAGGTTAGAAGTAATTGATATATTTTGGAGGTAGCTCACCCCCTAATTCACGGCCTAACATTCTCTCTGTCATATCGGAGCCATTTAGTTTAGTCATATGGTATCCCATTGACAAGGGATTCATTATTTCCTGAGACCTTGCATTCCATTTTTGAACAGCTCTGGTTGCTAGAAACTTCTTCTGTTTATCTGAGCCAAAGTCTTTTACTCCCTCCCCTCTATTTCTTGCAGTTTTATAAATTTTTTAGCCATAGAAATTAAGCTGGTCTGTTTGATGCATGAATCCTTCAAATATTTGGAGATAGACATGTTGAATCCTCCTTATCTCTTTCTTCTAGCTAAACTTTATCTTTTCCTTATGCCATTAACCTCCAAAAAAATACAGAAAATAAGTTTAAATAAAGTTTTGTTCTTCATTTCTGTGAAGAATCATTTTAAAGTGAATAATGACTTTCAGTGCATTTCTGGTCTAAATTTGTGATTATGATTAAATGGGAAACATGCATTGCACATAAATATTGATAACTTCAGTGTTTAGCTTTAAAATTACATTACTGTATTATTTTGTTTGCTTTTACCAAGTTTCCATTTTTTTTTTTTTTTTTTGGTAAAGTTAGGTAGTTCTTTGATCTAGACTTAACAGAAAATTAAGTTATGCAAGTTTCTTAGATTTATAGATAATATCTATATAAACTATGAATGCAGTTGTCTTTTTCTCATGAATAGCCAAACATAATTCACCTTTTTTTTCCCTATCCCATCTTTTCCTATTTATATGGACTTATATATGTATTTACATGAGAAAAAAATACTTGAGGGAAAAAAAAGAGGAAAAATTAACTGTTAAAATTCTAACCCTACAGTAACAAACCATCTCTTTGCTGTTTGTTTTAATAATTTTAGCCAAGAATATCTAAGTATTAATTGTGAATTTATGATGACAAGAGAGTAAAAGAATTATCTAGAATGTATTTTTATAAGCAGTTTTATAATTTCACTAATTTTAATGTTATCTTTGCAAAATATTAACAACTGTGGAATCTAGTTTGGTAATAGCATTTTGTACATGTGTCTATCATAATTTCATCTGTTATAAAAGATGATCATATAAAGAGAAACATAAATCTGCTATAAATAAAAATAAAAAAAAGTGAGCTACTTTTATTCTTGTTGAGAGTTTATAAAAAGTTTTTTTTCTCATTCATTATTACTATCTTTCCAAAAATAGATTCTCTCTGAAAACTATCAAAAGTGAAAGAGCAGTTGACCAAAACCAGGTGAATGAAACAAATTTGAGAACAAGTTAAAACTCTTTGTTATGAAACTTGAGTTCAGTCTTCTTTCTGGATTTTAGCCTAGAGGGGTGTTACTGTAGAATTCATATCTGCATTACTATAAATAAACAAAGTCTAGTACTTTGAAGAGAGTTTACTCTAGCATTCTTGACCCTATCTACTTTTCTAGTTCTTTTCTGAATCTTGCTGCAATTATTGGATTAGGAATGGACAAATGACCCAAACTGAGCTGATGGTATTTTTGTTGGTGTTTTCAAGAATGAAATTATTTTCTCCTTGGGATAGCTAGGGCTGCAGGTGGCCATCAATACCACAACATGGGAGAGGATCTGCCTTAAAATCAAGCCTGAAAAGTTGACAGATGAAAGAATTGAGTAACCTGATGACATTTGAACACTGTCTTAAAGCTCTTGAATTTGGGGCACCTGGGTGGCTCAGTGGGTTAAAGCCTCTGCCTTCAGCTCAGGTCATGATCCCAGGGTCCTGGGATCGAGCCCCACATCGGGCTCTCTGCTCCGCAGGGAGCCTGCTTCCTCCTCCTCTCTCTCTCTCTGCCTGCCTCTCTGCCTACTTGTGATCTCTGTCTGTCAAATAAATAAATAAAATCTTTAAAAAAAAAAAAAAAAAGCTCTTGAATTTACTAGAAAAAGAAGCCAAACCTTTGTTTCCATATTTGTATTAGTATATGATTGCTTTACCAGAAAAAGAAGCCAAACATTTCCATATTTGTATTAGTATATGATTGCTTTTTGTCACTTGAACTGAAATAGTCCTGACTTTTACACATAATATATGTTGTGCCTATTTTAACTCTTCAGATAAAATGAAATAGTAAAAAAAAACTAGAAAATTTCCTGCTGCATTTGTATCTCATTTTGGGGAGATAACTATATGTATACATATAGTTATTTTATTTGCTTTAGTGTGTTATGGTATAGCTTTGTTTAAATGGTATACCATAGTTTAGATATCATGTAGCTCTCTAAATACTTACCTCAGTCATTTGTACAGAAAAAAATACTTGTTTTTAATTTATGTGACCAAATATCAGCTAATATCCTCTTGTGCTATGAGACTTAAATTACTTGGCTGGATGCCTCTGTTCAGTATCATGTGAAAATGCCATGTCTTCCCTAAGAATTTTGTCAATTCTTTTTAACCTATGTGCTCAAGGTCTCCATTCTTTCCGTTAATCTTTTTGTCTCCCTTATGTCACTTTACATGACTCTTTTTTTTCATTTATGCCTGTTTAGACTTGTAACTCAGTCTTTTTAATTTCACTGAAACCTTTCACACAAGGCACATATACATCACAAGCTTTCAATGGTGTGGAGGGACAAAGAGCGATTTGCACTGCAGCCAGTAATTTATTACCAGTTACCTGTTCCCAGTAGTTAGAAATATATGTCTTGCCCAGATTTGCTCTTGCTCTTCCTTTTACTTCTCTTTCTCCCCCTCTCCTCCCGTCCTTCCTTCCCTTCCCCTCTCCAGCCCTCTCCCCTCCCCTCCCCTCCTATCTTCTCTCTCTCTGCCTCTCCTAATTCCTGTTCATTTTTAGGGTATTTTAGCTTCTCTTTTCCTCCTTCCCAGCTCCGTTCCTAAAGTATCACCTTTTGTACTAAAATCACTATTAGGCTGTTTGCCTAAATAACCTCCTTCTGAGCTCTCAAAGTGACTTTTTTTGCCGTCAAAGTAATGATATTTTTGCCCTCTCAAGGTAATTCCCCATCTCCCACTACATTTTTTTTTAAGATTTTATTTATTTATTTGACAGAAAGAGAGATCACAAGCAGGCAGAGAGGCAGGCAGGGAGAGAGAGGGAAACAGGCTCCCTGCTGAGCAGAGAGCCTGACACAGGACTTGGGATCCCAGGACCCTGAGATCATGACCTGAGCCAAAGGTAGAGGCTTAACCCACTGAGCCACCCAGGCGCCCCCCCACCCTGCTACATTTTTAAAAAATTGCTCAAATTATAAATGTGTAGCTTTTCTTTCATTCTCTACACACTCTTCTCTCATTCCTCATACCAAGGTATTTTAAGTGGTACAGGAGAGAAAGGTGATCTCTGCTAACTAATAAGGGAAGAAATGTAAGTTCCCCACCAGTGGCCACACAGATGGAATTTCACCCTGGGCAATCCAACTTGCATCTGGTGGTAAGAGGAACACAAGCCTAGTCAATATTTGAGTCATGCCCCAGTTCTCTCCTGAGCAAGGGCAGTAATTTAAAAATGCATTGATTAATATGTAAACAGAAAACTTATTTTGGGAAAGAGAGAAAGTTCAGCTGTGTGACAGAATGGAAGTCTTGCTCTATCTTTCTGGATCATTTATTGGAAAACCAGACTGCTTTCCAATAAAAATTTGGCCTGAATAAATAATATGGGAAATTAAGCAAATCTCTCAACTGGCTGATTCTCAGTGTTATCATTCCAGAACCAAAACGGAGTTCATTTTTGAAATGCAAAACAGAATGTTGCTTCCTTGATGTTTCAGATGATCTCTGTAAATGTATATCAGCAGGATTGTTCTTGGGGGGGAAAAAAGACCTGGATGAGATAATAGCATTGTCAAAGATTTGTAGCAACCTTATGTTGTCAAAGTTACTTCTATAAGACACTCTCTTTTTACCATGACCTGCACATAATGCCAGTATGTTTTCTTTAACAGTCTTGAAGGAACTCTTAAGTATCTGGAAGGTGTCTGAATTCCATGGTATATGAATTTGTGCTAACAGTGACCTCCTGGGGGTTATTCACACAGAATATTGCTCCTTTTCAATTGTTGTCTCTGAGCTGAGGTGCCTTTTTTTAAATTTAAAATTATATTTTTATTTCACTGACTACCTTTAAAATCCCTTGTAAGTAGCCGCTGAACTATTTAATCCTTGTAGAGTAATGATTAGAAAATTATTTGAGCCTGAGTATGAGTCTGTAGGAATCTCTTTTATTTGACCACTGGAAAAATGAAAGGAATTGTTCCAGCCTTGAACAGCATCCCACGGTAATAATCATGTAAGAAGAAATTTCCTTCAAGTTTAAAACCAAACAGGTGGAAGCTGTCAGGACACACTGGCAAAGAATCTGAGAAGCTAATTCCAGCTCAATCTTTTCTATTAATGCCCCTTTGCCCACAATCTAATTTCTGCCTGATCCACTGTTGCGTAAGATACTGAACACAGCTGTGGATCAATGAAGTCATTTACAGATCCACCTTGTGGGTAAGATAAATGATGGATTAATCTAAGCTCCCTGGGGCCTTTATTTTTGGAACATATTTTAATGGTGAGTGAAATCTCTTTCTGGAGCTTCCTCAAATTTTGCCTTCTCTTTTTTTGTTGTTATTGTGTTATTGTTACTGTTAATATTCTAACACTGCTTCTAGGTTAGGCCAGTTCTATAAGAGCTGTCTATGAACATTGGTGTCTAGCCATGACTCTTTCCTACCATGAAGATGATAGGCACAGACCATTATCACATGGATGCCAAATACTAAAATAATTTCACAGTAACTAATTTTTTTTATTTTCAGAACTATGGGAAACTCAACTCAATTCCAATACTTGATGTCAATAATCTTGATGCTAAAGATCAAGAGAGAAACAGGATAGAAAATTTTGAGGGAAAGTCAGTTTTTTAACTAAAATTTTTAATTATTTTTTTCTAAGGAACCAAACTTTGGAGAAGTCACAATAAAGATGAAACTAAAATAATGAAATAAGACTGCTAGATTAGTGTCCTCATTCCTTCCCCGTCCTGGGATAATCTGAAAATTATTTTGGTGGCAATGGTGGTGGCATTGGATTAAGTGTTTTATACATTTTATATCATTCAATGTGCAGCATAATTCTAGGAAATAAATAGAAATAATGTCTCCAACTTACAGATAAGGATCTATGGCTAAGAAAAAGAACACCTCCAAAGTCCCACATCAATATGGCATTTCTATTTTTAATTTTTTCAAGAACGTTCATATTTTCCCCAGTGGCTGTACCAATTTACCTTCCCAACAACAGTGCATGATGGTTCCTTTTTTTTTTTTTTCAGTTTCTCAGCAATAGTTGTTATTTCTTATATTTTTTATTTCTGCCATCCTGAAAGGTGTAAGGTGATACCTTTCATGGTTTTCTTTTACATTTTGCTGATGATTAATGATGTTGAACATAATTCCACTACTAGGTTTTACAAAGAAAATGAAAACATTAATTCAAAAGGATATATACACCCCTATATTTACTACAGCATATTTATAATAGCTAAGATATGGAAGCAACCTAAGTGTCCGTCAGTAAGTGAATGGATAAGGAAGCTATGGCACACACACACACAAACTATATGCATATATGATGGAATATTACACAGTCATACGAAGAATGAGATTGTTTGATTTGTGACAATGTGGTTGGACCTAGAGGGTATTATCCTAAGTAAAATAAGTCAGACTGAGAAATGTAAGTACCATAAAGATTTCACTCATACGTGGTATCTCAAAAACAAAAGAAATGCATAAACAAACAAACAAACAAACAGATTCAGATATGTAAATACAGAAAGCAAACTGGTGGTTATGAGAGGGGAAGGGACTGGGTGAAGTGGGTGAAGGAGAGTGGGGAATACAGACTTCCAGTTATGGAATGAATAAGTCCAGGAGTAAAAGATACAGCATAGGGAATATGGTCAGTGGTACTGTAATAGTGCTGTATGGTGACATATGGTAGCTACATGTGTAGCAAGCATAGGATAATATAGAGGGATGTTGAATCACAATGTTGTATACCTGAAGCTAATGTAACATTGTACGTCAATTAAAAAACAATCCCACATTAATAAAAAATTGAATTGCAGCTGGGTTGAATGTAGGAGATAACAACTGATGGAAAAGTAACACTCAGAACACATGCTCCATCTATACTAAACAAAAGACCTTATGAAGTGTCTTTCCCCTCACTTTCTATATTTAAGAATATAGGAGATTGTCCATCCTTAGAGTTAGTTACAAGTATCTTGTTTTCTTCCATAGAATCAGCTCGCCATCATCAAATGAAATTATCCCTTTCAGGTGACTTCTCTTTGAATATTTCAGATGACCAATTTCTTGGTGCTATTATATTTTGTGTATTTGGGTCTCTAAATGATCTTAGAAGACATATTATGTGATGTCTGTCTAGGTTGATAAGAACTGAGTCTAATAGAATGGGACTATCTCATAATATGGGAATGAGTAAAGGAGAGATTCCTATAAGTTGTATATGATCTCTGAAGGAATGACCAAAACTACATATTTATGATCTAGGATGAATTCTGCTAGCAGTGGATATCTTTGTAAATGTTAATATCTGAGGAAATCTCCTGGTTATGTTTTTTATTGTTTTATAGGAGATCATTTTGCCAGAATAATCTTCAGGAAAAGCACCTCTTCTTCCCACAAACCTATCTTTAGAAAATTCTTACTCACTATTACACGATATTTATACCTTTGAAACAATTTATTTTTACTGTATTTTTTAAAAGATTATTTAGTAAATGGACTAGATTCTCTAATTTCCCTTTCTACATTTTCATTGTTAGTGTATAAGAAAGCAACTGATTTCTGTACATTGATTTTGTATCCTCCACATTACTGAATTGCTGTATGAGTTCTAGTAGTTTGAGGGTGGAGTCTTTTGGATTTTCAATATAAAGTATCATGTCAACTGCGAAGAGAGTTTGACTTCTTTTTTGCCAATTTGAATACCTTTTATTTCTTTTTGTTGTCTTATTGCTGTTACTAGGACTTCTAGTACTATGTTGAGTAACAGTGGCAAGAGTGGACATCCTGTCGTGTTCCTGAAAGAAACTGAAGAAGACACAAAAAGATGGAAGAGCACTCCATGTTCATGGATTCAAAGAATAAATATTATTAAAATGTCTATACTGCCTAGAGCCATCTGTACTTTAAATGCCATCCCAATCAAAATTCCACTGGCATTTTTCAAAGAGCTGGAACAAACAATTTCAAAATTTGTATGGAACCAGAAGGGACCCCAAATTGCTAAGGTAATGTTGAAAAAGAAAAACAAAACCGGGGACATCAAATTCCCTGATTTCAAGCTTTACTACAAAGTTGTGATCCCCAAGATAGCATGGTACTGGCACAAAAACAGACACATAGACCAGTGGAACAGAGTAGAGAGCCCAGATATGGACCCTCAACTCTATGGTCAAATAATCTTCAACAAAGCAGGAAAAAATATCCAGTGGAAAAAAGACAGTCTCTTTAATAAATGGTCCTGGAAAAATTGGACAGCTATGTGTAGGAGAATGAAACTCAACCATTCTCTTACACCATACACAAAGATAAACTCAAAATGGATAGAAGTCCTCAACGTGAGACAGGAATCTATCAAAATCCTAGAGGAGAACATAGGCAGTAACCTCTTCAACATCGGCCACAGCAACTTCCTTCAAGATATGTCTCCAAAGGCAAAGGAAACAAAAGCGAAAATGAACTTTTAGGACTTCATCAAGATCAAAAGCTTCTGCACAGCAAAGGAAACAGACAGCAAAACAAAGAGGCACCCCATGGAATGGAAGAAGACATTCACAAATGACACTGCAGACAAAGGGCTGATATCCAAGATCTAGAAAGAACTCTTCAAACTCAACCCTCAAAAAATGGGCAGAAGACATGAACAGACACTTCTCCAAAGAAGACACACAAATGGCTAACAGGAAAATATGTGCATTATCATTAGGCATCAGGGAGATTCGAATCAAAACCACGTTGAGATACTACCTTCCACCAGTTAGAATGGCCAAAATTAACAAGACAAGAAACAACAAGTGTTGGAGAGGATGTGGAGAAAGAGAAACCCTCTTACACTGTTGGTGGGAATGTAAGTTGGTGCAAGCACTTTGGAAAACTGTGGAGGTTCCTTAAGAAATTAAAAATAGAGCTATCCTATGACTCTGCAATTGCACTATTGGGTATTTACCCCAAAGATACAGATGTAGTGAAAGGAAGGGCCATCTGTACCCCAACGTTCATAGCAGCAATGGGCACAGTTGCCAAACTGTGGAAAGAGCCAAGATGCCCCTCAGCAGACGAGTGGATAAAGAAGATATGGTCCATATTACAATGGAATATTATGCCTCCATCATAAAGGATGAATACCCAACTTTTGTATCAACATGGACAGGACTGGAGAAGTTATGCTGAGTGAAATAAGTCAAGCAGATAGAGTCAATTATATGGTTTCACTTACCTGTGGAGCATAAGGAATAACATGGAGGACATTGGGAGATGGGGAGGAGAAGTGAATTGGGGGAAATCGGAGGTGGGGACCAACCATGAGAGACTGTAGAAAAACAAGCAGGGTTTTGGAGGCATCGGGGTGGGGGGATTGGTGAGCCTGGTGGTGGGTATTATGAAGGGCACGTATTGCATGGAGCACTGGGTATGGTGCATAAACAATGAATTTTGGAACACTGAAAAAAAATTAAATTAAAAAAAAATATTGGAGAGAGAGGGAGTGGGAGAGAACAGGAGCAGGTAAGGGATGGGGAACGAAGTAAGGGGAGGAGCGAAGGGAGAGAGAGAAGCAGTCTCCCCACTGAGCAGGGAGCCAGATGCAGGGCTGGATCCCAGGACCCTGTTATCATGACCTGAGTGAAGGCAGAAGCTCAACCTACTGAGTCATCCAGGAACCCTGACCTTTGAAACAATTTAATGATAAAGCATACCTGTTAAAATTTTCATGAAAACTGACTTAAAACCTACAATTCTGTGAAATACTTGGTGTCTCCCCTAAAGGATTGGTGATATTCAATGCAGCATTCATGGGGATATATAACCTATGATAATCACTTTTTGGTTTTTGTGCTTTTAAAACATTGATTATTTAGAATGCTGTCACCTTAAAGATTGTGTTTTATTCTCTACTGTGATAATTAAATGAATTAGATAATTATTGATACGTATTCACTGAAATATCTAGGAAAGAAAAGTAACATTTTCCATGCTGCATTTGTTGGTGCATGTATATTTCTTTAGCGATGAAACTACACAGTTGAGCTCTTTGAATTGGAGACAAGATCAGAATTTTTGGTGAATTATCACAGTTGGAATAGAGAAAGTATTTGATTCATAAAATTTGTGTTGTTGACAGGAAAAAAAATAGTTGAAAATAAGTTTGTGTTTCACTATGCTTGGTATTTTATTCATTCTGATGTATTTTAAAAGCAATAGAGTACTTGTGCTTCACTTTATAAACATTTACTACATAGCCTTGGCTTCTAAAATTCTTCTGAAAATTTAGGAGGACCAAAACGAGTTAGGATTATTATTGTCATAATTAGTACCAAATGATATCAACTGACTTGATTGAAAATGTGGGACTATGACTAAGGAAATACGTAATAGTAATAATATTCTAAGAATTATACTATGAAATATTTGGGAAATTATAATGAAATCTTAGTTTGTACTCTGCATTGATCACAATGTGGTAGGTGATGAGGCTAACCAAAATTCCTTACAGATTTCTGAAGGGAGAAAAAAGTTCCATGAAAATTTGTCCACTTCTTAAACTTTAGTTAAAATTAAATTTTTTAGGAAATAAAGACAGGTTTAAAATTAAAAAAAAAAAATCTGAATGATGTCTAAAGAACTAATCAAAAAAAAAGAACTAGTCTAATTTTTACACATAAAGAATAATCTTATGCCTACAGTGTTTAAATTCTGAAATATCTTTTCCTCATGCTTATTTCATTAATTTAATTCAGTGAAATATTAATTTTAAGTTAAATCCTCTCAGGCATATTGCCCTCTCCATTCCAAAAGGATAAAAGCAAATGTTTGCATTGGATATCTGGTTAACTGAGAAAAGATTACATTTGAATTATCAGAATTATTCTTGCCAAACATGCTTGGCAAATCTTACCCTTCTTTTTAGTTGGTAGGCCTGACCTTAGGCTGTGGCTCTGGGACAGCTCTAGACTGCAATGTAACTTGTTCAGGCTCTGTTTTGTCAAGGGTTCTCCTCAGCGTATAAATTGAATCTTTTCAGTTTAGTCCTACCTAGTTCATGTAACTCTTAGTAATACTGGAAAGAATTATTTTTTTATTTGAAATTTTAGGAAGAAAACAAAAAGGTCATTTGAAAATGGCTGAATCCACAGCAAGGAACAAAAAACTTAACCAGTATATTAAAACAAACAAAGAAAAAAACCCACAAAAACAAAAACAAACGAAAAGAACATGAAACAAAACCTTGAGCATTATTAGTTGTGTCTGTGTGACCAGGTGTTATATTTCACACATGTGATGCACACACACATACACACACACATAACTAGAGTACTAAATTCTAATCTTTGTGGTTAAAAATGAGCTTTGCCCAAAAGTGGGTGAATAGGATACTCGTGTCATGATCCTGTCCTGATCCTGATCCTTGTCTTCTATCCTTCTTTGTTCTGCATTGCCTGTTTATGTTGTGCTCTCTTCATGCTGATCCACACCCCACAGGTATATGAGCGGGAGAGTCACTCCCTTGTATATATAAGAGGTCACTCTGTTGCATAAGAGGTCCTATGGTTAATACAAAAAAATGATCAGTATCTGTTTGCTGTTGATCAAAGTTGGGATTTAATTTTTTCACTGTTTCGAACCGTTATATCTATTAGTATTTTAATATGTCTATTACTGCATACATCTCTGGAGTTTTGGAAAGATGTGTCTTCTAATGTTATGTTTCTCAAATTTTATGTGCTATAAATCACTTAGTAATATTGCTAAAATGTAGATTGAGATTTAGTTGATCTAAAGTTGGTCCTAAGAATTTGCATTTCTTTTTTTTTTTTTCTTTAAGTTTGCATTTCTAACAAGAGGTCCTGACATACATTCTGAGTATCAAGATCCTAAGCCCGTTCAATATAGTTCTTGGCCTCTGCTACCAGCGAACCCCCTTTCCCTGTTCTTCCTGTGGTGAGTGAGGGAAGATATGTGTATGTATGTGTGTGTAAGAGGGATATCACTAAGAAAAAATGATGTTTTACCTGGGTTTTTGGCTTTTGCAGTAAGTACTAGCATAAAATGTCTTGCTCTATTATTCAGCAATTCATTTTCCCATGAACCAACATCTCTGGCTAAAGCAGGTTGAGGTGTTACCATTCAGCCTGTCATGCTACCCATACACTTTCATTCATTCATTTACTTGATAATCATTTATTCAGTATTGTAGTTCAGAAAATATATTGGGCAATAGCTATAGAGTGATATGAGTGAGACTTGATCCCTTTATTCAATGAACTCACATCTAAGTGGAAGAGACAGACATGGTAAGAGAAATAAATAGTACCATTGAGTTAAATACAAAGCATTATATTAGCACAGTAGAAAAGGTAAAAACTGCATATATGAGCTTCAGGAAATTTTCACAGAGGATATGACATTATTCTGAGACTTGATGAGTAAGGAGTAATATTCAGGTAGCAGAACAATAGGATCAACATTCCTTGCAAAGGTAATAACACTTGAAAAGGCAGAGACACTAAAATGCATGGTGGACTCAAGGAATCATGGATCATTCAGGATGACTGTGGAGGAGTGGCAAAAGATAAGCCGAGAAAAGTGGGCAAAACATCAAATCATGAATGGGTGATTTCTAAGAAAGATGAGTTTTTATCCCATAAGCAGTATGGGAATAGTGTGATAGAATTTGGGAAATAATTTCAATAGCAGTTTAGAACACTTAGTAGCAAAAGAACGAGTTTGGAATGTATCAAATTAATGCAAGTGAGAAACAATGGATTCTGAACGAGGTAGTATGAGTAAGCATACTGAAAGATACTCTAGAGTAGAAGTGACAGGACTTCGTGGTAAATTAAACATTGGTGTAAAATTGAGGAAAAATATGGTTTTCGGATTTTAAGTCTGGTTAATTAGGTGGGATATAATGGTATTTTTAAAATAATTCTGTATATATAAATGTGGGAACTATTTTGAAAGTAGTGATAATGAGTTCATTTTTTATCTTGTTGAGTTTGAGCATTTTGTAGGAAAATCAGAGAGCTGTGTAGCAAGTAGTTGAGAATATCCAGCTTAACAAAGTACACACGGACTATGGAAGTTGATTCTTTCCATTAACCTGGAATACCTTGTATCTTCTCCTTGTAACTCAAAAATGCTGTTTTGCTGAATGACACAGCTGGGCCATATACAACTTCAGCATTCATAGTTGTTGCTCTATGAGTTTCTTTAGAGTCTGAAGAGACCAAAGACGCAAGGTTACAGTAGTTTTTCTCACGATGTCATGTAACAGCAAGAGTGATTAGCTATTTTAGTCCAGTCCTATTAATAATTTAAGCTATAAGCGTTTTCCGTTGTTTTTGGTTTATGTATATATTTTATTTATTTTTATTTGTTTGTTTTTTAATTTAATTTAATTTTTTTTTCAGTGTTCCAAGATTCATTGATTATGCACCACACCCAGTGCTCCATGCAATATATGCCCTCCTTACTACCCACCACCAGGCTCACCCATCCCACCACTGCCCTCCCTTCCCAAACCCTCTGTTTCTCAGAGTCTATAGTCTCACATGGTTCATCTCCCACTCCAATTTCCCCCAGTTCACTTTTCCTTTCAATTCTCCTAATGTCCTCCATGTTTTTCCTTATGGTACACAAGTGAAACCATATGATAATTGACTTTCTCTGCTTGACTTATTTCACTCAGCATAATCTCCTCCAGTCCTGTCCATGTTGATACAAAAGTTGGGTATTCATGGGGTGCCTGGGTGGCTTGGTGGGTTAATGCCTCTGCCTTCGGCTCGGGTCGTGATCTCAGAGTCCTGGGATCAAGCCCTGTATCTGGCTCTCTGCTCAAGCAGGGAGCCTGCTTCCTCCTCTCTCTCTCTCTGCCTGCCTCTCTGCCTACTTGTGGTCTCTGTCTGTCAAATAAATAAATGGAAATCTTTAAAAAAAAAAAGTTGGGTATTCATCCTTTATGATGGAGGCATAATATTCCATTGTATATATGGACCACATCTTCTTTATCCATTCATCTGTTGAAGGGCATCTTGGCTCTTTCCACAGTTTGGCAATTGTAGCCATTGCTGCTATGAACTTTAGGGTACAGATGGCCCTTCTTTTCACTATCTGTATCTTTAGGGTAAATACCCAATAGTGCAATTGCAGAGTCATAGGATAGCTCTATTTTTAATTTATTAACAGATCTCCACACTGTTTTCCAAAGTGGCTGCACCAACTTGCATTCCCACCAATAGTGTAAGAGGGTTCCTCTTTCTCCACATCCTCTCCAACACTTGTTATTTCTTGTCTTATTAATTTTGGCCATTCTAACCGGTGGAAAGTGGTATCTCAATGTGGTTTTGATTTGAATTTCCCTGATTACTAATGATGATGAACATTTTTTCCTGTGTCTGTTAGCCATTTGTGTGTCTTTGGAAAAGTGTCTGTTCATGTCTTCTGCCCATTTTGTAACAGCAAGAGTAATTAGCTATTTTAATCCAGTCCTATTAATAATTTAAGCTATAAGCATTCTCTCATTGTCTTTTATATATGTATATATTTTAAACAGTATTTAAGAATTTACTCTTTTGTTATAAGACCAAAAAATCTAGGTCTAACATTTTTTTTAAAAAGACACTTTGAAGTACAGTGGCTTATTGATCCTTAATCATATCTCTAAATACTTTTAGACCTCATATTTCAGATCAGTGATTTATATCATAGTATCAGGAAGATTAGAGAATATTAATATATGCCATTACTTGACATAAATAAACAGGTGAGCTAGAGAGTGATTTGATCCAAGCTATCAATGACCAAATGGAATGAGAACTCTTCACACTTCTGTTCCTTGACTGACTTTTGGAAGATGGCTCCTCAAATAGTGAATAATTGGTTTATATGGATATATTTGATATACTATTTATATAAGGGCTTCTGATAAACTGTTGACTGTTAAGATGATTTCCTTTATAATTGAGGGGTGCCCTGGGTGGCTCAGTTGGTTGGGCATCTGCCTTTGGCTCAGGTCATGATCCTGGAGTCCTGGGATTGAGGTCTGCATCGGGCTCCCACTCAGTGGAAGTCTGCTTCTCTCTCTGACCCTTCTCCCTCTCATGCTCTTTCTCACTCACTCTCTCTCCCTCTCTAATAAATAAATCTTTAAAATTGAAAGGAAGCTGAAAATGGGGAAGGTTACAGGTAAAAGTGGATATTTTGGGACAAAACACGAGGATTCATCTGGTAGTGAGCTGGTAGCTCGCCTGCAGCCATCATGCAAAGCAAAGAGTTATTAAGGCTTGTGATTATTTTTATTTACAGACAAATCAAACTGATGAGATGAGGTTTACATTTGCTCTACTTCTTTGTTTCCATCTGACTATCATTTCCTTTCAAGATTAAATAAGAAATTTATTGAACTGTAACATCAAATACTTATTAGTAAATTACTGGGTATTATATATTTATATTTATATATTTATACATATATTACCTAAATCTGCCACCAAAGCCTCTAGTAACTTTGTATAACTCTGCACCATTAATTTCTTCAGAGTGACATTCTGATGTGAGCTGAACAGATGGAATTGCAGGATTGTTCTAGCAAATTTATCATAAAAAATGCATCCGACACCTGTGTAATTTGCCTAATCATTTTCCTAATAAGCTCCCACCATTAATTATGCACGATTTCCACAATGCAATCAAGATAAAAGTAAATCTGATGACTTAATACCCTTCAAAATAATTGGTTCACCCAACACAAGGCCTCCTTTGCTTTCCATAGCCATTTTAGTTAATTAGAAAAAGGGTGCACCCTGTTGGAGTCAGCAGAATGGAGGCTGATCGCTTGGTGGGAGGTAGACCTGCTGGGTTTTTGGGCAGGAGTCAAGGATATTAACTCGTGAAAGAACAGAAGAGAATTTTGCCCCTTCCTCTTCTTTTCTTTCCTTCACAATCCACAGCCCCCCAACCCTGCAACTTCCCTGTCTCCCCCCACCCACCCCCGCAGCAAACAGATGCGATTAGTGTTCTTCAGCCATCAGAAAACTGACTGCAGGACTCTGCAGGTCTAATGAGAATCAACTTTTCCGAGGCTGCTGTCTTGCGGTGCGGTCCACCTGTCACATCATTAGGTGCGGCGTGTGCCTTGAATTCACTCTGCTAAATGAGATTTACAGGCCCCAGTGAAACCCATCCTGCAGCATCCCTGCTTCAATTAGCTAAAGATTAATTGTCTGAGAAAGGGAATGAAAGTTTTACTTCAACTGACCTGAAAAAAAAAAAAGGTAAAAAAAAAAAAAAATGTATGGTTCAGGTATCCCACATAGGCCCCAGGCAGTGCGGAAAACGTGATAATTTAAAGGTGCTGCAAATTTCCTACACCTCGCCTGGATGGATGAAATTAACTAGCACTAAAAGCTGTCAAATTAAAGGTTGACTTCCAGATATTAGCACCTTAAATGTCACCGAATATTCTTTCTTTTTTTTTTCTTTTTCTTTTTTTTTCTTTCTTTCTTTTTTTTTTTATTCTTGGCAAACATGCGTATCAGCACACCTGCACATGCACGCGAACATTTTCTTACTGCTGCTGTTCTTGCTAACTGCTCGTTCGTGCCCAGCCTGGAGTTCCTTGCTATAAATCTCTGATGTAACCATGACTACAAAACAACTGGCAATTATAAAATTTCTCCATTTTAGTGCTACACTAATTACATTTGAATATGTTTTCATGTAGATGAAGAGTTGGAGGTGAGAAAAGCTTCTGAACAAGGCCAGAAAGGAGGATCTCTGCTCCCATCTGCCACCCATTCGCTGTGCTAGTCAGACACATATAACCTGCCAGGAGAGGTGTATCACCTAGAGTTAGAATTTCTTAATTTGCAAGTCTTCATGCAAATCACAGAATTTAAAAATTCTGTGGGAATGGTCTAAAAATTAGGGGGAATGGTCTAAAGTAAATTAGAGACTTGAAATAACTTTTAGCATTGTGAGCTATGTAATGATTTAGTAGGATTTGTGTAGAAAACAGGAAAACAATTTTTAACTAAAATTTATTTTTGATTAACAAAAAACAAAAACAAAAACAACTCAGCATTGTCACTTTTTAACCTAGGTATGGCAGTGGCAAATGCACCTGGCTAGGATGGCAAATAGAACAGAGTCATGAAGGGAGAGTGAACATACTCCACATTTGGGGGCAGAGGTTATCAAGAGGGCTTTCATTCTTCAGTTCCCTTTTAGCATGTCTCAACTAATCACAACTCCTTTGTTTCAATTTAAATTTGTAGGCCATACCATGTAATTTTGATGAATAAAATTTCACAAAATACAAACATACCTGGGAAAAATCGTTATCAAACAGCACTGAAATAAGAAAATACTAAATATTTAAGCACAATGAGAAAATAGAAGAACTGACATGCCCGTACTTTGAATGTGAGTTCCCTGTCATCCACATTAAGAATTAAGAACAAGGGGCGCCTGGGTGGCTCAGTGGGTTAAAGTTTCTGCCTTCCGCTCAGGTCATGATCCCAGGGTCCTGGGATCGAGCCCCGCATCGGGCTCTCTGCTCAGCAGGGAGCCTGCTTCCCCTCCTCTCTCTGCCTGCCTCTCTGCCTACTTGTGATCTCTCTCTCTCTGTCAAATAAATAAATAAAATCTTTAAAAAAATTAAGAACAAAAACAAGAAGACAATATGATGATCAATGATGATCAAATCAAATCCAAAAAATTTCTGAACGATTTTTTTTTTTTTAGAAATATCATAGTCTGTTGGAAATTTGCATTTGAATCTGCTAGTTTTACTAATGGTTCTCACTCAGTGTACATTTTACTCGGAGGTATTAACTAACAGTACTATGAAACATGATCCTTGAAAGGCATCTTAAAGATTGTTTCTTATCTTTTTAAACTATACGTACATTTATGTTTTATAACAAATATATTTTAGTAGTTCAGTTACTAATGTTTATTTGCAAATATATGTGTATATATATGTAAATGGGTAATTATAAATTTAATTTTTAAGTTTAAATAGAATTCTTTTCCTTAATAGGATACTTATCCAGAAAGTTCTGAGAATCTTATCCTAGAATTCAAGTCCTCATTTATAAAATTAGAAAAAAGCTGAAAAACTATGTGGCTACTTTGGTATATAACCTCATGGCCATGAGCTTTCCTGTGCCTATGGATCTTTGATAGGTAAACGTTCTCCCTATCTTAAACCCAATAGGTAACACAGTCAAAGAAGAGGAGAGAGAAAATACTTCTCAGAGAAAAAACTTTTCAGGTTCTTTTTTTCATGTTGATAGAATTATGTTCTCTGTTCTTAAAAGAATTCTTTGCAAAAGGATGCTTCGCACTATGCATGTTCCTTAGTCTAGCCATTAGAATTGTGATTTAAAAGAAAGGTATCAAACTCTTTGTGTCCCCTTCTCTTTCCCTAAATGCCCACATTTACATAATAATATCCAACCTGCATCAAACACTGCATTTCAGACTCTGTTTTAAAAACTTTTACAATTATTACTTCATTAATCCTTACCACAATCCTCTGAATTAAGTTGTGTTATTTTGCCCCTTTTACTAATGAATAAAATTGAGTTACAGATAGTAAATACCTTGCTCAGTGACACCCCAGCAAAAGCAATGCTAGGATTCAAACCTCATTCTATGGACCTACACTCCACTTTGGCATAATAAAAGTCTCATCTTTTAAGGGTTTTGTTTGTTTGCTTGTTTTAAGATTTTACTTATTTGTCAAAGATAGAGCACAAACTGGGGGAGCAGCAGGCAGAGGGAGAAGCAGCCTCCCTGCTGAGCAAGGAGCCAGATGTGGGACAAATCCCAGGACCTTGGGATCCTGACCTGGGCCAAAGGCAGCCACTTAAGTAACTGAGCCACAGAGGCATCCCTTATGTGTTTTCTTAAAGATTATTAATTTATGGGGGAGGGGAACAGAGGGAGAAAAAAATCCTCAAGCAGACTCCCTGCTGAGCATAGAGCCTGACATGGAACTGGATCTCAGGACCCTGAGATCACATCCTGAGCACCCAGGTGCCCATAAAAATCTCATGTCTTAAGTTTTGTTTAAAATTATTACCCTGTCTGTTCCCGTGGAGGTTTGAAAAAGTGACGAAACCAAAGTGATTTCTGGTTCATGGATTTAAACAAATCCATGGGTTTAAACAAATAAATGTGTATGACCACGTGCATGTGTTTGGGCTCGTGTGTGTGTGTGTGTGTGTGTGTGTGTGTGTGTATGTGTTTGTGGTGGGTGAGTGAGGAGGCTAAGGTACTAATGTGAAAATTACCATATAGATAGTTTGATATTTAATTAAATCCTGGATACCATCATTCCCATGGTTAGGATGTAACATCTATGGTTATGAGACTTTATAAGTTTTACCACTGCTTAGGTTTGGTTCCTGCTTGTGCTGTTAATACATATTTCAGCATAATATACACAGATCCAATCTTGTAAAAGATGACCAAAAACCATATGAAAAAACTATAAAATCTTACTGAAAAGAACAAAAATAATTACAAATTATTTTAAAGATGCCAATTCTTCATTAGAGTATATATTGAAAACAATTCTGATTAAAAGCTTAGTAGAGATTATTTGGGTCTTGGCAGAATTATTCTAGAGCACATCTGGAAAATTAGCTTAATGAGGCCAACCATTAGCATTTAAAAAAAAAGAGTAAAAAGAAAGATATTCCCTATTAGGTAATGAATCATACAAAGCTTTAATAATATTAAGAAAGTATTAATTACAAGGAATTGAAGTAAAGATCAAAAGAACAAAATAGAAATTTTGAAGGAGAAAAGCACATATATAAAATTGTACAGATAAAGAAAATATCGTTGCTAAAAGAGAGCCACAGACTCTTAATGGAGTCACTTGTGTTAGACCCACTGAACTAAGTTTATTGGTTTTTGGTTTTTTGTTTGTTTGTTTTTTGTTTTTAAGATTTATTTATTTGGATGCCTGGGTGGCTCAGTCGGTTAAGCGTCTACCTTTAGCTCAGGTCATGTTCCCAGGGTCCTGGGATTGAGGCCTGCATTGAGCTCCTTGCTCGGGGGGAGCCTCTGCCTGCTGCTCCCCCTGCTTGTGCTCTCTTTCCCTGACTAATAAATAAATAAAATATTTTAAAATAATAAAAAAATAAGATTTATTTATTTATTTATTTATTGAGAGAAATGGGGGCGAGGGGGCAGAGGGAGAGAATCTTTTAAGCAGACTCCCCAGTGAGCGAGGAGCCCAACCTGGGGCTCAATCCCACAATCTATGAGAACATGACCTGAGTGGAAATCAAGAGTTGGTCACCCACCTGACTGAACTACCAGGTGCCTCTTAAGTAGGGTTTAATAACTAATTACAGTTTCAACATTCCTAAGGAATTTAATCTTAATTGGTCAGTCTGAAATTTCCTGGTCAGCACCAGTGAGGTAATCCATCTAAGTCCCCCAAAGGGGGATGACCTTATCCAAAATAATTTTATTTTGTTTATGTCTTCTTTGTCCTGAGTTAAAAACGTTTCCCTTCCTATAGCCCATGGGAGCTCCCCTCTACTTGCTAGATGGAGTGCTGCCCAATTCATGAATCATTTAATAAAGCCAATTTGATCTTTAATTTACTCACTTGAAATTTTGTTGTTTAGCATCATCAAAATTCATCAGGGAATAGAAATATAAATCAATACACAGTGATGTGACAGTTAATTAGTGACAATTTTATATTTATACTAAAATAGATTTCATATTATTTGAGTAATTCAATATATTAGACATAATTTAAAGTACAACAATTGATTTTGTACCAAGGAAGAATTTTTAAGTGATCACAGGGAAAAAGAAAAAAGATGAATGTAACTGCACAAAGGCTAAATCTCTGATGTATCACCAAACATAATAAAATTAAAAGCCAGAATTAGTCTGGAATTAAATTTTTTTAAAATTGAAATGATGGAGAAATATTAGAGTTATAAACAAACTTGAAAACAAATAACTGTAAAAGGAAAACTGTTGCTAAAGGACATAAACAGGCAATTCACAACAAATAAAACATTGGTTAAAAAATTTCTCAAATAAATTAAAATCTTCAAAAAAAATTCATACCTTTCTAGTATACTGAACAGTCTTGCTTCAATCATACTATCATAATAAACTAACCAGTGCCTTTTGAAAGACAGAAAATAATCTAAGTGGTCAGCAAAAGAAAGAATTGTTAAATAAATATTATTCATCAATTTCAAAATTAAATTTTACATATGTAATGCACAAGGAATGCCCAGAATTAGTATTATAAAACCAGTATAAGAAACCACAAAACATCTAAAATAAACTGTATGGTGAAGTCTGCATGTATGTAATATAGACAAAAATGGTTTCACAACATAATATAAGGTTAAGAGTTAAGATTTGCAAACTTTCTATGTTTTTGGAAGTTTACTTACTCTATTTGTATCCCAGTTTTTAATATAAAAAATAGAGATAATCCTCTGTACCTTATAGTTTTATTGAGTTTAGAACAGATTAACCATGTGATGAGTTTAGTACAGGGCCAGGCACTAAAGAGTGTAATAAATGTAATCTGTAATTATTATCTCTAAATGGCGGGATGGTATTATGAATATTTTTCCTGTTTAAATGCATATGAAATATTTTGATAAGAAAATTTTAACAAGCTTTATTTTTTTAAGTTTCAGTGAAAGAAGTTATATATTGGCTACTCAAAAGTCAAAGGTGTAGTATAATCAGGAAGTCATGCATAGATGAAAATTCTTCCTCTTTTTATTTAGCCCTTTTCCATTAACTATAAGTCTTTTATATATAATCATCTTGTTCATTCATTTATTCATTACACAAATAATTATTTAATATACTAAGTACCAGGCAATAGTCTAGGTTGTGAGAGCATGTCAATGAATGATTTGTTTCCCTTTTATTACACAGCTTATATTCTTGTTGTTGGAGACAAAGAATTAAAAAACAAAAGAAAAAAGAAATCAACATCATATGCCAATAAGTGCTAAAGAGGGAAATAAAGAAGTGGCAAATAAGTTTTTATAATAATTGAAGAGATGGTTTTTAAGGAAAGACCCAATCATAACTTTTATTCACATCAAAGTCATCAAATCAAGAAAATAAGAACTGTCTAACTCTCCAAAGTTTATAGTCAATTCTATAAACCAAATAGTTAGTGTAATGGAGATTAAAAGTATATTATAAGATTATAATTAAATTATAATTAAAGTATACTTATAAGATTGTAAGTATATTATGAAATTTAAAAGAGATCATAATTGTAGTATATTTCTGAGTATGCAGATAGTAAATATTTTAGTAGATTCAAATGTAATTTCAAGTATAGTTTCTATAAGTTTATTAAATCAAATCTTTTAAATGTAGTATTTTCTTTTTTATGTAATTTTATCTAGATTATTAATGTATCACACATATAACAGTAGCAACAACAACCAATAATATTTGCTCAACACATATTATACCCAAATTATGCTAAGTGCTCCTTATGGAAATACTAAGAGGCTCTACTTTACAGAAGAGAAAATGAACGGTTAAACATTTTTTCCCCAAACTACCAGTTTGTAAGTGATGCAGTCAGTTGTGATTAGGACCAGGTCTGTGAGATAGCAAAATCAGTTACTTAAAATCTGTGGGCAAGTGTTAGTTCATCCAGCCTAATGCATAACTTCTAGGAAGAATTCCAGAGGAATAACTTTTAGGAAGAATTTCAGAAATTCCATTTTACTTATTTAATTTTTTTGAGAGAGGGATATAGAGTGCACATTCATGTCCACCCAAGAGCTGGGAGATGGGGAGGGAGAGGGAGAGAATCTCCAGCACACTCCAGGCTGAGCACAGAGCCCATTGTGGGGCTCAATCCCATGATCCCAAGATCATGACCCAAGCCTAAACCTTGAGTCAGACACCCAACTGACTGAGCCACCCAGGAGGATGGAGGTTCTAGCTTTTTTAAAGGGATGGAAAGTTGATAAGTTACATGGAGTAATATATTAGTACATAATATAGTATATGCTAACATGTCCTAGGATTTTTATACAGATTAAGATTATATAACAGGGGTAAATAAACCAAATAAATATGTCTTAAGAAGTATCTCAGTCAGTTGTCTGCCTTTGGCTCAGGTCATGATCCCAGAGTCCTGAGATCAAGCCCCACATATGGCTCCCTGCTCAGAGGGGAGTCTGCTTCTCCCTTTACCCTTCAACCAACTCATGCTCATTCTGTCTCAAATAAATAAAATATTTTAAAAAAGAAATATGTCAGAATAATTTTAATAGTGTCATAATAACACCAAATAAAAATACATTAAGTTCTCACTGTATGTTGGTAGCTACACTTTTCATGATTGGCATGCATTTTTTCAAATTTGCAACAACTTCATGAAGTAAGTAGAATTTATTAATATGCAGACTGAGGCACTGAAAACTTAAATAATATGGTCAACTCCTCCCCACTGTCTAACCTGAAGTCAGACTTTAAACTCATACCTAGTAACCATGAAACTTCTAGAATGAAATCCAGTTCTAGAGATGCAGCATCATTATTCAAATAATTTTAACTATGTTATATTTCCTTTTTTAGTACAATAGTTTTCATACAGAATTTCTTGGATATTGAAAGGGAAAAGAATAACTCCAAGCCCACTAGAAACTATACTAATCACTGAATCATCAGATCTTAGGCTTTGGGCTATGGGTGAACATGTGAGGGTGCTTATGGGACTGTGGGGTATCTGTGAATAGTAATGGAATATTATAGAAAAATACTCATTTAATGATACCTCTTTTTACAGTGGTTAGTATATAACATAACTGACTTTGGTTGTTTGGATAACCATCTGTCACAAGTGTTAGAAAGCACTTACTCTTTTGGTATAAATTGGGTTATAGTTGGCCAAATAGCACCATAATATTCTGGAGGAATATTTAATATGGAACTTTTTGTTCCTGTAGGCTTTTATCATGTTTTTTTTTTGGGGGGGGGGATGTTGGGGAAAGAAGTTCCAGACCATCAGATAATCTCTTTTTATCTCTCTTTATTGACGTATATAATTTTTGTCCCTACCACCTATCTAATTCTAACTTCTATCTCTGCAATAGACATGAATGTATCTGTAAATAGGTATGTGATGTGTCAGTGGGTATTAGAACCTAAGAATAGATTTGTATTTCCAAAAAGTACCATCCAAATCTCCTCTGATGAGCTGTACTTTGCTGTCATTCTGTTTTACAAAATGGCTAAATCACCAAATGGAAATGGATTGAGAAACCATTAAAATGGGAGCATGGAAGTGTAGAGAAAGAAAGTAGAATTTTGGCTTTTTAACATCTGGGTTTAAATCCAGTGCTTTGGCTGGCTGGATGGCACCTCTGACTAGTACTAAAGATACTAAACATTGGCAAAAAAAATTTTACTCTCAATGTGTCTATTACATCAAAAATAAGACATTTCAAGTACAGTACTATTACATTTCAGTGCACTTTTGGAATACTGTAATAGACTTTCAGATTGAATGAAAGGGTCTTACAGTGATGGGCACCAAACTGCCTTGTGTAAGTATGTCAAAGTAAAGTTGAAAGACTGGGAGAAAAGACATATTTAAGTTTTACACGTTTATGAGAAAGGAATGAGAAACATATCACTTTCTGTAGTATTTGTTTTTTCTCTGCTTTCTTAGGAAGGAAATTTAACACACACACACACACATGCACATACAGGTCCACTGGTGACAATAGGACTGGAATACAATTACAAGTTTCCTCACAGCAGTAAACTCTCAATCCCAGCTGTGCCTTCAGTGGCATGAGCCAGCTTGATTATGCTAAAGCACCCCTGGATTCCTTCCTCTTTTGTTTCATTCCACCCAGAGTCTTAAAGCTTAAACATTTGACATGCTTGGGCAGTTTTCTCTCTAATTTCACCCAAGCTGACTGTGCAGTGAGTTTAATATGTAGGTGTAGCCTGTAGGTGCAAGTAGCTTCTTCAGTATTTTTTTCCCTTTAGCCATCTGAATGCTGGATGCATTCCAAGCTGGAGTGAATCTATATTATGGTAAAAAGTTAAACCATATCACAAGAGAAATAATATTAGCACACCAAACTGATTTGGATCAATATCCATGTAGGCATAGGCTGACTTTGAAATGGCAGTTATAGTGCTTCTGGCTTCAACAACATAAAGGATGAAACTCTCTAGAAAATCAACAAATCTTATATATGGGGTGCATTAAGTTTAGTTATAACTTTTGAAAATATTTAGTGAGAGAATATTCATGTGTTTGTTCATATACTAATTTCTCATTATTTAATGTTAAAGACCATATAATTATTTAATTTGAAAAAAAAATTTATATAACAACAAAATTGGTCCCAAGCCAGAAGTTGGAGCACCAGCTTTCAATCCTTCAGTACTCTGGAACTCTTTGCTACTTAGTGAAAATATAGTGAAACTCATTAGTACTGAAATAGTGGGTATATGAAGCATGGCAAATAATAAGTGTCTAGGTCACCATGGGGACCTTCTAGTATCCTTGTAAATACAGCAGAATGCAGATCTTATGTAGACCTTACTGTATGCATGCTCTACTATGAAAAGAGATTTTATTGATCTTATCCTGGCTTGTTTCTCGATCATCTCAATTCCTTTGTGAATTTATTTAGCATTAAAAAAAATCTGTACCTTAGAGAAGATATAGATTATTTTTGGTAGAATTTCAAACATAGTGTGAAATATTTCAGAGGTGGGAAGACCCTGATGGCAATTTATAGTTTTGGATTTTGTGATTGTGTGGACCTGTGGCAGGGTGGAGTGTGTCTGATGTATGTATGTATGTGTGTGTGTATGAAATTTCAAAAGTAAACAGAGAATGGTGTGTCCCAAAAGGAAATGTGTCAGAACCTCCTTTGTGCAGTAGTTATCTTTTATCAGCTACATTCATACAGAATGATAATCACATATGTAACAAACTCTCATGTAGTGACCTGGAAAATCTACCCCTTTCTCTTTCATTCAAGATTGCATATTGAGCACATGTAAGAAGGATATTTCATAATAAACTCATATCACATGTAATTTATATTTTAAGTAATTATTTGCAAATTTTGCTAACATGAATCTTATTGGTTACCCCGTAATGAGTCATCCACATCATCAAATTGACACACCTTGGATGAGAATTACAGTTTTCAAGCAGCAAGAAGGAGAATATGGGGGCCGTGAAGTATATTATTTGCACTTTTTAAAATGCTTTATTTAAAAAATCATGATAAAAATGGCATTAGTTCTTATAAAACTTTTCTAAGAATCATGGGTAGAGGTTCTTAGCTTCCTTATGCGAACACTAATAGAGTAGTGACTGTCACCTTGACATCATTTATACCCTCTGATTAACCAGTTCAGGACTGTCATTCTGTCAGAGCCTCAGCATTTAACACTGACTAGGAAGCTGACTTTCAGGCACCTACAGTGGTGTTTTAAAGGGAATGGTAATGAGAGAGATAAATTATTCCCTGTCACAGCGCATTCGAAGTAAACTCTGTACCCACCATGGCAATGAAGAATTCCCCAACTAAATGTGCAGTGATCCTGATGGCGGTAATGTAGACACAGGTGAAACTTGAATGGAGAGTCAGGAAGAATAATATTAAGTTATTTTATAAAGAAGAAGGAAAAGAGCATCAAAGAAAGGAAATCCAAGTCTTGGATTTGATTCTGCTATTAAGATGTGTGACTATAGGAAATGACTTCACTTTCTTGATCTTTCATCTTCTCTTGGGTAAATGAATGTGTTGGGCTAGAGCAGCAGATCCCAACTTACTTCAAGAAATGTTGGTTAATTGAGGCACCTGGGTGGCTCAGTTGGTTAAGTGTCTGCCTTCAGCTCAGGTCATGATCCCCGGGTCTCTCTCTCTCTCAAATAAATAAAGTCTTTTTTAAAAAAGAAACATTAGTTAATAGATCATATAAAAATAAACATTTACAGATAAAATACATTTGATAAATTCTGTGAATGAAGTCCACTACACCGTGAGCCTGTATCAAAATGCATTCTAACAACTTAATAGGGTATAAAGTATCTTGTCATAAAATTTTGCCTAACCCTTTAGTTTTTTACTCTGGCTGCCTATGTGAAGCACCTAGGGAGTTTAAAGAAATACTCAGGACACCCCGCTAGATCTGAATAACCAAAATTCTGCAAGGATGGGTTCTGGGCATCAATAACTTAACAATCCCTGTCCACCACCACCCACCTCGCCAAGATGAGGATAGCATTAACCTTGGAAGCCAAACTGGAGGACCTCACAATCAGAGGAAGGCCCTAATATAAAAAAGGCTGACCTTACTCAAAGGAAGAGTAATTCTGCCAGCAGTCCACCTTCAGACTCAACTGAAACATAAACTCTTGCCTGAGTCTCCAGCCTACCTGCCTACCATGCAGATTTTAGACTTGCCAACTTCCACAATCACCATGGGCCAATTTCTTAAAATCTCCCCCTCTCTCTCTCTCACTCTTTCAATCTCTGTCTCAATTTCTTCCTTCCCTCACACTTCCATCACCACCAAGGAATATCACTTGGTAACATTGCTCATTGTTTCACCAACTTAAGGATTATATACCAGGCTGATTCTGCCATGAAAAACAACCACAACTCTTTAATGCAATTTTCTAATACTATCACAGTTGGAAATGTTTCTCCTTTCAGATCTATTTTTGTTTTCCGTATCATGGGTAAGTAGTTCTTCGTTGGAGGCCAGAGTTGAAACATTTTGGGTTTTGCAGACAGTAGGACCTGTGTTGCAACTGCATCAATTCTGCACCTGTATCGTGAAAGCAGCCATAGGTGATACATAAATGAACATAAATGGGTGTTTTAAAGGAAATTTTTATTTACAAAAAGAAATGTGAGTCTATTTATGTGGTTTGCAAACTATACTCTAGATCGTGTAAGAATCAATACATTTATAAATTATGGTCCTATTTTTCCCTATTTCCCAATACTCAATAATTCTGTCATTATATCTAATATTTATTATGCTTATAGTTTTTCTTTTAAGAATCTGTACATGTTTTATTCTTAATTCAATCTGAATTTTAAATAAAATATTCTAACTTCTTTAGAACATTTTTCTGTTTATACTTATTTGTACTTCTTAGTAGTCTTTTGGTCTCATTGTGGATTTTCTTCAGATTCTTTCCTAATTCGTAGGTGTTATATTATTTCTTTTCCACTTGTTAATAATTTTCATTTTTATAATAAGACTTAAGATATTCTGCAAAAAAGTTGATTATCTCTTCTCTTTTATAATATTACTTTCTAAGTCTTAAAATTAATTCTGTCTGAAAGAATATCAGCTTTTAGGTCATGTTTATAGACTTTAACTCTTCTCTGTATCAGACAACACACATATTGGTGTAAATATGACAGTTCATTCTCCAGTATAGTTTTATGACTTGAGATGAGAGACTTAAAAAAAATTATTTGGTGTTTTAAAAAGCACATTTCATGGCAGAGGACTTTGGAAATTCAGCAGTTCTGGATATTTAAGGCCTTTCTATCACCTTTTTTATTTAAAGTACATTGGCCTCTATGAATGAAATCAATGGCATAACTTTGGCATAAACAAATACTCTCAGTATAATTCAACATGTTTCATGATTTCTGGAAGGCAATGCTGGCCAAAAAATCAGAGACCAATGCAGTAAGAGCTGTTATTCAGAAGTGAAGCTATATATTATCAAGAATATAAACTATATAGAAATGACTAGTAAATATGTCTTGAGCTCTGCTATATGGGTAAGCTACTTTTTCTAGTGTCGTTAAAGTAATTTCAAATTCTCATTACTTCAGACCTCTACAAAATTGGATATTAGGTTAAATGACTATGGAAAACAATTTGGTTTCCAACGTATCTGTTTATTTACTTATTTATTCATGTTTTAAATTTGGATATACATGACACACAATGTTACATTAGTTTCAGGTGTACAACATAGTATACCAACTTCTCTAAATGTTATGCTGCACTTACCACAAGTGTAATTACCATCTGTCACCACACAACACTATTAAAATATCATTGACTATATTCCCTATGCCCTTTTATTCCCATGACTTATTCATTCCATAACTAAAAGCGTGTATCTCCTACTCCCCGTCACGCATTTTGCACACATCTTTAACCTGCTTCCCTCTGGCATTCATCAGTTTGTTCTCTTTATAGGTCTGATTCTGTTTTGTTTTTTTTTTAATTTTTTTTGATTCATTTATTTTTTTATTTTTTTACTTTTTTAAGGTTTCACATGTGAGTGAAATCTTATGGTATTATCTTCTTAGTCTGATTTATTTCACTTATCGTGATACCTTCTAGGTTCATCCATGTTGTCACAAATGGCAAAAATCTCATCCTTTTTTATGGCTCTATAATATCTGTGTGTGTGTGTGTGTGTGTGTGTGTGCGTGTGTGTGCCCCACATCTTTGTTCATTTATCTATTGTTGGACACTTGGGTTGCCTCCATATCTTGGCTATTATAAATTCTTCAATAAAAATAAGGGTGCATATATTTCCCCAAATTAGTCTTTTTTTGTTTTCCTTGAGTAGTGGACTTATTGGATCATATAGTACTTCTATTTTTAGTTTTTTGAGGAACTTCCATACTGTTTTCCACAGTGCATATACAATTTACCTTCCCATCAGTAGTGCACAAGGATTCTTTTTTCTTCACATCCTTGTCAGCACTTGTTATTTCTTGGTTTTTGTTTTGTTTTGTTTTGTTTTTTTATCCATTCTGACAGATGTAAGGGGATGTCTCATTGGGGGTGTGATTTGCATTTCCCTGATGATTAGTGATGTTGAGCATACTTTCATGTGTCTACTGAATAATATTCAGGGCCTCTACCTATTTTTTAATCAGATTGCTTGTTTTTTTGGTGTTCAGTTGTGTGAGTTCTTTGTATATTTTGGATATTAACCTCTTCTCAGATATGTCATTTTCAAGTATCTTCTCCATTCAGTAGGTTGCCTTTTTGTTTTGTTGATGTTTGCTTTTGCTGTGCAAAAGATTTTTATTTTAATGTTGTCCCAATAGTGTTGCTTTTGTTTCTCATGCATGATGAGACATATCTAGAAAAATGTTTTTATGAGCCAATGTTAGAAAAAATGACTGCCTGTGTTCTGTTCTGTTTTGTTTTTTTTTTTAATAGTTTGGTCTTCTAGTTAGGTCTTTAATGCATTTTAAGTTTATTTTTATGTATGGTGTTATAAAGTGGTTCAATTTATCTGTTTTGATAAATTAGACAGAAAAATTGATCATTAAGTTGATTTCTTGCTAGAATAGTTTTTTATATTCACTTTTTTCTTTTTGTTCATTAACTTTGTAAAGGTATAATTTACATAAAATAAAAAACCTATTTTTAAAAAAATTTTAAATTTTTTATTTAAATTCCAGTTAATTAACATGCCACATAATTTTAGTTTCAGGCTACAATATTGTGATTCAACACTTCCATAGAACAGCTAGTGTTCATCACAATTAGTGCCCTCCTTAATTTTAAGTGAACAGTTTGATGTGTTTATAAAACCCACTGTAATCACCACCCAGATCAGATATAGAACATTTCCATCATGCTAAATCACTCCCTCAAGCTTCTTTGGCAATAAACTTCACTCTTCATACCTGCCATACTAAATTACTGATCTGATTACTTTTGCCTATTCTAGAATTTTATATCAATGAAAATATATAGTATGCACAAATTGTGTCTGGATATTTTCATTAAAAAATATTTCTGAGCCTCATTCAAATTGTTGCTTGTGTAAGTGTTTTGCTCCTTTTTATTACTGAATGTGTTTTCATATTTCAAGTGTGTATTTTTGTGGGCAGAATATAATTGAATATATATTTTTTTGAAAGCAGTCTAATAGTTTATCCCTTTTGGTTCATGTGTTTAGTCCATTTACATTTAATATAATTATTGATATTATATTTGTTTTTGTCTTTTACTTTTCCTTTGGGATTACTTGAATACCATTAGAATTCCATTTTGTCTTCTGGACTAATGTTAAGTAATTTTGTTTTATGGTGTGTTAGTTGCTACTGTGTTTACAATATATATTTTGAGTTTACTATAATCTACTTGCACATAATATGCCATTTGCATATATAACTGTACTTCTACTTCTGTTGTCATTTGTGTCATTACTGTAACATATTTTACTTTCACAAATGACATATCTTGGTACTCAATATCTTGGTATTATTTTTTATCAGAACATTTATTTTTTAAAGAAAATTTAAAAAATGAAAATATTTTATATTTGTACATATAATGCATAAATATAACTTTTACTAGTTTCCATCAGAAAACATTTCTTCATCTCATAGAAGTTTATGTAGTACAGGTTGACTATTGCTGTATACTTTAAAATTTTGCCTGTCATTAAATGGCATTGTTTTGCCATAATTTTTGAAACATATATTTTCTTTGTATTGATTTCTAACATAATTGTTTTACAGTAAATTAAAAATTTCCATTCAGGGCACCTGGGTGGCTCAGTGGGTTAAAGCCTCTGCCTTCAGCTCAGGTCATGATCCCAGAGTCCTGGGATCGAGCCCCACTTTGGGCTCTCCTGCTGAGCAGAGAGCCTGCTTCCTCCTCTCTCTCTGCCTGCCTCTCTGCCTACTTGTGATCTCTGTCTGTCAAATAAATAAATAAAATCTTAAAAAAAAATTTACAAAGTATGAGGTAATTTGTTAAAAAAATAAAAATAAATAAAAATTTCCATTCATTGTCTCTGAATACTCTCATGAGTATTAAGTGGTCATTTTAATTTTCTTTTCCCTGAATGTAATATGTCTGTTTTTCTTTGTCTGCTTTAATTTTTTCTCTGTTAATCATTTTCATCAATTTGAGCATATGTATTGGTGTAACGATGTTTGGGGTTTATTAAGTTCCTTGGATATGTGGATTGATATTTTTACCAAATCTGGAATTTTTTAGTTATTATTTTATTTATCTATCCCTTCCCATCTTTGAGATACTCCAATTATAAATATAAATATAAATAATATATATATAAATATATATAAATATAAATATAAATATATGCACATATTTATATTAAATATAACAAATATTTGTATTATATGTTATATATAGCATCCTTTATATCATGTAATATATATGTATTTGTTAGACTGCTAATAGTGTCCATTAAGGCTGTGTTGTTCACCCTTTTCCTTTTTCTCTCCTTATGTTTTTGTTTGAATAGTTTCTATTGCCTTATTTTCAAGTTCAGTTATGTTTTTGGGAAAAACTGATCTCCTATTTAGCCTATCCATACCAGATATACTATTAGATGTTAAGTTTCATTTGATAATTTTTAAATTTGTCATTTTTCTCACTACTGTAATATGCTTTGGTTTAAATACCTATACTATAGTAGTAGTAGTAGTAGTAGTTTGTTTGTTTGTTTAAGTACTTTTCTTATAATTAAATCATCCCTGTAATTTCTGTTTCTGTTTTTATTGACTGATTTTTCTCCTTGTTATATCTCACATTTTTTTTCAATTTTTTTTACCTATTTAGTAATTATTGATTGGATACTGGACATTTGAATGTTGTTGATCCTGCTGTTTTCCTTAAATAGTTTTGTCCTGGCAAGATATTAATTTAATTTTCAATCACCTTAATCTTTTTGAAGCTTGATTTTATCCTTTGTTAATGCACATCTAGAGTAGCCTTATATTTCCTCTAACTTTAATGTTTGTTCTCAGGCTTAGCATTTCTGAGGTGTCTACCAAATTTCCTGGGTGTTCAATGAAGCATCTGTGAGGCTGTAGGATCTGAAACACATCTCAGTTTTTGTGAACTTGTGAGCTCAGATACTAGTTTAGTTTATTGTCACCTTGTAGGTTCTTCACTCATAAGTTTTCTTGCATGGCGTCGCAGAGTGTCAGCCTTTGTATGTTCAGTTTAATATTCAGCCAGAGGTTAAGTGAACTGAGCATCTTTTAAAATTTCTGGATGTATTTTCCTCCATGTATCTACCACTTTATGGTGCATTGCCTTATAAAATCCTAACCATCTGAGGCTACCTCATCTCAGAAAGACTTTTTCCTGTGGATTCCTTTCCCTGAAATTTGGCCTGGAAAGTACCTCCAAAAAGAAAGCCTGGAAATTGTAGGGTATACTTCATTTGTTTTTCTTCTCTTAGAATTCAAGCTCTGTGCTATCTGTTGTCTTAATATCAATGAAGAGGGTTTTTTTTAATACATATATATAGTTTGTCTAATTTTCTAGGATTTTTTTTGTGTGTGTATATTGTGTTTTGTTTTTAATGGCAATAGGGCTAGCCTAGTACCAGTGATTCAGTCTTGGCCAGAAGCAGAAGTCCTGTTACTGTGTTTGTTTGTATGTTTGTTTTTGTTTTTGTTTTTTGTTTTTTGTTTTTTGTTTTTAATAAGACCAGCTTTATTTTCTATGGGAATTTTTATAGTTGTTGCTTAATTAATACAAAGTGTGACTTCTTTATATTGTGCCACTTCCTGAAGATGTTGTATAATGGAATATGTGTGTAACAGAACTCCTATATACCTATCACCAGACTCCAGTGTTCTTGAGAAATAAATAGCTTGGGAACCACTGATTCAGTAACAAAGGTCATTATACTCAGTATTTGTGCATTAGGACTCATTTAAGTGAGTGGAAAGTCTCAAATGAAAAAAAAATCATTTAGAAGTTAATACCATTTAATTTCCACTTCATTTGAAAGTTTCTATTACCTATGTGACCTGCTTTACAAAAGTAATATAAATAGTAAGTAATTAGCATAATAATTATATGATTTTTTAAGAGACCTTAAAGCATCTTATTCTACTATGGATGTTAATATGTTCAGAGAATCTTTAAGGATTTGCACTTTTTTTTTTCTTCACATCCATCACTTCACACATATATCTTTTTTGTGTGTATATGTGAGAGACTAAGATCTATTCTGTTAGCAGATTTCAATTATACCATACAATGTTATCAAATATAGTTACAGTGTTATATATTATATCTACAGACCTTATTCTGAAATTTGTACTCTTTTACCAGTGTCTCCCTATTTTCCCTATCTCCCAGCCCCTGGCAAATACTTTTCTATTCTCTGTTTTTATGAGTTTGACTTTTCCTTGGGTTTTACCTATAATTGATACTATTCTGTATTTGTCTTCTTCTGTCTGGCTTAATTCACCTATCATAAGTTCCTCAAGGTCCATCCATGTTGTTAGAAATGGTAGGATTTCCCTCTTTTCATAGCTGAATAAAAGTCCACTGTATATGTAGACCACATTTTCTTTATTAATTCATCCAATGACTGACACTTAGGTTGTTTCCATATCTTGGCTATTATGATTACTGCTGCAGTGAACATGTGGGTACATCCTGTTTTTATTTCCTTTGAATATATGCCCAGAAATGGGATTGTTGGATCATATGATAGTTCTATTTTTACTTTTTTAGAAGACTCCATACTGTTTTCCATAATGGCTACACCAATTTACATTCCTACCAAATGTGCACAAGGGTTACCTTTTCCTCACAGCCTCATCAACACTTGTTATCCCTCATCTTTTTGGTCATAGCCATTCTAACAGTTGTAAGGGGACTACAATCTCATTGTAATTTTAATTTTCATTTCTCTGATGATTAGTGATCTTGAGTACTTCTTCCTATACTTGTTGACTATTTGCATGCCTTCTTTGTAAAAATGTCTTTTCAGTTTCTCTGTTCACTTATTAATTGGATTTTTTTTCTTTTTGCTATTGAATTGTGTGAGTTCCTTATGTAGTTTGGATAATAATCCTTTATTTGATATATTATTTGTAAATATTTTCTCCAGTGTCATAGGTTCTTTTTTTCATTTTGTTGATGGTTTCCTTGCTGTGCCCAAGATTTTTAGTTTGATGTTTTCACATTTGTTTATTTTTGCTTTTGTTGCCTTTGTTTTGGTATCAAATGTAGAATCATTGCCAAGACTGATGTCAGGAGTTTACTGTCTCTGTTTTCTTCTAAGAGTTTTATAGTTTCAGGTCTTGAAACCTTTAATTCATTTTGAGTTCAATTTTGCATATGATGTAAAGTAGGAATCCAGTTTCATTCTTTTTCATGTGGCTGTCCAGTTTTCCCAAAACCATTTATTGAAGACACTGTTATTTCCCCATTGTATATTCTTTGGATCCTTTGTTGTAAATTAGTTGACCACATATGTGTGGATTTATTTCTGGGCTTTCTATTCTGTTCCATTTATCTATGTGTCTGCTTTAATCCAATGCCTTATTGTTTTGATTACTATGCAACTATGTTCATCAGCAATATTGGCATGTAATTTTCTTTTTTGGTAATATCTTGTCTTTTTGGTATCAGACGTAAAATGTTTGAAAGTGTTTCCCCTCTTATATTTTTTTGGAAGAGTTTGAGAAACACTGGCATTCTTCTTTAAATGTTTAGTAGAATCCACCAGTGAAACCATCTGGTCCTGGGCTTTCCTTTGTGGAGAGATTTTGATTACTACTTCAATTTCCTCCTAGTGATTAATCTCTTCAGGTTTTCTTTTTTTTTTTTAGTGGTTCAGTCTTGGCAGTTTGTATGTTACTAGCAATTCATCCATTTCTTCTAGATTATATGATTTGTTGGCATGTAATTGTTCAATTAATCTCATGATCTTTTTTATTTCTAAATATGTTTGCTTGTTTGCTTATAGGGAGGGAGGGGCAGAGGGAGAGGAAAAGAGAATTTTAAACAAGCCACATACCCAGTTTGTAACCCGATGCGGGGCTTGATCTCACAACCTTGAGATCATGACCTTGAGATCCTAACTTCAGCCAAAATCCAGAGTCAGACACTTAACCAACTGAGCCACTCAGGTGCCCCAGTCTTTTGTATTTCTATAGTATCAGTTGTAACATCTCTTTCATTTTTTATTTTATGTTAGTCCTCTTTTTCTTTTTCCTTTTTCTTGCTCTTTTCCTGGTAAGTCTAATAAAATTTTGTCCATTTTGTGTATATTTTTTCAAAAATCAGCTCTTGGTTTCATTGATCTTTTGTATTATCTTTTCAGTCCCTATTCTACTTATTTCCACTTTAATTTTGTTATTTCCTTCCCTCTGCCACCTTTGAGTTTAATTCTTTTTTCCCCCTCATTTGTTGAGTTATATAATTAGACTCTTTATTTAAGATGCTTCTTTTTTTCTGAATGGAATCATTTATTGCTATAAGCTTCCCTCTTAAAACTGCTTTTGCTGCATTTTATATCTTGGTCATTATATTTACATTTTAATTTGTTTCAAGATATTATTTGGTTTCCCTTTTGATTTCTTCTTTGAACAATTTTTTGTTCAATAGCATGCTGTTTATTCTTAGCATGTTTGTGAATGTTCCAGTTTTGTTTTCATGTTTCTTTGTATATTTGGTAACTAATTTCTGGTGCACTATTCTTTTTCTAGAAAAGTTTTTTTTTTTTTTTTTTCTTTTTTCACTTAGGACATCTAACTACTATAAACTTTTATGGTCCATGCTATATGCCTTCAATTTTCCCCTGCTGTTTACTTCTCTTTCCTTTAATACTACTGCCTTTCAGTGTAATCTACAGGTATCCTTTAGCTCCTTCTAGTATATTCAGAGTTAACAGAGGTTCATGACCTTTGACTAAAGACTTGATCTGAGTCAATAAAAATTCACCATCAGTAAACACTTTGTATGTAATCTAGTCACTGGAATGAAAGAAATTGAAGCCTAATTTCATTTACCCTAAAAGTCTGCAGTGCGTGTGGGAAACTTGTAAAAGAAAGCAAAGCACAAAGGTACACAAAATCAATAACTTAAAAAATTTTAAACTTTTTATTTTACACTTTGTTAATATTTATAGTTTGGTACTGACTAAAGCCTGCAGCCAGAAAGCATAATTTAAAATTCAATTAATCTACACTTTCTTTTAATTTCTAAATATTTTAGTCATTCATCTAAGGAGAAGATAACCATAAACTAGAGGTCATCTTACAGAGATGATAAGCTAAATAAGTTAAAATTTTATATCTAAGTAAGTCATTGTTAATTTGGTTGAACATATATAAGCTGCAAGAGTATTCTTTTGTCCCATGTGCCAGTGGCCTATCTTAAAAATAGATCTTCTTGGATTCTTTTTATAGACATACTCTATTCTTGGCACTTATTTCCTTCTTTAAACAATAGTTAATAAAATGAGTATATATATTGTACATTTTATTTTTCTTGCTCAGTGTTCTACTTTTGGAATACTGCTCCATCCTAAAAAATGCATGTGATCCAAATGGTTCTTTCAATCATAGTGCCTCATCTCACTTATGGTCAAAGAGTTGGGCATGTGTCCCAGTCAGGAATAATCCATAGAGTCACCCCTGGCAAGTCCAAATAGAGTGTCTTCCAGGGTTTCTATATGGGCATAGGAAGAGAGAAGTCTCTTTCCCTTTTTACCTGCTAGAATTGGTAAGCTGGCATGTTTTGAATGGGACTAACAATAGATATCCTTCCTGCCATGTGGAGATAATCTATCTGCTGAATTAAAGCAACATGAAGGGGAAAATAGAGCCAAGAAAGAGAGAAAATGACCCAGCATTTAAACCTCTGAAAACAGCCATATCAAAGCCAAATCCACGATTGAACTCACCAGTTACATAAGTCAATATTATCTCTTTTATGTAAGATATTTTCAGTTGGTTATTGTGAATTCTCACAGACATTCTTGAGTGATATAGAAAGCAAAGAGAGACAAAGCTTTAAATTCCATTTATGATTTAGGATTCTATAATGTTATTTATACTGATACATAAGTATTTCTATTGCTGATATTTCATGGCATATGTTTCACATCCATTTATGTTTCATTCTATTCTAGACACATCTAATATAGGTACAAATATTTGAAATTGCATTTTCATATAATCTCTGACTTTTAAAAATTAACTTATACTTTTACCTTTGCTTTGTTTACAGAAATATTTGGATTTACTTTAATATCTCATTTGATATTTCTTATTAACTACCTATGTATTTTTTTACTTTTTTTCACTTTTTCTATATGATGTTATGTTGATAAAGATTTCTGTACTCCCATTGAAGTTAAGAAACTTGTCCAAGATCACACAGCTAGGCAGCATGAAAATGGGATTTGGAATCATGCTTGAATCCAGCATTTTCACACTTAATGACTAGATAATAGTGCTCCTAAGATACAAAAAGATAAGTATTTGCTTAATCTATAATTTGCAGTAGAGATGGAAACTCAAGGAGAAGCAAAGGAAATGATACTAATTTGAATTGATTGGATTTTAAGAATGATTAAGGTTAAAAGAAGAAGCATGTAGGATGACTGATAGAATTCTTGTTTGGACAACTTGATTTTTTTTTTTTTTTAAGTAATCAGGAAAACAAATATAGAGAGGAGGCAATATTTTTATTTAGGTGATGTCACATAAGTGGAGAGGTTTGCTAGGTCATTTGTTAGAAAATTTCCAGTTCAGGGGATGCCTGGGGGCTCAGTCCTTAAGTGTCTGCCTTCAGCTGAGGTTATGATCCCAGGGTTCTGGGATCCAGCCCATATCGGGCTCCCTGCTAGGCAAGAATTCTGCTTCTCCCTCTCACATTCCCCTTGCTTGTGTTCCTGCTCTCTCTCCATCAAATAAATAAATAAAATCTAAAAAAAAAAAGAAAAAAGAAAAGAAAAGAAAAAAAGGAAATTTCCAGTTCAGAAACATTGTCTGGGCTAGAATTAAAATGGATCATATCAGGGCGCCTCAGTGGCTTCATGGGCTAAAGCCTCTACCTTCAGCTCAGGTCATGATCCCAGGGTTCTGGGATCCAGCCCAGCATCAGGCACTCTGCTAAGTGGGGAGCCTGCTTTCCATCTCTCTCTGCCTTCCTCTTTGCCTACTTGTGATCTCTGTCTGTGAAATAAATACATAAAATCTTAAAAAAAAAAAAAAGATCATATCTGAATGTCTTTAGAATCCACAGATTTAGATAAGGGCATTCAAAGGCATTGTATTATAAAGTAAAGCCAGAAAAAGACAAAGGATGGTACTGTAAGTGAAGACATAGAAACTGTGGAAAAGTTTAAATGAGTTAATAGATTCAGAGTACTGGAAACAGCACCTGAGTACTAAATAGTACTCAGTAAGTACTAAATAATGGTCAAGTAACAAAGATAATGATGATGGTAATGATTTTGATAAATAACATAAGCATACTTTCATTATGCCCTTTTTTTTTAGTTTAGTCTTTTTTTTTTTTAGTTTAGGACACTGCATTAGGTATAAGTTCAAAATCAGTTCTTAGAGAATATGTCAGTTATTTACCTCATGCAGTATATACCTACCACCACTTGAGCTAGGAAAAATACCATTTTGAGCTAGGAAAAAATATCCAGTTCAGTACCCCAACTATGTTTTGCTTCCAATGAAAAAGGGAATGAATACTAGTAAGGTGATAATAAAAAATATTTTCTATAAAATTATAAAAAAAAATTTTATAAAATTATATTTTATAAAAAATATAATAAAAAATATTTTCTCTCAGTGACTAGCTTCTACAAAAACTAAACTAATTTCTAAGACTGCTAAAATAATCTTAGGTAAATAGTGGGAAGTTTTATATAGTAGCCATATACATTTTCTTCCACATAAAGCAGAGTAAGATTTATCTCTTAACACTTTTTTTTTTTTTTTACATTTCATCAGTTTCTGCTGGTATAATTTGGTCATGTTCAACTATATGTGAAAATCACTTTTTCCTTCTTTCCCCCAAACACATCTTCACATAGTAAAGGTGAAATTTGTGTATCCCTGGGGATTTTATAAAAAGAGAGAGGTGGAAGGAGAAGTTGAAAGGCAAAGAGTAAGTTCAAATTGTCAAGCCATGTGGTTTGTCTGAATTTTACTCAGGGGATCACCCATTCTTATTGTCAAAAGCCGAGAGATCTTGGGAACCAAGAAAGACAATTCAAAAGTGATGGGAAAATCCCAAGCCAAATGGCAAAAATAAATGATAATATTATACAAGTTGTGAAGCAGTTTTATTCCAAAGGCTTTTTAAGAACAAGCACAGTATCTCAGCTATGTATATTTTCCAACTTAGATAAGCTCATAACAATTGAAATAACAGAAACAGAAATGGAATTTCTGAATTAAGTTTAATTTTCATTTTATTTCTTAAAGATAAAACTTGTATAATAGCATTTCAAATCCAAATGCAAGTTGTATACATGTTTTACACTCACCCAGCCCCACTCCAGACAGTTTTAATTTTCTTTCATATATGTCTTACTAGATTTTCGTATATTTTTTCTTCCTGTTATTTTTGGAAAAAATGATCCTGGAATGAACCAAGTAAATTTAAGAATCATTTTTAAATGGCATCCCATTCTAACACCCTGAAATGGTAACAAATATCTGCTCTCCGTTGTATGTTGAACTGAGAATAATCAACATTTTATTAATTGTTCTCTGTAAATTACTGTGGTGTCTGTTTTGCAGATAGAAAAGAGAATCTTAAGGTCCAAGAGTAGTATAATTAGGACTAGGATCATCTTAATATAAAATTCAGGTCATTGTTAGTTTATTATATCAAACTCTTCTTGGTTTAAGGATTCTGACTGAATGCTATGGTCAGAAGAAATCACCTAAAAATTTATTAAACCTTATAGGAACTAAACTGTAGTTGACAAATCACTAGAGGCTCAGTGTGAACGACTTAGAGATTCAAAAACTTCAAAGACACCCATCATAGGAGGGGTCTCACAATATGAGGTTTACCTCCAAGAGCTCAACCAGTTTCCCATAGTAAATATGGGAGAAAAACTTCCTCCTGCTTCTAACTGAGGGGGAAGAAGAGGAACCATTTTGAGCACTCTGTTCTTAATAAGGCCTGCACTCTGTTCTTAATAAGGCCTGCCCTAACAGGAAATACCAAGAGCCTAAACAGCTGGGATATTAGCAGAGCATAACTGAGGAATTATCAGAGCCTAACTGACTGGGGGTGGGGGAGGGGGAGGAAAATACCCAACTCTAGCCCATGTTTGCCAATCTGCCACACCTAAAGAGGAAGAAAAAACACTTTTGAAGTACATAGTCCAAAGGCATAGTCTTACTAAATGTCTGAGACCTAGTCATAGGACTATAGAATGCTTCCCCTGCCCCCACACCTCATTACCACATTACTAAAGTCCTGTTTATGATACTTCATCTTACCCAATAGATTATGTCTGGCTCTCAAGAAAATATTACAAGGTATATCAAAAAGTAAAAACACAATTTAAAGAACAAGAGCAGACATCTGAACCAGACATTCAAGGATGTTGGAATGATCAGACTGGGAATTTAGAACAACTATGATTAAGATGTTAAGGGCTCTCATGGTCAAAGTAGACAATGTGCAAAAATAGATGGGCAATGCAAGGAGAGAGAAGTAGATCCTAAGACCCAAATAGAAATGCTAGAGGTTGGGGTGGCTGGGTGGCTCAGTGGGTTAAACTTCTGCCTTTGGCTCAGGTCATGATCTCATGGTCTTGGGATCAAGCCCCACATCAGGCTCTCTGCTCAGCAGGGAGCCTGCTTCCTCCTCTCTCTGCCTGCCTCTCTGCCTACTTGTGGTCTCTCTCTCTCTGTCAAATAAATAAATAAATAAGGTCTTTATTGAAAAATGCTAGAGATTAAAAACACTATAATAGAAATCAAGAATGCCTTTAATGGACTGGACATAGGTGAAACAGATGAGGAAAGAATCTCTGAGCAAGTAAATATTTGAATAGAAACCTCGAAAACAAAAAAGCAAAGAAAACAAAGACTGGGGGCATAAAATAGCAGAGCAGTATATCCAAGGACTGTGGAAAAACGTCAAAAGGGGTAATATACGTGTATGAGAATACCAGAAAGAGAAGAAAGAAACAGAAGAAATACTTGAAAAATTAATAATGGAGAATTTCCTGAAATTAATGTCATACACCAAGCCACAAATCCAGGACTCAGAAAACAGCAAGCAGGATGAATGCCAGACAAACAAGTTACATTTAGGCATATTGTCTTCACACTACAGAAAATCAAAGATAAAGAAAAATATGAAAGACAAAAGAAATACCTTACCTATAAAGGAGCAAAGATAAGAATTACATCTTCTCAGAAACTGCAAACAAGAAAAGTGGTGTGAAGTATTTAGAGTTGAGAGAAAAAACAACCAACCTAGAATCTGTTCTTTGTGAAATATCTTTCAGAAAGAAGGGGAGGGGTGCTTGGGTAGCTCCTCATAAAACAGCTGCCTTCAGCTCGGGTCGTGATCTCAGGGTACTGGGATCCAGCCCTGGATCAGGCTCCCTGCTTCTCCCTCCCGCACTCCCCCTGCTTCTGTTCCTTCTCTTGCTGTGTCTCTCTCTCTGTCAAATAAATAAATAAAATATCTTAAAAAAAAAAAAAGTGAAGGGGAAATAACACATTCCTCAGAGAAACAAAAATTGAGGGAATTTGTTCCCAGTAGATTTGCCTTACAAGGAAAGATAAAAGAAGTCTTTAAAGAGAAATAAAATAATATAGGTCAGAACCTCAGATCTACATAAGGAAAGGAAGAAAATTGAAGAAAGAATAAGTGAAGGTAAAAAAAAAAAAACTTTAATTTTTCTTATTCTTATTTCATCTAACAATCATTCAAATTAATAATAGCAACACTGTTTAGTTATGTATGCTTAAGTATATACACACACACACATATACAAACGCACACACATAGATATGCTTATGTATACTTATATATAAGTGAAATAAATGACAGTAATGCTACAAAGGATAGGAAGGAGGAATTAAGATCATTTTGTTATATAAAGTACCCATACTACCTATTAAATGGTACAGTGTTATTTGAAAGTGAACATGAATTAGCCTTAAATGTATATTACAAATTCTAGGGCAACCACTAAAACAAAAACAAAAACATGACCAATGTAAGAAAGCATAGAAAATGAAATTATAAAGAAAAAAAATGCTCAATTAAAACCACAAAAGAAAAGAGTGGAAGGGAAGAATAAGAATGAAGAACAAGGGCAACAGATAGAAAAAGTAAGAGATATGATAATTATTATTCTAACCATATTCATTATCCATTATCACCTTGAATGTCAATGGTTGAAAAACACCATTTAAAAGACAGAGACTGGATGCCTGGGTAGCTCATTTGGTTAAGTGACTGCCTTTGGCTCACATCATGATCCTGAAGTCCCTGGATCAAGTCCTGTGTTGTGCTCCCTGCTCACCAGGGAGTCTGCTTCTCCCTCTGACCCTCGCCCCCAGTGCTCGCTCACTTTCTCTCTCTCTCTCTCTCTTTCATTCTCTCTTGCTCAAATAAATAAGTAAAATCTTTAAAAAAATAAAACAATAAAAGAGATTGTCAGAATGAATAAAAAACAAGACCTAACTATACGTTGTGTATAAAAAATCCACTTTAAATATAAAGGCAGATAAAGATTAAAAGTCAACAAATGGGAAAAAAATATATACCCCATGTTAACACTAATCAAAAGATAACAAGGGTTCCTGGGTGTCTCAGTGAGTTAAGCCTCTGACTTCGGCTCAGGTCATGCTCTCAGGGTCCTGGGATCGAGCCCCACATCGGGCTCTCTGCCCAGCAGGGAGCCTGCTTCCCCCTCTCTCTTTGCCTGCCTCTCTGCCTACTTGTGATCCTCTCTCTCTCTGTCAAATGAATAAATAAAATCTTTAAAAAAAAAAAAAGGTAATAGGAATAGCTATATTAATTCCAGACACAGTAAACTTGAAAAAAAAATGGAAGTTCTCATGATTATGAGAGGATATTATACAATGAAAAATGGGTCAATTTTCTAAGAAGACATAGTAGTTTTTGATGTATATGCATCTAACAATGGAGCATCAAAATACGTGAGGCAAAAACTAATAGAATTTTAAAAAGAAATAGATTAATTCACTACCATAGCTGGACACTTTAACACTTCTCTCTCCAAACTGGGCAGATATGGCATTAAGAAAATCAGTGAGGATATAGTTGAACTGAACATCAGCATCAACCAAGTGGAAATTTAGGACATCTGTAGAGTACTTCATTTAACAACAGCAGAATTTACATTCTTCTCAGACTCACGTGGAGCATTCACCAATATGATCATGTTTTGGGCCATAAAATACACTTTTCCAAATAGAAGAATAAAAATCACACATTGCTATTAGAATATAACAGAATTAAACTAGAAATCAGTAACAGAAAGAGAATTGGAAAATCCAAAAATACATGGAAGTTAAACAACACTCTTCTAAATAAGTGGCACAAAAGAATCACAAAAGAAATTTTAAGGGAAATTCAAAATATTTAGAACTAAATGAAAATGAAAACACAACTTATTAGAAATTGTAGGAATTGATGAACACAGTGCTTAAATGGAAATTTATAGCATGAGATGCATATATTAAAAAAGAACATTTTAAGTTTCCATTTTAGGAAACAGGAAACAAGACAAGAGTAATTTAAAATCAAAGGAGACAAAAAAATAGGATGAATAGAGCAGAAAACAAAATTAAAAATGAAATTTATAGGGAAAAATCAATGAAACAAGTGGACTATTTGAAAAGATAAAAATAAATTTAATAAGCCTTTACTAGGATAACTAATATAAAAAAGAAGAGACAAATTAGTAATATCGGAAATGAAAGGGGACATCAATGCAGATCCTATGGACATTAAATGGATAGTAAAGAATCCTATGAACAATTCAGCTTGATTCCCACAAATTTGATAACCTAAATGAAATCAAAAGAATTTCAATTCCCTGACAGATAATATTTGCTAAAACTCACACAAGAAGAAATAGACTATCTGAATAGACATATATCTATTAAAGAAATTGATAAGGTCCTATATACTTTCTACCTATTAGAATGTCCAAAACTCAGAATACTAACACCAAATGCTGGTGAAGATGTGGTGCAACAGAAACTCTCACATTTGGCTGGTGATAATGTAAAATGACACAGACATTTTGGATGGCCATTTGGTGGTTTGTTACAAAATTAAATGTACTCTTACCATATCATCCAGCAATTGCATTTTTTGGTATTTATCCCAAAGTAGTTAAAAATGTATATCCACTCAAAAACCTGTACCTGGGGGTTTATAGCAGTTTTATTCATAATTGTCAAAACTTGGAAGCAACCATAATGCCCTTCAGTGGGTGAATGGATAAATTGTGGCACACCAGACTCAAATAATATTGAGTAGTAAAAGGAAATGAGCTGTCGAGCCATGAGAAGACATGAGGACACTGACATGCATATTTCTGAGTGAAGGAATACAGTTTGAAAATCCTGAACACTGCTGATCCCAACTAAACAACATTCTGGAAAAGGCAAAACTATGGAGACAGTAAATAGATATGGGGGGCGAAGAAGGAAGGGTAAACAGATCAATCACAGAGGACTTTTAGGGTATTGAAAATATTCTGTGTAATACCATAATGATGGGTAAATATCATTGTCCAATTGTCCAAACCCACAGAATGTACAACACCAAGAATGAACCCTAATGTAAGCTATGAAATTTGGGTGGTTGTGATGTGTCAACCAATGTAGGTTCATCAAGTTTAACAAATGTACCTCTCCCGGGCAGGGAAGGGTGTGGATGACAGGGATACAATGCATAGGTTGGGGCAGGAGGTATGTGGAGACTCTCATACCTTTCCCTCCACTTTGCTCCAAAAAAAACCTTAAAACTGCTCTAAAAATTAAAATTCTTTAAAAAACCTTAAACACATCTTTATTAGAACTTTATTAAATGCATTTATTGACATTACACTGTATTAGATACTCGATGCTGAGAATTGTACAGAGAATCTTTAGGCTTTGGATGGTCATAATATAAGAAAATATATATGCTGGACTTATATAGATACAGTCTAGTCAAATAACTAGAAAACATTGAAAAATAAGTTTTTTCGACATAAACATGAGTTCATTTTAAAGATGACAACTGACTACTGATTTCCTTGAGTTTCATGTAGTGGTTTAAGAAAACCATAAACAGGCACAAAAACTTTCATGGAGCATATAATGGTATGATCTGGAACACTTTGCCTGCTGAGTATTTCCATTATGGTTATAAAGGGGAACAGTACATAAAGCAACATGAAAAGCATTTGTTCCATTAGGATGTATAGAAATAGGATTGAGAATGTCAGACTGGTTTGTACTGAGATATTCTAGTATTTTTTTTCTTCTTTCTATGCATCTCATTCTTTAATTTTTCTTTCTTCATCTATGTGGTTTGGATGTTTACATTGATAGATTAGAGATAGGAACATTAAAAAAAAAAAAGAAAAGAAACTGCTCTGAGATTGCTGCTTTTCAAGTAAGTCAGGTGCTTTTGACATGTGGCTGTTATGAGGAAAGACCTGTCATAAGAGCTTTGACCTAACTCAGTCCAGCTGGGTCACTAGTTCCAGATAGAAATCTCCCCCTTGGCATCTGTGTGGGTCCCAGATCATACTTGGTAATCATACTCTTGTCTTTAATAGCTTTTTAACTTAACATTTCTTTCATATTCCCTAGAATCATAATTTTCCTATAAGTAAAAAAAAATAATTGGTGGGAGAGGTGACAAAAAGTCATGGAATATTTTAAGATAGAATAGTAAGTTTAAGTTATTACCACAACTATAACCCTCATACATAAAAATTTCCTCAAACATTAAAATTTCCTCAAACACAAACACTCATTGGGTTATTTCTCTCATACCCAAAGCTAAATTTATAACATGAAAAAGATGAGTAAACATCTAAGAGAAAGTGGAAAGAAAGGGTGGTCAAGATTGAAAGAGTAATATATTCCATTTTTATTCTGTATGCATGGACCAAATGACAGGTTTTAGATTATGAAGTTTTATATATTTTGTATATTGTGTCAGTAGTTTACTGTCTACTAAAAAAAAAAAAAAAAAAACTTAAGAAAAAAAATGAAGTCAAAGTAGAAGCAATAGAAGCAGTAACAGTGAGAGAAAATAACTGGTAATTTTGATGAATGGTGATCAGAGAACACTTGAAAAAACTGGTTTAAAGTGTCACGAACCCAGATATGGTGGGTAGAATTTTTAAGTTGACCTCCTCCATGAGATTCCTGTCTCCTAATTATTCAATCTAAGACTTATCTCAGTACTGCTATGAAAGAACTTGCAGATGGAATTAATCACTTGACTTTAAAGTAGAAAAATTATCCTGGACTATCTGTGTGTGTCCAGTATGTTCACCTGAATCATTACAAGCCGAAGTGGTCAGAAGAGTCTGTAGGAAAGACAGAGTAGAAGAGATGGCAAGAGCGATGAGGCAGCAGATGAAGTCAGAGATAGGGAAGCATGAGAAGAAAAATTGCTGCTGCTGGCTTCGAGGGGATCCATAAGCTGGAAACAATCCAGCTTCTCTAGAAACAGAGAATAGGCTCTAGCTGACAGCCAGCAGAACATGAAGTCTCAGTCCTGCAACTGCATGGAACTGAATTCTGTAAATAATCTGAATGCGTCTGGAAATGGATTCTCCCCTAAAGACTCCAGAACGAAATGCAGCTCTGTAGGCACCCTGATTTCTGTTATAAGTGAGATTCTAAACAGAGAAATCAGTTGAGATACGCTATGCCTGAACTCCTAACCTATGCAACTGTCAGATAATACTTTTCTATTGTTTTAAGTACTAAATATGTGGTAATTTGTTATCACAACAATAGAAAACAAATACAGAAGGCGTTCTTCTTTTTCAGAAGAAAGTCTGTATAAGGGAGGCCAAATAGGCATAGAATATAGTCAATGTATTGCAGCCAGGGACATACCACTGATGCTACAGAGACTTTTTGAGGGTCCAGAAGCAATCCCTTAGGTAACATTAGATGATTTGTAATGATTGTCTAGAAAGGTAACTGTTGTATATTATAGAAGTGCAGGTGTTGCGGAGGTGGCTTGGTTGAGGCTCACATCTGAAGCAAGAATAATTTTTGCCAACATTGAGAAGTGATTTGTGAGCTGACTTAGACCCTCTCATGAAATCTATCATACAAAATGTTCATTTAACAAAAGTCTATGAAGGGGATACCCGGATGGTTCAGTTAGTTAAGCGTCTGCCTTCAGCTCAGGTTGTGACCTCAGGGTCCTGGGACTGAGGTCCGCCATTAGTCCCTGCTCAGGAAGGAGCCTGCTGCCTGCTGCTCTCCCAGCTTGTGCTTTCTCTCTGTCAAATAAATAAATAAAATCTTAAAAAAAAAAAAAAAAAAGGCTGTGAAGGGATGTTACCACATCAAGAAGCAAAATCTAAAATACAGGGGCACCTGGGTGGCTCAGTTGGGTAAGCAACTGCCGGATCAGGTCATGATCCTGGAGTCCAGGGATCCCCTGCTCAGCGGGGAGTCTGCTTCTCCCTCTGACCTTCTCCCCTCTCATGCTCTCTCTCTCACTCTCTCTCTCTAAAATAAACAAATAAAATCTTTAAAAAATAAACACAAAACACATTCTTTTGTTAATGAACAGAGCATATTGGATGCTTAGGTTTGAGAGGCAACGATAATGATACTTCTCAGCTTCATGAAAATATCTGAGATGGAAAGGTAGCTTGCTTGAGAGACAACCTATTCCACTTATGGTTTGAATGAAAAAAAATGAGTTTAATTATCATTTTTGCTTGTGTACCCTTATTCAACTTTACCAAGATTCAATTTGCATGTCATAAATTGTAAGCATTTTAAGTGTAGTTTGGTGGCTTTAAGCTAGTATATAAACCCATATAACCATACCCCAATTAAGATACAGAACATTTTCATGAACTAAAAATTTCCCTTATGAGTTGTGGTCATTCCCAGCCCCTTCCCACCCCAGTCAACCATATTATTTCTCTCACTATAGACTAGTTTTGTTTGTGAAGATTTTGTGTAAAAGGACACATATAGTATGTACTCTTTGAGACCTGGATTTTTGTACTGAGGAAACTGTTTTTGAGATTCTCTCTCTCTCTCTTTTTTTTTTTTTGCATGTATTTGTTGTTTCTTCTTTTGTAGTTTTATTCTACTGAATGACTAACCTATCTGTTGATGAATGAATGTTTGTGTTGCTTCCAACTTGGGGTAATTATGAATAGAAAAACTATGAGCATTTGTATACAAGGTATTTTGTGAAGAGATTTTTTCATTTCTTTGGGATCAATATTTATGTAGAATTGCTTGGCTATATAGCAATAGCATATTTAACATTAGTAGAAACCACAGAACTGGAGTGCCTGGGTGGCTCAGTGGGTTAAGACTCTGCCTTCAGCTCAGGTCATGATCCCAGGGTCCTGGGATCGAGCCCCACATTGGGCTCTCTGCTCAGCAGGAAGCCTGCTTCCTCCTCTCTCTCTGCCTGCCTCTGCCTACTTGTGATCTCTGTCTGTCAAATAAATAAATAAAATCTTTTAAAAAAAAAGTAAAATCCTCACTTAAAAAAAAAAAAAGAAACCACAGAACTTTTCAGCAGTGGTTATATCTTGTTACACTCCCACCAGCTAAGCTTGAGTATCACTTGCTCTACATCCTCACCAACAACTGATGTCACTAATCTGTTGAAGTTTAGTCATTCTAGTATATGTGTAGTGATACCACGTTGTGGTCTTAATTTACATTTCCTTAACTTCCAATGATATTAAGCACCTTTTCTTATGTTTATAGGTTATTCACATATCTTCTTTTATAAAGCACTTTTTGAAATTTTTTCCTATTTTTTTAAGATTTTATTAGGAAAGGAAGAGGGAAAGAATCTCGAGCAGTCTTCCTGCTGAGCGCAGAGCTGGACATGGGGCTGAATCTCACAACCCTGAGATCATGACCTGAGCTGAAACCAAGAGTTGGACACTTAACCAACTGAGCCACCTAGGTGCCCCTGAAATACTTTTTTTTTTAAACATTTTTATGGGGAAATTTGATTTATTATTATTTAGGTATAATAATTATTTAGGTACTATGAATATAAGTCCTTTGACAGGTATATATACTGAGGATATTTTCTCCTAATCTATGAATTGTTTTTTATTTTCTTCATGGTAATTTTTGATAAACATGTTTTTAATTTTGAAGTCCAGTTAGTCATTTTTTCCCTTTTGTGGTTAACGCTTTTTTTTTTTTTTTTTTTTTAAGATTTTATGTATTTTTTTGCCAGAGAGAGAGAAAGAGGGAGAACACAAGCAGGGGAAGCAGCAGGCACAGGGAGAAGCAGACTTCCCAGTAAGCAAAGAGCCCAATGTGGAACTCCATGCCAGGACCCTGGGATCATGACCTGGGCCAAAGTTAGATGCTTACCCAACTGAGCCACCCAGGCTTCCCTGTGGTTAATGCTTTTTATGTTATCTATTTCAGTAATCATTGTTTGCCCCAAAGTTGTATAGATTTTCCCTTATGTTTTTGTCTAAGGCTCTTACAGCTTTAGCCATTATATTTAGAACTATCATCTATTTTGAGTTGATTTTTATGAATGGTAAAATTTCATTTTTTGTTTTTTTCTGTAAGACATTCATAATGCTCTAGCACCATTTGTTGAAAAGATTCTTCTTTCCCTACTGACTTTCTTTGGTTCATTTGTTGAAAATGATAGACTATGTATGTGCATATATCTGGACACTTTATACCATTGATATCTATATATCCTATGTTAAAACCATATTGTCTTAATTACCATAGCTTTATATTAAGTTTTGAAACTAGAAAGTGTAAGTCTTCTGAAAATAATCTTCTTTTTCAAGATTGGTTTTTCTGGTCTAGATTATTAGCACCACTATATAAATTTAAGAATCAGTTTGTTAATTTCTATATATAAGTCATGGGAGTTTGTTAGGATTTTATTGAACCTATAGACCAACTTAGGGAGAACTGATGCCTTAAATAAGTTTGTCTTTCCATGCATGTACATTGCATATACCTTCAACATTTTAGGCTCTGTTTAATATCTTTCTCTATAGAAAAAGTATGTATCTTCCATATACATATATTCCATATATTTCCATATACTTCCATATACTTAAGTTTATACCTGAGTATTTTATATATCCAGATACCCTTATAAAGACTTTAAACATTTTTTTCATTTTCGAAATGATTTTGCTTAGAAATGAAATTTATTCATGTATACTGTCCTTGTGTCATTTGACATTGCTGATTTTACTTACTAGTTTCTTATTTTATTAGTAAATTTTAGGATTCTCCATGTACACAATCACATCACCTATAAACAAAGATAATTTTATTTTTTGTACTTTTACTTTTTTTTTTAATTTTATACTCACTAGAAACTAATACAATTCTGAATATAAGTACCTTCAGTCTATAGTGAATTATACTGATTGATTCAAATATTAAAAGAGTCTTACACTCCTATAATAAAACTGACTTGATCATGATGTACTTTCCTTGTGTAGAATGCCAGTTTGATTTGCATTAGCTAGATTTGTTAAGGTTTGCCAGTGTTAATGAGGAATACTGGTAATTTTTTCCCATAATGTATTTGAACTGGAACTATTTCCTACACTCAAATATTCTGATAGAGTATATATAAGGCTTGTAATATGTTTTTATTTTTAAAAATCAATAGAATTTACTAGTAAAAGAATTTTGTCCTAGAGGTTTTCTTCTTTTCCTTCTTTTTTTCTGTTCTTTCTTCCTTTCTTTTTTCCTTCCTTCCTTCCTTCCTTCCTTTTTTATTTTCTTTCCTTCCTTCCTTCCTTCCTTTCTTTCTTTCTTTCTTTCTTCCAGATTTTATTTATTTATTTGATAGAAAGCTAGAGCACATAAGTGGGGGAGCAGGAGAGGGAGAAGCAGGCTCCCCACTGAGCAAGGAACCCAATGTGGACTCTATCCCAGGACTCTGGGATTACAAACTGAGCTGAAGGCAGAAGCTTAACCTACTAAGCCACCCAGGTACCCTCTTTCTTTCTTTCCATCTTCCTTCCTTCCTTTTATTTTGTGACAATGTTCTGAATTATTATTATATATCATTTAGTCAAAACAGGGTAATACAAATGTTCTATTTCTTCTTATATCATTTTTTGTTAATTTGTGTCTTTCAAGAAATCTTTCCATTTTCTCTAAGTTTTTGATTAATGGGCATTATTTTTTCACAACAGTCCCTTATCATTTTAATAATTATAGACTCTCTGGTAATGTCTTATTTTTTAATCCTGTCATTGGTAATTTGTGGGTCTTTTTCTACTTTTTCCTTTATCAATATAGGAAGAGTTTTATCAATTTTAGTGATCTTTTGAAAAAAAGTGCTTTCAGGTTTGTTGATTTTTCTCTGCATTTTGCATTTTCTTTTTTATTGTTTTCCAATGTACATTTTTCTTTCTTTAGCTAAATATGAGTTTAATTTGTTCTTATCCTACCTTTTTAAGGTGAAAATTTAGATCACATGATTTTAGGTGATTGTTCTTTTCTAAGATAATCATTTAAAGGTAGACACTTTCCTGTAAGCACTGTATGAGTTTCAATCACAAATTTTAATGTCTTGCTTCAATATCATTAAGTTTAAAGTACTTTCTCATTTCCCTTGTTATTTCTTCTTTGACATATAGGCTTTTTAGAAGTATTTTATTTGGTTTCTAAATATTTGAGGCTTTTCTAAGATATCATTTTATTATTGATTTTTTTTTAAGATTTTATTTATTTACTTGTCAGAGACAGAGAGAGCAAGCACACAAGCAGGGGAGCAGCAGAGGGAGAAGCAGGCTCCCATTCGAGCAGGAAGCCCTATATGGAACTTGATCCCAGGACCCAGGGATCATGATCTGAGCCAAAGGCAGATGCTTAAACTACTGAACCACCCAGTTGCCTCTGTTGATTTCTTTTTTAAAGTTTTATTTATTGGAGAGAGAGAGAGAGAGAGCACATGTCTACAGGGAAGGAAGCAGAGGAACAGAACCTTCAAGCAGAGTCCCCACTAAACACAGAGCCCCAGGTAGATGGGGACTCAGTGTCAGGACTCATGAGATCATGACTTGACCCAAAACTAAGAGTTGGAAGTGCAACTGACTGAACTACCTAGGGGCACCTTGTTATTGATTTCTAATTTAATTATCCTATGAAGAATAATGCTTAAAAGGATTTCTGTCCCTTGGATTTTTTGAAACTTGCTTTATGGCCTAGCAGATGGATATCTTGGCTAATGTTTTAAGCACACTTGAAAAAAACATGTATTCCATTTTTGTTGTATGTAAAGCTTTATAAATGTCAATTAGACCATTTATCTTGACAGCCTATTCAGCTTTTCTTTCTGATTGTCTCTGTAATAAGTCTATAAAAATACTGGGAAGGGAAGATGAAATAATTCAACCTAAACTGTAGATTTGCCTTTTTTTTTCCTGTCATTTTTTTCATGTATAATGAGACTATATTATTAGGTGCACACATATTCAGTATTGTTTTATTTTCTTAGAGAATTGCCTATTTAATCATTATAACATAACTACGAGAATCCCTAGTAAAGTCTAGAGTAACTTTATACTGTGATTTGTATATTTCCACTTCTAATATGTGGAACTTTTAGCATTTCTACAAAATGCTGTGTAGGTTCCATGCAGTCTCTCCAATCTGATTAAACTCAACACTTAGCCAACCCTATGAGAGTTCTCGGAGTTTTCCATCTTATGGCTCTATGATGGTTGTATTTACTTAATAGTTATTCTTTGCCTGGCCTTGTGGATTCATTCTATGTATATGAAATTTAGCCAAAGAATCAAGGTAACCCTTAAGCAGATCTTTGGAGCTCTTTCTCTGAGTAACTTCTTTTTTGTCAGTAGTCTACCCTCCACATACTAGCTCTCTAAGCCTTGCTGATCTCTAATTTCTATGTGTTCAGTCTGGTAAGAGTATGAGCCCATGTTTATGCCACTCCTCTTTATGCCAGGGTCCAGTAATCAACTCTATTCAGAAAGCTAGGACATTCACCCAGGGCTCATCTGCTTTCTTTTTCCCCCCTCTAAATTATTCACAGTTTTTTGCTACCTACTCTCCAATGAATAAAGAAAAATTGTTTCATAGTTTTTCCAGTTTTATCATTGATTATGACTGGATTACAAGTTTCGTATTCATTAATTACTTTATAATGGTTGAAACTAGGACACATTCCATTTTGAAATATTGTGATTTCTATTTCCTAGATTAAAGTAAATCTATCTTCTCATAAATTTTATCCATTACTCTATTCTTTATGTTGGCACAAAATACATTTTCCCCTATAACTGTTTTATATTACCTCACTTTACATACTGACAAACAACATTAAAGTATGAAATGAGTAGTAGTTTTACTGTTTCTGTTAATTACTTTGTCCAAGTACTTAGCTTACCCATTTGTGTTCATCATTGTACTCTAAGACAGGTTCACTTAACCCTATTTTAAAGTATTTTCAGAAACCCTTTTTCATCTTCCTCATATTTTTAACTTGATTTTCATCAATTTATAACATGTTTTTGCCCTTTATTTAGTTTGTTTTATAAGTTCATTGAATAGTAACATTTGTCCATTAAAAAATGAGAAATAAGGGAAATAGCCAAATGAAAAGAACTCACAAACCAAATCATCTTTCCTCTATCTTTTTCACTGGCATAGTTTTTAAAGCTTTGTTCAGGTATATTTTGTAAGATTTCCAAAATGGACAATAAATCTTGCTTATAAGGTTTTTCTAGAAGAAATTCCTATCTCTGATTATAATATCATCATAATGAGAAACATCAATGTATAACAAAATTTATTCTTTTTGCATGTTAACTGAATGCCATTTTGAGTTAGAACATTGACTGTCTCCATATTCTTTTTTTTTTTTTAAGACTTTATTTATTTATTTGACAGAGAGAGACACAGTGAGAGAGGGAACAGAAGCAGGGGGGGTGGGAGAGGGAGAAGCAGGTTTTCTGCCAGCAGGGAGCCCAATGTGGGGCTTGATCCCAGGACCCTGGGATCATGATCTGACCCAAAGGCAGATGCTTAATCCCTGAGACACCCAGGCACCCCAACCTTCTCCATATTCTTAAAGAATTCTTGATGTGGCCAATTTCAACAGGTATAATTTGTTTAAATGGTAGTTTTCTTCAGAATATTTGTGACAAGTTGGAGCATGTTAGTTCTTTCATAATAGTAACCCTCCCACTCTTTAGTTTTTAACTATGATTCACATCTCTATTGCTTAAAATACATCTTTGAAATTATTAATATCTTAAGTTCACCTCTTTTCCACTGATTTACATAATGACACAAACAATAACAATGATTAACATTTATTAATAATTTTTTATTTTATATTAAGTATTTTGTAGTCACTAGGAGTTTAAGTTAGTGTTCTCACTGTTTCTTTAATTGGTTTCTTCCTCCATCTTCAGTGATTTGAAAACCTTGCTTAAGGGTATTTTCTTATCCTTTCTCTTATCATCATATTTAGAAATTTAAATGTCTATATTATGGAAATAACTAACAACTGGTTTTACCTCCTTCATCTTATCCATTTCAGTAGCTACACTACTAATGTTTACCAGCATTTCAGCAGTTTAGTTTCAGCAACCTTTAAATCTATATAACTTCAAAAAAAAAAAAATCTCAAAATTGGAAATTGGACCCTGTAGTAGGACTTAGTTGAGAGAATCAACTCTTCCTCCCTCTCTCCTACTTCTTCTCCCTCTTTGTACACACACACACACACACACACACACACAGAGTCACACACACTCTATCTATATATAGCATCTTTTGACATACCACAATAGCCGAGAAGATACATTGAGAAGATGCTGCATTTGCTTTGACTGCATTGTGTGATTATGAATAAAATTGAACATTGATCTGGGAAGCCTAGAAGAAAATTGGGAATATGGATCTGGAGCTTCATAAGAAGGTTAAAGCTATGCATATTCATTTGTATTAATTTATTTACATATGAATGTTAAGGTTATAAGCTAAAGTTTTCTTTTTTTGATGGTGTATTTCCTTTACTGACATAATTACTGTCACTTAGAGTTCCTGTGATAGGGTAAGAGCTATTAAAACAATGTATATCTGATGGTGGGTGGGATGGGTTATATTTGGAATTATTGTGTACCAAACATAATGCTCATCATGCATTCTGCCTCATTTAATTGTAAATGGAATTTCAGCTTCTGTTAATCTAAAAATAACATCACATAAAATAATTTTATTTTATTTTATTTTAGTTGATCATAGCTAGAACTTTAAGTATATTTCTCTGAAACTTTATACATTTGTATTTTATTTACATTCAAGTAAATAACAGAAACATAATTTTATTTCTCCAGTAACAATTTCCTCATCAAGATTTACATTGTGAACTCAGTCTTCAAATTACTGTTCTTTTCCTAGAGATTTCTTTAAAAAGTTTATTTATTTATTTTTAGAGAGAAAGAGAGAGAGCATGTGCATGGGGGTGGTGCAGAGGGAGAGAGAGAAACATCCCAAGCAGACTCCCTACTGAGCAGGGAGCCTGATGTGGGGCTTGATCTCATGACCCAGAGATCAGGACCTGTGCCAAAATCAAGAGTCCAATGCTTAACCCACGGAGGCACTCAGGTGCGCCTAGAGATTATTCTTAAGGGATGTAGATCTTTTAATTGGAGTTTAGCATTCTTTATTAATTAAAAAGCTCTGATGTGTTTTCTGAGTTGTGATCTGCTATATTATAGAAGTTAGCATTTTTTTTCTTTTCAAAAACTATTAAATGTATATAAAATATGCATTTATTGACAAATATCTCTATGCAATAGGACAAAAATGTATATATACAACTTTCTACTTAAAAGGCGTGGACTCCAATTAGCTGAAGTAAAGGAATTCTAATCATACCAGACTTTCCAAAAAGAAAGTCAACAGTAGAAATTAAGTTTTAAAAATGTTTGCTTTATTGTCTTGACACTCTATTTTCAGCTACTTTGTGAATAAAACTAATATGCATTGAAAAATCAATGTTAGATATGGTATTTATTTACCTGATTCTCTGTTTTTCAGTTGCCTCTTTTTGATAATTTTTTTTGTCTTACAAAAGATATTGAAAGGTAGAATTGTTTTTACTCTTCATTATACTTAATAATCAGGACCAAGTAAACAGTACAGATGAATTAGACAAAGGTGAACCTTTGTTAAGGTTTATGAGAGCCTGCTCTATCAGGAAATTCCTTAGATATCTAAATAGGAAGCTAATCATGGATATCACCTTTTTTTCCTCCTGTACAAGCATTTTGAGAAACTTTTGTGATAGGAGTTGAAAATACATTTTATTCAACCAATACCAAATTTATTCTGTATTCAAATGGTTTATTTAGGGGAGGTAGAGGAAAAATGTTTCTTACTGGTGAGTAAAATACTGTACTGATCCAAAAGTTTCCAACTCTGTCCTTGGAAGTGATGCTTGCAATTCCTTTTAACGGCAAAGACCTTTTTAATATCCAACTTGAGAAGCTTAAAGGAGCTTAACACTGATTTAAATGTACATTAAGCCATAACGCAATCCCTTTTCTTGGTATTCACAATGCAAGTTTAGAAGGGAAGAACAAATGGGCCTTGGCTTTTTAAAGAGGGAGTAAAGGGTAACAATAGGGCCTAAACAAATTTTGCCCAATTTGAGTGCATACTTATAATTAGCTTGCAAGTTATTTGTCCCATACAATTGTTAATTTAACTTTGAAAAGATAAATAAGGAAGGCATTTTCCTCTCAGTTTTACCTGTGCTGATTTTGTGTAGAGTGGCACACAAGCTAGTGGCACGGCCAGCAACAAGCTGATTCCTGAGAGCTGAGAGCAGGGAGCCAAGAGGCGACTAGATATGATGAAGGCTATTACTCTCTTCTTTCCAGGTTAGTGTCTCTGGGAGCTCATCCCTGGGGCCCTCCTTAGCCAGCTGCTCCTCTTAACTCTCTCTCCTCCCTCCTCCAGCACCGGACAAGCAGTGATGCATTAATGGCTCAGTGCTGGGAACACCATGGTGTGCATGAGGGTATTCAGAAATCCTTATCCTCACATGCTTTTGCTGTGCGGTTTATTTTTAACAAAGAACTAGAAGGAAAATGTGGATGCGAGTGAAAGAGAAGAGCAGGGGGTGAAAGACCACTTTGCAGCAAATGAATTACATTCAACGTCAATTTTTAACTAATTCTTCCTGGGGCTATTAAAAGAGCTAGTGTTACATAGAGTCACAAACCAGTCCCCAGAAAATGAGTATCAGTGAGAGATCCACTTCTGGGCATAAAGCATCCTCTTTAGAGAAAATCATTCTTGAAGTCCATATATTAAGTTTGTTCTCACTATTCTGAGGCAGGTTTAAAAAATAAAACAGAAAAGAAAGAAAAACTGTTGGAGTTATCCATTTTAAAGAGACCATAAATTGACCTCCTGCTGATGTCAAAGTACTCAGTAAGGGGGGAAAAAAAAACCAATAAAACAAACAAAAAAACAAAAACAAATAAACAAAAAAAACCCAAAAGAAAACAAAACAACAGCAACAAAACAAAGAAACCCTTCACAGTCAACAATAGAGATTGCTTCAGTTCAGTTTCCTCTCATATGGAGGATCTTGCTTTTTATTTTAGCCCCATAATACATTTATTAGAAGAAAATCCAGGATCATTACGAAATAAATGAAAAATAAAAGCCTAATGCACATGGGCTGGGAACTGTTTTTATACCTTCTTTGCCCTATTAGCTGTCAGATACTTTTCTGTTCACTCTTTTATTTGTTCAGCCCTTCCATCCTCCCTCCCTCCCCTTCCTTCCTTACTCCTTTCCTCCATCCCTTCCCCTCCCCACCCTTCTCCTTCCCTCTCCCCCTCTCCCCTCCCTCATTTCCTTCCTTCCTTCCTTCCTTCCTTCCTTTGTAAAGGGACCTGTTCCTAGCTGTGGAAAGTATTAGGGAAAGCTAAATTTACTTTCCTTGAAGAGCTTATACCCATAGTTTCATTTATTAGCTTTAACTTACCTTTAACATGAGGTCTTACACCCTTAATTCTGTTGCAGTATACAGTGACAACATCTACTTTAATTGTACTAGAAAGAAGAGTCTCAAGAAATTGCCTTTATTCCCACAGTTAACTAGTCTCTGTATTAGTAGCTTTGTAGAAACTTCTTGGAGGTGACCTCTTCAAGATACGCACATCTTGCCATCAACAATCCATAGGAGAGTTTGAAATGGGGTGTGAGAACATGCAACATTTTACTCAGTGTCTTGGGAGACACCATTATCATGACCCCTTAAATTTACTGTCTTCGTAGACAACTTGCTATGGGAATGGGGGACTTTGGAGTTAACTCAGCAGCTTCTGCAAATGAATGTTCCATGAGAGTATTACTGCAAACCCCAAGAGGGGACATTAGTCTAGCTCTTCATTAGCAGGGGTGAGAAAAAGCTGTCCTCTGTGTTCCTGGATAGGCAGACTCTATTCCAGTAGGAGTTTCTCTCTGGAATTCAATTCTCTGAAATTCTTAGTGCTCCCAAAGTCAAACTTGCCTTTAATGGAAATGGGATAAGGGGAATCTGAAAATGTCAAGTACAGAGTTTTATTTTTCAAGGAGACCGTGGGTTTACAAACTGGGAGCAAAAAAACCCGCACAATTCCTTGAAGCAGAATTAAAGCGCAATTGTACAAGTCCAATGTATTACAATTTGACAATGTGCACTAACTGATAATGCCACCCACTTGACTTATTTACCAATTTAAGGTTATTTTGTAATCTCCCTGTGAGCTTCCCAACATAATAGAAGAACTCTGAATGTGTGTGCATGTGCTTGTATGTGTGCATTGCTCTAAAACCACGAATAACTTCCCACGGTGCTTAAGAAAATAGAACAACTTCTTTCCTCACCCTTTCTATAGCAATGATATTTGTGTAGAGGTAATTTTTTTTTTTTTTTAGTTAAATTTTAGTGCAATGTGTGGGTGAACACAACTGCTATTTCAAAAGCACGTAAGTAAAGTTTAAGAAAGGAATTGAGAACAGAGGGCATGTATTGGTGAAATTGCTAAAAGTATTCTACTTCTTATAGTTTGAAAATGAATCTGAGTAGGAAAAAACTCAGTATTTGATAGTAAAGTGTTAAAAAGATACAACCTGATTTACTAATCTATCTATTCCTAAATTTAAACTGAAGGAACTCATAAGAATCATTCTAAGATAATTTTGTCTTCTTCTACCCCTACAAAAATATACTGATAAGAGTGAATCATAAATGCAGAATGGTTTCCCTTTACTAAACTTTTAAGTTTTATAGAATTTTAGAATTTCACAATTTAGAATTTTGGAAAATATCTCATTTATTAGATATAACCTACATGTGCTAATTTAAAGAGATTTTGATTGGGACTTCTGTCTGTATCTAAGATGGGTATCGTGGTAAGTGCTAATTCAAATCAGTCATTACCATGTGATTTTTTAAAAATTTTACAACACTTATAAAAGACTAATGAATAAAGCACAACGTTTTGAAAACTCCCAATAGTGATCTGTCAGAAAAATAGTTACAAAGTGCCTACTCATTGTTGTGCTAGACTCATGCCTTTAGGAAGAGATCTATATAAATTCTTGTGCTCTCTCTAGAAACTTAAAAGTGAAGAGATGAACTGCCATATTAATTTTCTGGGTTTTTTTTTAATTCCACTGAATATTTTTAGAACTTTATAGAACATATAGCTTGTGATTTGAAAAACAGATCTTCTATAGGGTCAGTGAGAGGTGGCCCTCTTGCTCTACTTGAACAATTCTAAGAGTGGGGAAAAGATTGCAACATGAAAAAAAACTGATCCTTTGATGAAGAGCTCTGATCTTCTAACCAATAGGCTACATTTTATTTTCTAAAACAATCATAATACATTGTAAGGTCTTAGAATATTTGAAACTGGGATGCCTGGATGGCTCAGTTGGTTAAGCATCTGCCTTCAGCTCAGGTCATGATCTCAGGGTCCTGGAATTGAGCCCTACATTGGGCTCCTTGCTCAGGGGGGAGTCTGCTTCTCCCACTGCCTGCTGCTCTCTCTGCTTATGTTCCCTCTTTCTTTCTCTGACAAATAAATAAAATCTTAAAAAAAATAAAAGAAAAAAAAGTATATAGAAACTTGTCCTAGTTTGCCCTCCTACATTTTCGAAGCTATCCTGTAATTTTAACGAATTCTTCTATTTTTACATTATATCTGGTATATGGTAGCTATTAATTTCTCAGCCTTAGAGCCTATTAGTTTAAAAAAGCTGAGAACTTGCTCTTTGGTCCTTTTCTACCATATAACTTGTTGGCATTTCTAGAAATCTCTGTGTTTCTCTCTTGATTCTATATTCTTTCTCTTCCCAGCTCCACTCTCTTTCTTTTTCTCCCTTTAAAATTTGGAATTTGTAGGTTGGTTTGTTTGTTGTTTTGGCCTGGTCTTTACTGAATTGGAAGCTGGGTACTGTTTCTTCCTTCTTGGGCTCAACTTCATCTCTAAGCACTATTTTGGTCCCTCTTGCCACAGTCTCACATGCATATCCACAGTCTTAGGATAGCCCCAGCCCAGTTGTACACCGACCTGGTTGAAGGACTCTGACACAAATCAGAGTATAGGCATTCTAGCTTTCTTAGATTATTAAATAATTATGCCATGATTCCATGTTCCAGGGTCTCCATTCTGTCCATATCTCTGGGCCTGCACAAAAGAGTGGCCTAGGTATGCTGAGATTTTATATCTGTGACAAATTGTAGCTCATTCAAGGACGGTGGGGAGGCCTACATGCTAAACTGGTGAGTATACTTCTGACTGCCCACTGACAGTCTTCTCAGCCTCATACTCTGGCTTCTCACAGAAGTTTTCTAGTTAAAAAGTGCATTTCCAGGTTTTCGAAGAGTTCATGCAGCAAAACATTTCCCATCAGAGTATGGAGATCTAATTTAATGCAATGTTTAAAGTGGAGAGGTTGCTATAGCCACTCGTAGCCTTGTAGCATTTAGACCTAGAGAAATTCACCAGTGCCGGAGACCCTCCTACTTTAAGAAATGAGGGCACTACGACAAAATAAATTGCAAGTTTACAAGGAGCCAGTTTGCACCAACCCTGAGTGGATAATGTCTTTCCTTTACCTAAGTAGGTTTGACTATAGATAGAAGATTAGTGGAACATCCATTCTAGCATTATTATTGAGGTCTGTTTCCATTACCTTAATAAGCATGGAATAAACAGAAACATACTCAAGGCAGAATTACTGGCTCATAAAGGAATAAGAAGAGACTAATTGCAATCTGTATGTTTGTTTCAAGAAATCTTCAGATGCACCCTACTTGATAAACTTATGTGAGTTCCTAGAATTCGTAGCTTTTCTAAGCAGATGACTTAGCTCCAGATAGAGGTGGCTGAGAAGAGCCTATCTTTTTGAGGTTTCTACTGAGGACTGATATTCATTGGATGAAGGGTTTACTTCAATGGGGAAATCAATGGTCCTTACCCTCTAACTTACTATAGTACCTAAATAGAACTCTGATCTGTGGTTATTGATAGTTCTCATTGATATAATTATTCGATTTTTCTCCTCATTGTATTCAGATGAATAGCCAAAAATATCTGATCTCTGAAGTTACCTAAGACTAAGCGTAATTGGTGGTTTTGAGGATCAAGCCATGGTATATTGGGCTTAAATTTCTACCTGACCTAGGACTGAGTCCATATGCATGAGCACTGCTGAGAGGTAGTCCCAGGTAGAGGTTGGGATTTATTTCCAGGATAATCATCCTACTTAACTACATATGGTAGAGTAGGTTGAGGTGTATGCGCCTGATTGTTCATTCATTGTACATAGCCTCTCCTAGATCAAAGTCCACTAATTTTGATTCCACTCCCTCCACAGTTGTAAGTGTAGACTTACTTGAGTTTTTTAGGCAGCAACATAACACTGTGGTTTATACCAGGCTAGTGGAAAAGTAAACTATATGTGCTTTTTGTGTAATTTTATGTTACTTTGTCTTCATACATTCTGCACTTACCAAATCGTTCTTTTCAAGTAAAAATTTTACATTTATTATAGGTCTAGAAGAAGATATTTAGAACTTGGATTTAGTAACCTTTGAGCTATCCTTTTTATATCTGCCTTCTGTTTACACTCTGTTAGCTATGGTAATTTTCCTTTCTACAATTAAATTATCTCCTCTTGATGAATTTTGTTTTTCCTCCATGTTTCAGAGTTAACTGAAATATATTTATTGGTACTCGAGACTAATTAGAAAAGGGGCACCTGTATTCCTAGTAATTCAAAAAATAAACATGAGGCTCTTGTAACTTGGAACTGCCCTATTCTAGACAAAATAGATTTTGATGTAAGGTGTCAAAATCAATTCTGCATAGCCCTGTTCTGAGATGGTCAGAGGCTGAGGGAAAATGGTGTGGCAAAAGTAGGCTGGCCTTACTTTTCCACAAGTGCATATTTATCTGGTACTAGAATTACCAATAAATATCTCCACTCACTACCTTTACCGTGGCACCTTACATAAAGACACTTTTATCAAAAGAAACATTACTGAAATATTTTTGGCTATTCATCTGAATACAATGAGGAGAAAAATTGAACAATTATATCAATGAGAACTATCAATAAGCCCGATTTTGCCTGGAAAAGACTATTGCTTTCAGTTATGGGACTTTGGGGTCCGAGATATGCTAAACATTTGCTCAATTTGATCATTTTTCCCGTTTGGACCCAAGCAGAATAATTTCATGAAATGGCAATAAAGTATTTCTTCAGGATATTTTACTTAAAATATATTCAAGATGACAAGGATTGTATAGTAGAACTCTCACTGACAATTACTAGCATACAGATGATTCCTTATGAAAAGGTAATACACTTTAAGTGTACTAAAAGTACTTTCAAAACTGCTGGCACCTCATGGGAAAACTTTGAAAAGTGCATTCAGAAAACTCTATTTGGCCTATATTTGGTTGCTTTTATTTTTCTATCCTTTATTGATAGGGACAATGATATAATTCTCAAATATTCTAAAGATATCATATGTTCTCTAATCCTTCCTCTTATTCTATAACACCAAATTTGCTCAACTCTATAGCATCCTAAAATTAAATTTCTTTTTCTACATCCTATTGCAATCAATTTCTACATAAAAATGGGAATTCAATGACATTTTGCATTATATTTTTTACAATTCACTTACAATAACTGCGTTTTCTTTTAGGCTTTTGTATTTTGTAATTTTGTGTTTTTTTTTTCTTATTGTGACATTTTCTTCAAGGCTGTTAATGCTTTCAAGAAAGAAATTGTGTATATCATTAATACCTAACACAGTACCTGGACTATAGTAGGTTTTTTGCTCTATAAATGTATGAATCGTTTGGGTAATAGTTTGGGTAGTCTTTATCAGTGAAATGATCACAACTAGATTTTTATTGTTTCATTTCATTTTGTTTTGTTCTTAAAAGATTTTATTTACTTGAGAGAGACAAAGAGAGAGTGCATGCCCACACAGGAGCCAGGCTAGGGGCAGAGGTAATCTCAAGCACACTGCTCTGAGCCCAAGCCAGTTGTGGCACTCAGTCTCTTGACCCTGAGGTCATGACCTGAGCGAAAATCATGAATTGGCTTCCTAACCAACTGGGGCACCCAGGTGCCCCTTATTTTTACTCATCCATTCCACATTTCCTGTTAACCATCCATCAAATTCTATTTAAATAACATTTGAATATCTGGACAATACTGTTGGATTACTGTTACAAAGTACTGTTTGGACAATATTTAAGAACTTAGATACTGCTGTTTATTTCTCATCAGAGAATAGAATCTTTCTTTTCAGGACTTTATAACACATGGCCACTTTGATCTACAAAAAACTTTTTGTAGTAAAAACTGTAATTAATGTGTATACAATCACCAGAATCACATTAATCATCTTATTCTGTCATTTTTATTATCTTTCATCCTATTACAGAAATGACAAATATGACTGATTCTTCACCAAATATGCTCAGATTTGGGTCATAGACATAACTTGTCATTAAAACCAAGTAAAGGAATTGATGTTTAATACACTACCTGATTTCCATTGAACCTATCTTTTTTTTTTTTTTTTTTTTTTTCTTTTTAGACCTTGGGCATGTTCTATTTTTGTAGATTCATTGGGTTGTCAAAAGCTAAGGGCAGTGACTTGACAAATCATCTTCAGAAGGTGAGTTTATGAAACATTTGTTTTCATGGCTTCACATGGTTAAAATAAAGAAAGAGATGCATGGTTTATGGCCTGTTATAGCAGTAAATGTGTTTGTGAAAGCTATTGCTCAAACTGACTTTTTTCCCTATATGGCATATATTTAAATGCTAAAATCCAGTTTCCTGTATTTCTAATTTTAGTTCTCTGGAATTAGATGGACCCAGTAGTTGCAAACACTATGGTCTATTATACAATTACTTATTCTACTTGTATAATGCCAAACATCTAATCTTATCACTAAGATAAGTTGGACTCTAAAATAAGATGCCAGCTATTTTCATAATTTCAGACTGTTAAAGATTATACAAATTTATATATCTATCTATGTACTTACGCAACTCTCATTGAATATCTTCCTTGGAGAACTCTTATTGGATATCTTACTGAATATCTTTCTTGGACATAAGAAATATGAAAATGAAGATAAAACATCACTTATCTGCTCTCAAAGAACATAGTTTTGAGTAGGAGAGACCATTTGTTTGATAGATAAGTAACAGGAAAAATTACTTAATGATAGTGTTTAATTATACATTGTGTGTGTGTTCATAACTCAGATACAAGAACTTTAATTCTATTTGTTTAAAACATTTGTTGATGATAATGAAGCCCCATTCCACCAACGTGGTGGAAAGGTAATCTCTGTTAGGGCTAGGTCTTGCCACTTATTTTCCAGAGCTTCATTTTTGTTCTGGGAGGACTAATGTAATAGCAGAATACTGCTAGGGGAGTGAAGTGGAGGTAGGATGGCCATTTAATCTTCCATCGTGCCTTTTGCTTGCGAAAACCCTCAATACCTATATATCTAAATATCTACCTATTGATAGCTGATAGAGATAGATAGATACATACATACATACATTCATTGATAGATAGATTCCAGCCAACAATAATAGATCAAATTTGGGGATTTCAGACAATAATAATAAATTGAATTTGAAAACCTCTCATGACCTTCTTGTTTGAGGGAGTTATTTTCCAATGTTCCTACTTTGGGAGTTGCATTGTCTCATTCAAGAACATATAATACTACATAATGTAGATTTTACCGATTTCATTTAGTTTTATTGTAGTCAAAACTACCTATCTTCCTCCACACATATACTAGAAATTTGCATCTAGAATTATCATTATTATCAGTAGTAGCAAAAATAGTAGAAGTAAAAAGAATGAAAAACTAGCTAACATTGTTGAATCCCATTCAGTTGGTGCTTTGCCTACATTGTCTCCATTAATGTGTCAAGGTTTCTGCCATCACCAGTAACCTTTGCCAGCACTTTCTTAAAGTTGAAGAACTATCCTCCCTCTTTGCCTGACTTATCCTTTTTGTTTTAGAGTAGATAGAACTGCCTAATAAGGGCACCAGGGTGGCACAGTGGGTTAAGCCTCTGCTTTCAGCTCAGGTCATGATCTCAGGGTCCCGAGATTGAGTCCTGCATCGGGCTCTCTGCTTATTGGGGAGCCTGCTTCCCTCTCTCTCTCTGCCTGCTTCCCCCTCTCTCTCTCTGCCTGCCTCTCTGCCTACTTGTGATCTCTCTCTGTGTGTCAAGTAAATAAATAAAATCTTAAAACAAAACAAAACAAAACAAAAAACAAAAAACTGTCCAATAAACCTTTCTTGATTCTTCAAGACTGAAATAAGACCCGTTCCTATATGCTTTGTATCAACTACTATTGCAGAACATATCATACATAAAATTATTTATCATTTCAACCAGACAATAAGCTCTTTGAAGGGATACACCTTTTTACTGCTTATTTTTTTCTTTCTTCCCAGTGCTTGGGACAGGGTTGGGATAAAGGACTGAGTAATATCATGAAAATATTATTTTTTCCATTTCCAAGGACAGCTGCATCTTTTTCTATCAATTACAGGTTAAATTTTAATAAAATAATATACCCCATTTAGTGGCCTTCAATATTTCATGATGCTAATGAATAACATGTAGTGTCCCTATGAGTTCTTAGAAGCTCTAGTAATGGTAATTCCAGCTGTGACTTGCTCATATGTGGAAAACAAATCTCCTAAAGAGAGAAAGCTGATCTGTTTACTCTTGAGGAAGAGGATTGGCAAATTTCTCAGCAACACAAGTAATACCACAAGTGTCTGCCCACACACTGCTACAAAGTACCTAATACCATGCAATGATATCAAGCTCCTAGGAGCATATAAGCCATGAGGGCAGTGGCCTAGTTCCCTGACCAGGTAGAGCACCAGCTTAGAGAGTTTAAATACTATGCTGAGGAAGACTGCCCATTTTCCTTCCCTCAGCCACAGGAAGGTCCAAAGTCTGATGGCTTTATTTTGACACAGCCACTAACTCTGTAACAAATGACACATGTAGATTAAGAACAGGAGAGTTATTTTCCTCACAACCTTACGAATAGATTCCCTTTCCTGTAGCATCTGAAATATGTTAGCTAAGCTCAAGGGCTCAAAAATAGGCCTCACTGCACACAGTGCCCCCTTGAAGCTCTAGAAATCTGTTTTCCTTTACTAATTTCCTTCTTCCCGTTCTGTCCACATATATCCACTATGCACTCTGCAACCAGAAAAGGCCATAGGCCTCAACTAGCCCTCCGAAATATTCTCCTGCCTTGTCTGACCTAGATCTTGGCTTCCTCTTGAGAACAATAATTTCACTCTGATGTTCTGTAGTGGTGGTATTCATTTTCTCAGACAGAATTAAAAGGAGATGATGATATCAAGTGCAGTACAAGTTCTAGATCATTCTTCTGTGACTTCCTTTTTTACATAAACAAAGACGCACAAAAACACTGCTTTGCCATCCATTTCCCCCTTGACAGATCTCCCTTTTCCTTTTACCCACCTACTTTCTGGATCATCCATTCCACACAGTCCACTGACATCCTGTCTTCTCCACCAGAAGTTTTTTGTCTTCATCTCAGGTGATTCTCATGTCCTGATTAGTGGCCTGACATAACCTGATCAAAGCTATAATTTTAAATTTCAAAGCTGTTAAAATTTACTGCTAGTTCACTATCTGAAAGAAATGACATCTAATAATTAGGAATGTCCCATGGCTGCATGTTATCAAAGAACACAGAAGTGAAACACTGTTGCAGGTCACTTGGAACCCAATGTCCTGTGGTGAAAATATATGCCTTTAAAGAGAATGAGTTAACATTTCTTTCCATGGTGTTAGTGTCTCAAATTGAAGTGTATCTATTTGTATCCCCTTATAGGGTTAGAACAGCTTCTAAAAATCCAAATATTTTCTCACTTACTTGGTCTTGAGTTAGTTTGAGATACTTTGTTGACAATATGTATATTATCACCTTCTGGTTCAAGAATGTGGGCTTTGCATATAGCATGGCTAACTGAAAGGTAGATGAGCATTGCTAACATTTAATAATCATTTCCTGCAAAATAAATACTACACATACATATATATTTTGTTTTTTACTTATCACACAATAAGAGCTCTAAAAAAGTCTAGATATTTGCTGCAAGAATAAACAATGATTTTTTAGTTGTTTCTATTAATTTTCATGATTGGCTTAGCATAATTTTGATCATCAGGCAACTGTTCTAATATTTGAGATCTAAGGATAAAGTACTGAAGTTTTGAGCAGGGATATTAAATTTTAAAAGGAGTCAGGATCTTTCTCAACCATCAGTTATATAAAATCTATCAAGGAGATATATAGCAATCTAATCACATTCTAATTATTGTATATGTAAGTAAATATAAAAGTATTACTATGATAAGTGCTTGTTTTTCTTCTTGTTGGGTGTTTTAATTTATTCTTATTTGAACTGGGTTGTTTTTTATGTTTATAGATTCTAAGTTTTTATCTTACTAGAATAGGCAGATATAGTTTATCTTTCTTTTAATCTGCCTCCCTCTCTTCTCTCCTTCTCTCTCTGGTTTCTGTTTATTCTGATAGCTATTTACCTATCATCTGTCTATCTAATTATTTTTAGATAGGTCTTGTGTAGATTACATAGATAGGTCAGAATAATATATATCAGAAACATAAAATAATTTCCCTTTAAAATTTTTTTAACATATATTTTTGCCTCATTTACTTATATCCTTTCTGTACCTATTTTTCATCCTCTTCCTTTACCCCTCATCTTCCTCCTCTTCTTTCATTCTTTGATTCAGTGGTGAGATAACATTTATGGATTAATATTTATTTTTCTTCTTACTTGTTCCTTTGTTCCATCACTGCTCCTCTTAAATTAAAAAAAAATAATATCTTCAAACTGAACAAATAATATTATATTTAAAGTATATTTAAGGTAGTATATTGACTTTATAGGGTGATATATTAAATAAAATAGTAACAAAATCAATTAAAACTTCAAAACAAATGAAACTCATACTAAAATGGCAGGGCTAACTTCTTCATAGTATTCTTATTTAAGGCATACTGAATTTGTATTTTTGACAGGATTTTCACAGAGCCAAATTCAGTCCTGAATGTTTTTTAAAAATCTCATGCATTCGTTGTAGCAAATTACCTAGACTTCTAAGTAAAAATTCACATAACTATTTGTATGTCTATTTATATACATTATTTTCATTTCTCATTCTTTATCTCCCATTCCAAAGCACACACAAAGATACACACACACACACACACACACACACACACGAGCAGTGATTGAAAATGTTGGGGAACCTATTGAATGACAGGCACAAAAGTTACATATCTTCTAATATATTTGCAATAAACATATTATTTAAAACTAAGAAAATGAAATTGTATTTGCCATATAAATATTAAAAGCACAAATGTGAAGGCTTTAGAGAAGTTTCCTCATGAAAAACAATCATGACAAAAGAGTACTTGAATGACAATATAAAAAAAAAATTAAAACCAGAGAATTAATCTTTGTCTTCACACACGCTAGCTGATGCTAACACAATTGCAGAAACCATGTATTTAAACCTACATTTTATAAAACCTCACTGGCAAAAATCAATAGAAAGCTTTAGTGGGTAGAATGTGTGTAATAGTAACAAGTAGAAAGGTTAGTGTAGAAGTTAATGGTTCTATCAGGAATAAAACAGAGTTAAAATGTGAAGGAAAGGTCTACCACAAGTGGTTCATTAACCTTTTAGAACCCCAGTGTATCCTCGCTGTAAAGATTACAACAAATCTGACTCAGACTCTCCTAGCATTTGCTAATACTCCAACTCAGCACAGCACTGTGTGCATTTCTTATAATAGAATTATTTTCGTTGCAATTACATGTTGCTGCTAAAAACAAAAATGACGGGAAGAGAATGCAGAGGGCATCAGTCAGCACAGACTGTGGAGGTTTTTTATTTGTTTGTTTTCCTTCCAGGTGTTCATTTTGCATCTGCTACAGCTTCAGATGCAGTCACATTTCTCAGTGGAGAGCTGAACTTATCTCAGAATTCTGTTAATTTTCAGCTTATTCCTAGTGTTAGTTGAATATCGAGAAAGGGAAGGAAGTTTTCGTACCTGATTGGCATTGTATTCAGAGCAATAAAATAATACCATTATCTTCTTTTTGAATAAAAAATAGATTCTCTGACCTCTGAATCTCCTAGCCAAAGTGTTTAAGAAAAGGATGAGAATTGGAATTGTACTAAAACAATTCAAAGGTACAATTATGGTAACAAAAGCTCTGGTTAGAAACACATTGGTATCAACAATGATTTAACGTCTTTGGATAAAATTTACTCACAGTGTTGTCCCCATATCCTCTGTGATTGCCTTTGATTATTTTTTTGGCTTTAACAAAAGAATTAGAGAAAATGTCTGCCCCTAACCTCCTTCCTTACACAGTATCCTTCCTGCTTCCCTTAATCTCCCTGTCCCCTCTTTCAATTCTTTCTTGCTTTTCTTTCAGCAGATTTCAGGGTAGAAGTTTAAATGAGCAGCTGCCACAGCAGGCAATGCCAATGTTCTCTGGCCAACCAACCAACAGGGGGTACTCTTGTACAGGATGGCTGGCTCCCCTTCGGAGACAGAACTAACCTCTGTGACAGATTCAGAGGCCACAGCTTGGAGCTGAAATCCCAGACCTTACATTCCTTCCAGATTTTCTAGTTGGTAATCTATCCTGCTGGGCTGATTCTCTTTAAATTTCCATATAATCCAAAAATGAAGTTATTTTTATTTCTTCCTCTGTTTTTTTATTTTTGGTTTTGGTTTTGGTTTTGTGTGTGTGTGTGTGTGTGTGTGTGTGTGTGTGTGTGTGTTGGTGGTTTTTTTTGTTTTTTGTTTTTTTGGTTTTTTGTTTTATTTAAAGAGGAGAGAATTCAGTTAGTTCATAATTAGGGGAGGAGTAGTTTTTGGATTCTATCCTCTACATGAAATCTGTTATAAATATACCCTGCCAAAATCCTGAATGGTAATGTGCCAGTTTTGTAATAGGTTTAGTTCTCTGGTCTTTTTCTCTAAGTCCAAATTCTCTGTCATTTTATAACATTTTGTCCTTGAAAACCTTTTCTCCCGCCTCACCATTTTCTTTTTTAAAAGATGGTGTGGTATGCATGTTTTAAGCTATCCCATCTGTGACAGCTGAAGACAAAAACATCAGCCTGAGTTTTGGCACAACTTGGGCCTACGTCCTGTAATCTCATTTGTGTCTGTCCTAGAACTGTCCTTATTCCCCAGAATTCTTATCTCCTAGCCACAGCCGAGGGCGGCATTGTGACTCTCTGTGCACAGTTGATGCATGGGCTAACATGACGTCCAGGTCTTTGTTAGAGCAGACATGATCTTTGGAATTGACTCTGATGTTGAAAATTGCTGAACCCCTTAATCTGTTTCATTTCTCTTGCTTGAATGGTGGTCTGAACAGGGTAACTTCAGAGAACAATGGTTCTGGCTCTTTGAAATGTTGATTTTCATCTGTGCCATGATATGATGAGCACATAAAGTTTTTATATAGTTGGGTCAGTGATAATAAGGCCTTCTACAAAGAACACCATATTTACCAGTGTTCCTTTCACTTGCCAGAAAGCTTTGTCTGTAAACACACAACAGACTTCATGAAGCCTAAAGTTAAATGAGAACTCTGACTTAGATGCAGTCATTTTTTAAAAATATTTTTGTGCTTTTTTTACATAATTTTCAATACAAAATTTCACTGGAACTTGAGTATTTGGTGTGAGGAACTTTTTTTAGAGTTAAGATTCTAATTTTCTCTTTGGTTTGAAACTTGTTTTTTCCTTCTTCTTGATTGGTAAGCTTTTATGTTTTCATGCGATACATCAAATAATTCAGAAATCATCTATAACAAAATGATGTCTATCATAATGATTAGCCCATAAGATCCACCAATCTAGACTGTGGCCCAATTTTATCTTTGTGGCATAAACAATTTTACAAATTGTTGGTAACTTGGGAATATCATCCAAAAAGAGTAACTGTATACAAAATAATTCCATGGGAAATTTACCTGTTATTGACACCTTACTTTTTTTGTTGAATACAAACTAACTCTGCAGTATATAAAACCCAGAGGATAACTTACTATTGTCAAAGACATCATCTCAAAACCTAAAAAATATTTATAATTCTAATATGTAAAGACAAAAACTGCAGAACTTTTAAGATTTGAAAATAGAAAATAGAAGCGTAACATTTTGCTCCTTTAGAATATCTGAAGTTAGAAATAAATGCTTAATGATGTAAAATCTGTGATGTCACCTGAGTAGTAGTTTTCTTTGCACTTTCTATAACATGAGGCCAATTTCATCAAGGTTCAGTATTTGCAAAACCTATATGAGTGGGTGACACTCTTACCTGGGTAGGTTTCTTCTATCCTGGTGTACGATAGGAGTAACTATTATATTTCATTTATTTGATAATTTCACCCAGAAACCTAGAATTCTGTATACTATGTGATTGTCTGAAGCTCCCTACCCATATGTCCCTACCCATACCACTATATGACTTACTATCATATAGTGAAAAGGAAGCAATGTGTGTCTGACAATGGAAGGACTCAGTCTCAGGGAACCTCAGTCTGTATGATCAAAGATTGTTCAAATTAAGAGGAAGAAGGAAGTTCTCAATAAATTAGACTCAACAATGAGGAAAAGGATTATAAAAATCTAAAATAGGATTTCCAGATGCTGAGAGCAAGAACTGCTGAAAAGGCATGATTTCTTCCTAGTTAATTTGATTGGATAGCAGATGAACAATTTTATAACCCAAATGAAACAGAACATATAAATAAATTAGTTTTTTTTTTAATTTGGTTGCAAAAGAGACCATCAGTCTTCAGTTTTGAAAGGTACATGTAGCTTATTCTGTTCATTGAATTCATTTGGAAATTCTCCTCTTTTGGTGTTGCTTTATTTTCCCATGACTTACAAATGTATGAGAAGTGTTTCTTTGATCTTCAGTCCTTGCATGCTTATTGATCTCTGTCCATATCCAGCATGGGTGACAATCTAAACATCAATCTACTCATCAGTCTTCATACTCTTCAGAGCAGCACACAGACCTGACTCCACTTTATACCAGTGTGTGATGTGTGGCAGTGTGATTAATCCCAGTGAGTTTCAGTTTCCTAATTCGTAAAATAAGGATAATAAAACATTTTTCTATTATGGTCCTTCAGATTAAATTTTATACTGTTTTCCTCTCTTTCTACCTCCTGTATATTCTCTTTCTCTCTCTGCTACTCTCTCTTCCCTACATCCCACTCCCCAACCCCCATGGGTGTCTGTCCATCATTTGTTTGACTAGGTATTATCTATCTATCTACCTATCATCCATCTATCTATCTATCTCTACCCATCTATCTGTCCTCTATCTATCTACTCACCTACCTATCCATTTTTCTGCCTATATACTTGTTATCACATGGAATTGGAAGTAGATTACCAATATCTACAATACAATTGAAAATACAATAGAAAATAAAGAATGGGGCAAAGGGCAAATAAAATATTAAAATTTAAAGGTAATCAATAGAATCATCGATTTTGCAAAAAAGATATAAATGTAGTTCTTTTTGTATTACTATACTTTCCAACTGCCTTTTTTTTTTTTTTTTTTTGGCAGTTTAGGATATGATTGTACCTAATTCCATATCATTATAATAAGCCCTAGGTTTGTTTTCACCATCAAATGGAATTGATAGAGCTGGCCACATGGGTAAAATGAACGTCATTCCATAAGAGAAGCTATAGCAGTGTCAGATATGCAAAACAGTATAATGCACTTTGTAAAATAGCACATTGCATTTTGCCACTGTGGAAATAGCCTTATTTTTGCATTTATTTCTTTATGAAGCCAAGAGCAATAAACATGCACGTAGGCAAAATACTTAATCCTGATATTTTTAAAAGCATTTGTATGGATTATAATGATTATGGTACCAAATGTTACAGTCCAAATAATACACTGGCTTGAAACAATTAAAAAAAAAAAAAAGAATCAAACTTCAACTTCACTGGTTATAAATGATACATTTTAAACACTCATTTCAACATTCTTTAATATTAATTAGCTAGATGATTGAGTCACTCCTATTTTAATTTATACAAAGCAAACAATAGGATTTACTATATCTCACAAGATAAAATAAGTGTATTTAGCAGATTCACGTTAATCTTTCATTTTTCTCTTATTTGAACATATTCTCCAAAGTTTTGAAATTGTGACTAAAGTTAACTCTGTTTCAAACCCTAGAAAATTTAGCTTAGTAAAAAATAAACAAACAAACAAAAACAATAAAAAATTTAGCTTCATGCTAAATTCATGCTTCAGGATGGATTAATCAAACTCACATTTTAGAGTCAGTGGGATGAATTCTTAACTAGTTTTTAAGAAGAACAGAGCCTGACCATTTTTTATTTACTAGTTCTAAAGATGATTTGTTATTGTCTGTAAAGGATATCATGACATGTATGTGTTCCCTGAAAAATACTTATATGCAATATTCTTAACATCATCAGCTTGATATATCTATTAATTCTTGGTCTTAATTAACACATGAAACCTACTGTAATTAGGAGACATACATATTAAATGAGGCTGTTGTTTTTAAATATGGACACCTCTACCAGCTATGCCAAAAATCCTTTGAAAAAAATGTATTTTTATTCTTTCAGTAAAATACTATTAGATAGAAAATTTGACAGTATATCTCAATTTAAGTCAGGCCAAAATTTCAGGCAATAAAAATGTTCACCATTTACCTCAGAGATCAAGTAAAAAATATTTGGAATCTTGGGAGAATTTCAATTTTATATTCATGATGCAGACTCCATTTCTCTGGCTCGGACAACGAAGATGAATAAGAATCCAGCTCTCCAGGTTAAAACATTTTCCTTTATTCATCTTTTATGGCCATTTGTCTCTATATACCTACTTTGCAGGGTTCTTATAAAGACGAGTGAAATAGTTTGCTCTTAAAGTGCTTAAACTCTTAGGAGGAAAAGTACACTATTAGAGCAAATTATTATTACCTTTATTACTGTAACAAACACAGGGGATAATTGTTTTTGAGTCAAAAAGAACAAGAGGAAGTGTGATTCTGTATCAAAAATGACATGGTGGGTGGTAAATGGTTTTTACTTCTATAAAGAGCAATACAGTAATTTTCACATTGCACTGCTTATAATATGTATCCTCTAAAGACTCTGTTTCATGCACTCACTTTAAAAATTTCAATCTTCCTTTCTCACATAAGTTTGCTAAACTTTGTCCTTTGTAACACCTGTGTGTAGGTATAGCAAAATTACAGAAAATGAGTTAATTTCTTGCCAAAAATAGACTGTAAAGAATCTAAGACCTCATTACTAATTCACTATACTGCATATTTTCTTTTACATTATAGTTTTCATGTAAATTTGAAAATTTTAATGAATTTTTTGCTGTTTTTCTGAGATTACTTCTTATTTGCCTAATATAACATGTGATGAGAGATAATCCTATTAACTGTAAAGTTAAACCACTTTCTCTTTTCATATGTTCTTGAGCTTCATTTTCTATAATGTGTGTATTTCCTGATTTGCATTAATTACATATGTTGTATGGAGCTCTTATTGGGCTTTAATCTACTTCATTTTGGGTAAAAGTAGGAAAACAATTCCATTCCCTAGGTTTGGCATTTATAGAAAAATGTCAACTAGATTTTAAAAATTAATAGGTAAAAGTGGAGAGGTTTTTAAAGTGCAAGAAAGTCTTGAAAACTGTTCTTTTCTCTCAATTTTTACTCTCCCTCCCTTCCTACATATTATCTTTCTTCTCTCTCTCTCTTCTGAGGCTCCTATATTTGGGTTTTAGCAGGACATAACACCTACATAATCACATTCTTCATGGTCATACTCCCAAAGCCACATAGTTTTAAACCATAGGGCTTAATTAATACCTGAGTTATTTCGTGGAAGGCATGGTCAACCCTCTCCTTTCCATAGATGGGTGTTCTTGGTGTTAGTAAGTGAAGAATGGTATGTTTCTAGTTCCTTCCTTAATCTCACTAATGACTCTGGGACACATGACAATAAAGCAGTAATTACATATCATTCTCATTCTGTGACAGTATTCCAGCCCACCAGCAACTCTCTCTCTGTCAAATTTTATAAACAAATTAAGGACTGCATATTACTTGGTTTTGAGTCATCTTTGGTAACTATGGAGAGTTCACAGTAAAATCATATTCTTATAACTTCCTTAAAAAAATAAACATTGTTTAATTTTACAACTTGCTCCCCAAAAACAAAATTTGCTAGCTCCTAGAGGTATTCTTTAGCAAATTCTTCTAATTTTAAAAATGATTCATGTTTACTACAAGAGTCTTTTGAGCACCTGACTTAGAGACAGCCATTTGCCAATCACTTACTGATAGTTTTAGAAGTGATATCATGAAGAGCAGTAATTCTAAATTTAGCAGAGCCTGCACAGCCCTGGCATGCTCAGCTTCATGATAATTTCTGCAGGTGGGGTGTAATGATTTTTAGTGGACCAGCTAATAAGTAAAAGTATCCTACAGAAAGTGTTCGTTGTAAACCTTTGAACGTTTATGTGAAAGTAAGATAGTTGTACTGTATTGAAATAAATAGGTTCATTTATTCTAAATAAATTTTTGAAATCAGAAATTAATTCATTCCTGGTGCCATGCACTATTCTAGGCTTTTGACATGCGTTGTTGCACAAAACTGGCCAAAGTCCCTTACATAACAGGGCTTACATTTTAGTATGGAGAGACAATGAACATTAAGTTGCTAAATAGGTAAATTATATAGGATATGAGAAATGAATGGACTAAAGGAAAAAAATGGAGCAGAGTATGAGATTTGGAGAGTGCTAGAAGTAGGTGGGCAGTTTAAAATATTAGAAAGCATTGTGGATAATTCTCATGAGATATAACAAAGACTCAAAGGTAGAAACCTATTTGGTAAGTTCTGTGAACAAAAGTAAGTGGGAGTACTACAGTGAACCTAGAGCATGGGGCTTGTCAAAAAATGAGGCTGAAGTTATTGGACCAATAAGCTAACTTGGGTTTTTATCAGAGTGTGCAGCCCTGGTAAAATTTTGAGCAGAAAAGTGATCTGACAAATTAAAATTTGCATTCCACTACAGTGGAATCAAAGAGTAGAGTCAAATGTGTATAGTATATCATACAAAAAGTTCTATCAGTGTATCTTTCTCTACCAAGCAGATTTTTAGAAAAATTCTCTGTAAATGAAGATTTTTTTTCCCCCAATGAATCAATTAGAATCTACTTGAGGGTATGACTTTTAAAAGAATCTTATTGTCCACCTTTTGTGAAGTAAAGTCTTCTTCATTTCTTTGCGAATAATCGTAGGGTAGTTTATACTCAAACCATGTACAGTGCCATTTCTAATAAAATGGAAGTTGGAATAAAATGATCTTATATAATCAAAGACAACCAGGACTAATCCCAAATATATTGATTTTGTGTGGGGGAGGCAGTAAGGCCTGAGTAAGAATATATATGTTTGAAAATTTCTATAGGTTATTTTATAATTGTGGTGGACTTCTGGACTTCAATATTTATATCTTAACATGTGCCCATGTGAGGAGTGTGTGTGTGTGTGTGTGTGTGTGTGTGTGCACATGCATGCACTTTTGTCTGGGAAAGAGAGAAAAAAGAGACAGATGGAATGGAATAGTCTCATAAGTACATGTAAAAATGAGCAGATTTTTTAAAATCTACCTACCCATCCATCCATCCGTCCATCTATCCACCCATCCATCCATTCATGTTATAATGTTCAATAGAATTCCAGCATCTGATTTCACTCTGGAAAATATCAAGGCAAAAATGATCTGGCATTGCTTGTCAGTAGGGATACAGTCAAGATACCAGTATACTAGAATAAAATGTATGTATCCTTTTACTCCACACAGCAGAAAGAATAAATCTTTAAGGAAAAACAAGTACAGATTGTTTTTCTCCTACCACACAAGTTGGCTCATTTATTGCTCACCTCTTGTTTATGATAAGGACCATGCAAATCACACAAGTGGTCAATGTTCTTTTTATTTTTTTCTTTTCTTTTCTTTTTATTTTTTATTTCTTTTTAAATTTAAATTTAATTTAAATTCAGTTAGCCAACATATTGTACATCATTAGTTTTTTATGTAGTGTTCAATGGTTCATTAGTTGTTTTAAGAATTGTTAATCTCAATTCCTGTCATTTCACTATTTTACTTTTATTCTGTGTGTTTGTAAATTTCCTTGGTTTTGAATTTAAATCTGGGCATCTATCTATAGGAAATTGTATGTATGTCACAATAGGATAAAAAGAAAATATCTACAGATAAGAAGTCTTAGAAAGAAATGCCAGAATGTAAGTAGATGCCAAAATAATGTTTATGTTTTTCTCTAGGGTTAGCTGAGGTCATGCCTCATACATTGATCCTAAATGTCACTTTTGTCACCTGTGCTACTAAGTGGCTCATTCCACTTATTTAGATATTTTTGACAGCTCTCTCCTTTGATTTCCTAAAGTGTAGCTTTCCTAAAACTTATTAAAATGGTGAGGTTCATTATTTAGCAAGAGAAAACTTGACAGGTAAGAATTAATGAAACTTTTAAATTATTTTAGCAAACTTTCTCTCCTTTATGTATTCCAGGTATTAACACCTTTCTGATGTTTTGTTAAAGCCAAGGAAAAAAATTATCCCAGAAGTTTTTTGAACTTAACAAAATCCTACACAGATTACACTCGAATTAAAGATAATTTATATTATGTTAAGAGTATTAACCATATGTTGCTTATAATAAGATGAGGAGACAAGCTTAACATACATTTATACACAGTTAATAAATACATATGACCTCCAAAAAGCGATAGCATATATATTTTTTAAAAAAGAAAATTTCATACATATTTCTATCAATTTGAACCTTTTCTGTCAACATATATTCACCTTGTCATGCCGGCTTTTCACAATTGCTATCTTGAGAGCTTTAATTATCTCCTAAAATTATAAGTATTTACGTTTGTTTTGTCTCATGATTGTTTGCCACTAATGTGTCACCTTTTTTTTTTTCATGTATGGTGACAACTGGTCACTCATCATTAATAAAATGACAAGTTTCTTATCCAAGCTATAAACACAGTAGGTTTTTAAAACAAACTTCAAAGACTAAATCTCCTCTGTGATTCCTACAGAGTATACACATCAATAGAGTTGACAGTGTGCTGTCACTTTCTTCTACTAAGGCTAACTGAATTATCTGCTATACATTATGCACTATAACCAACAGTACCCTTTCAAGAACCAGATTTGAAAGCATGTAAGTAGTTAAAATGTTTGCCTTTCTTTTGGGAATCCATGTTTACTTATAAAACAGAAAACAGAAAAGAGAGAAATATACTGTTAGTTGATCTCACATTTTATTTATATTTAACCTTGTTATAGCTAATGGTTTTATGCAATTTGTTTAAGGTTAGTGATAGTAAGAATTGCTTCTTTTTGAAACTGACCTAACAACTTAATTTAGCCCTGCATCTTGGTATGTTATTCTTTCATAAAATTTTATAAAAAGAGAATGACTCAAGTCACACAAGTCAGTGTAAGAATTTATGTATATAAAATAAATTTAAATATATAACATTATCTAGCCATTAAAAAAATACAGTTGAGAAAACTAAACCAACTTCCAGTAAAAAAATATTTCCTGCAGTGTAAAACAGATTTTATATTCTGGAGGTAGAAGATATTTGAAGACACAGCAACAACTAAAGACAGAACAGTAATATCTTCAGGGACTCTGTATAAGTATTTATACATTTTCACCTCAAATAGAATATTTGTGATTTCGATCTCATTTATAATATAGGTAATACTTCATATCTAACCAGTATCATTCAATTATTTATTCAGTGATTCTGCCTATAAAGTCAATAAAATATTTGCAATGAGCAAGGAGCAGATACAAAGACAAAGAAAACATAGTTGCTATCATCAATGAACTTGAAATCAAATTAGTGATGGCAAGGGCAACATACGACAAGCAACCTATAGATATTACAAATGACTTCTATAAACATGGTGCATATGCTAAGGCAGTGGCAATAGAAAAAGGGAAGTGAAGTGTTTTAGGAGATATTTTAGTAGTGAAATTGACAATACCCTGTGTCTCAGTAAATGTGACGAAATGGAAGAATCAACTAGCGAAGTATTATAGGAAGTGAAGTATTTTAGGAGATATTGTAATAGTGAAATTGACAATATCCTGTGTCTCAGTACATTCTTCTCACCAGGACATTTTCATCTTAAGCTTCCAATCCTTACTTTTTAGCCATATGAGCCTGGATTTTCTATCTGTTAGTCATACCTTTCTGCCCAGACAGGGTCTAGATTCTTAGTCGCATAGTCCCATATCTCAAACATAGTAATGGCAAATACCATCAGGATACAGTGGCTCAAACAGTTGGTTGACCTTAACTGTAGATTCTCCTCTACCCCCATTCAATAGTACTGATCCCTACAATCTGGGCTGGTTCAGCTGCTTCATCTGCTTTCCACATGTCTTTTGTTTAGGATCTTTTCTCGATGTTCTTGGTGGCAACATTCTCCCACAAGCTACTTCATCATACATACATACAAGTAGGAGTCCTACAAAAACTCCTGAAAAGCAGTTTGAAATAAAACAAATTAAATACAAATAATGAATACTGCATTTCATAATCCTTACTTCACAAGCTTGCTTTACAACTAAAGGAAATAAAAAAAGTTTAGAAAATGATATAAAATTATGGACAAATTTATTGCTTTTATCATTACTGGGAAACTAACTTTAATTTTATAATTTCTTAGCATCCCGTATTGAATTACTCATGGAGTCCAGTTAATAAATAGCAATTATTGATTATTAAAGAACAGAAAAATAAACAGGTTAATATCAGGATTAGCTTGAACCTTTTCGGTGAAAGAACTGGATGTGGATGCAATATAAAAAGGCACTCGATAGGTAAAAGGGGTCCAAAGGTACAAACTAACGGTTATAAAAAAAATAAGTCATGGGACTGTAATGTACACCATGTTGACAATAGTTAATAATACTGTATTACATATGTAAAAGTTGCTATGAGAGTAGATCTCAAAAGTTCTCATTCACAAGAGGAAAAAAAAAAAAGCAACCAAGTGCTTGGGGAGAACTTAAAGAATTAATGTGGTCATCTGTTAATTATAGACCCTTTGTATAATAGTAGGTAAGAAAATGAACCAACTTTCCCTATTTCAAGCTTTCTGAAGAAAAGTACACTTCATATTATAAAGACATATGATATTAATATACTATATAATTTTACTGAACTGAAATATATATGAGCAGTTATGTGTAGCTGTAATCTGTGGGTTTCTTTTTTATTTGTGGTAAAGAAATTCTGAATTACCTAAGATATTATCAAATTTATAGTTCACATTTATATGAACACCTCCATCTACAAAAAAAGTAGTTAAAATAATTGCAAAATTAGTTATATCTTTTTAAAAAGAGATAGAAAAAATGGGCCTGTTCTGTCTTTACCCAGAAACTAATATGCATGTCTGTGTGAAATTAGATATGAATGTCAGTAATATCCAGATACCAAACCCCCAACCAAAGGGACTACTTTGAACAAGATCAGCTATAAAATTTAACAAATGCTTCAGACATTTACAACTCTGCACAAATATAATGGAACCTATACCTAATACTTTAAACTGCAGGTTTTATGTGGTAAAATGCTATGCCCAATGAATTAGAAATGCCCTTATCAATCTTATGGTGAAAATGAAGATGATTGGCCAAAAAAAATCCTGTTTATTATAAAGAATAAATAAAGTAAAACACTTTATGCCTTACTGACAAAAACTCATACGTTACCTAAAAATAAGAACACAGATGCTACAGACCAGAAGAAGAGTGAGGTTTTCTGATTATGAAACAAAATCTGAATTGCAAGGAAATAAAGGATCGTTTAAGGTATCATAGGGTATTAAATCTGAATCCAACTCAGTGCAATGAGAGCTTGAAAAATAAAATTTTGACATAAAAGACTCATATTTTGCAGTGGGTAATAGTTACTATTGATGTAACTCACTGATTTTGTATGGACTGCATCGTGTAGCAATTTTCCCTCCATTTTAATATAATTCACTATCAGAAAAGAAGTAGAATAAGTTTGAGCTGGCTAATTTTAAGCACTTAAGTAGAAAGGAAGTGTATTTATACTATGAATAAAGATAGGAAAATGAGGATAAAGATGCTGTACAATGATTTTTGCATTTAAAAATGTATGTTATATATGATCTCGGTACAGTATACAATATGTTGACAAAAAATACCATAATACTACCTTAAGATAGTTAGTATTTAAATCTAGGTGTAAATGAACTAAATCAGTGCCTTCTGACCCTTAACACAAAGTGTGAGACACTGATGGACTGTCTGATCATGGATGTTACTAGTCCACTAGTTTCATTAAAACCGCTGTTTATTTCCACTGTCATCACATTTGTAGCAAGACCTTAACCTTGTTAAGTATTGGCACTTTGAGTAACACTGTGCTAAAACGTATCAGAGGTTAGCTATAATTTATCTATATACCTACAAATATCTGTATAAAAATATAATTTATTTTTGGAAAAAGACAAGATCTATGGATGCAACAGTATCTCCCTTTCTCCCTGCTCCAAGTTTTTCCATGAACACCACATCAACCCCTTCCCTGTCTCTCACTACCCACCAGAGGGGAGACTATGTGGAGCCACTTATTTCTGTGAAGTATTACACAATCTGTAGGAAAGACACTTTGACTAGAAAGGCTATGTTTAAAAAAAAAAAATCACCAAGATTTCTGACAAATGGACAGAAGAGGGAATAATAACTACTGGAAGGTGAGACAGGAGGCAGAAGTTTGGGGGTTGGCTTATAATGATCTTTAAATTGGCATCACCAAAGAATTAGGCAGTAGAGATGGGTCTTTTTGAATGGTATTTCTGTGGGAAATGAATTGAATTCCTTTTAATGCTTTTAAGATGAGAGTAAAAGTTTTTATTATTTTAAATTACTGTATATTTGGAACTGTGGGCCTATTTTAATGCCAGCCCTAAGTGTGCCATTGAAGAACGAGACAGAGCTGGAGGATAATTTTTATTATCCCAAAAGGGTATCAATCGGTAAGAGATAGACCTGAGAGTGGACAGAGAAACAAAGGGGGAAGGGGGACCTACATGAACCCAAATGGGACCACAGTGGTCACATAAGGATATTGACACAGTGTCATTCCTTAAGAGCATCTAAATCAATCACCACCATTCACTTTTATCCAGAGGCAACTAATTAGTATCTGAAACTTTGCAAGTCTAAAACCAAGTCCTTGGTTTCTCCCAGCAACATTTTTTCTTTCACTGCTTTAACTATCTCAGGTAATTGCAACTCTTCTTACCAGTCACTCAGGCCAAAATACTTGAAGTCATCCTTGACACTTCTTTTGCTCTCATTCCACATCATATACACCAGTAAGTCCCGTGAGCTCTCTTTTTACCATGTCCTCTGAATTTCACCATGTCTTGCTACCCATGCACGAGCACTCCTCCCTGGAGCATTGCCATGGATTTTACCCGGTTCTCCTCCTTCTGCCCTCGTGGTGACCCACCTGTCAGAGGGAGTCTTTTAAATGTAATACAGATCATGATGTTTTCTGGCCAGGCCTATTAGATTTTATTTTACTTAGAATAAAATCCAGAATTCTATCCACAGTTGATAGAGCTTACGTATATCTATCCACAACTGGTTTTCCAGTATCATTCTCTACTTTTCATGTCCTCCTGCCTCACTCTCTTCCTCTCTATCCTCACTGTTTTTGTTGCTATTTGTTCATCCGTATAAAGAGACTTCTCAAAGCCTTGCAATTGTTCTTCTCTTTGCTTGGAAAACCTTCCTGCAGATATTTGCATAGTTTGCTCTTTCAGTTATCATAGGTGAGTTTATCCACCCAGCACATCATTTATCTGTTTATTTTGGTCTGTTTCCCACTGTAATGTGAGTTTCCTGATGCCAAGTATTTTATTTTATTGCTGTGTCCCCCCTACCTAAAATTGTGCTTGGCCCAAAGTGGGCCCTTATTTAGTGTAATGTTTCTTCTTTTTTTTTAAAAGGTTTATTTATTTATTTATTTATTTATTTAATTTATTTGACAGAGATCACAAGTAGGCAGAGAGGCAGGCAGAGAGAGGGAGAGGGAAGCAGGCTCCCTGCTGAGCTGAGAGCCGATGTGGGACTCGATCCCAGGACCCTGAGATCAAGACCTGAGCCAAAGGCAGCGGCTTAACCCACTGAGCCACCCAGGCGCCCCTAGTGTAATATTTCTTAAGTGAATAAACAAATACCTTCCCAAGGGCATTCACTTCATTGTATTACAATTATTTGCTTGGATGTAAAAGTAACCAGAAGAATTTGTGATCCTTGAGGATAGGACTTGGTTTAGTTTGGATCGCCCAAGAAGCAGACGCCATGATGGAATTAGAAGTGCAAGAAGTTTGTTCTAGGAAATTCCTATGAAGGATAAGGAGTGAGGCAGAGAGGGAACAGGAAGCTTTTGGACTGCAGGGCAGGTCTGATTTCTGCAGTGGAGAGCAGAAGAAAGACTTGGGTGGAAAGAGTCGCAAATGGCAGTGCAGTCCCAAAAAGGTTTCATCCAGACCAACGGGGAGTTTTCGGACCAACATGGTCATTAAAAGTGGCCTACCTAGTTCTCACAGCAGTGGGCCTGTGCTGTAAGCTTGCTATATGTAGTAATTGGTGGGAGCAGTCTGTGGGAAGGGTGGCTTAGGAACAAATGTGGTGATAGATCCGGCATCCAGGGTAGTAGGCAATTACAGTTTATGTAGCAGGAGATCTGAACGGTGCCATTTAATGGACACCACTGGGTCAAGTTTTTTTATATCTCCATGTACTATCACAACACTTGACCAAATCAAGAAACATGTGGTAATATTCCCCATGCCACGGAGCTGCTTGCTGTTGTCTCTTGTATTTTGTCTTTCCAGATCATCTCAGATCCCCTACTCCAGGAAAATCTCCTTAAGATAACCCTGTTCATAATTGCTTCTCTCATATTAAGAATGTTAGATGTACTAGCTATACTAGCTTACATTAATTTGGCATAAGTATACTGTTTATTTAATATATCAAAGGCTTGCTGTCTCATGAAATTGTAAGTTCTCTGAGAGATAATCCACTTTTAATACTTCTAAAAGTATCAGATGCATAAGATAACAACTACATTGATAATAATTACTAAATGAGTACTGAATCAAATATGAACTGGGTCCTTTATCAGTAAACAATCTGAAGATACAAATAACAACTGAAGGATCAGGGGTGTAGAGTAGGAAGACAGTTGTTACTATAAGGAAAAGCTACAACAAGAGCCAAGGTGGCAATTTTTCTGCTGGAAAAAAAAGCAACTGTACTTCTGAGAATGCAGGTTCTACTTATAGTGTGAAAAAAGTGATACATAATAACAACAACTTATTTACAAAGTATATAAATATTTCATTACATATGAAATGGAGAGTTTTGATAGTATTTAAAAATAGGTTAAAATTGAGGCACAGTTTAATTAATTTAAGCAGTTTGTGATGATATATAAACTGAATGTGCGACCACCTTTATTTAAAGGATATTGCAAACCTAGAAATTAAAATTGTTGGAAAGGGGTGCCTGGGTGCCTCAGTCAGTTAAGTGTCTGACTCAGCTTCAGTTCAGGTCATGATCTCAGGGTGATGAAATTGAGCCACACATCAGGCTCTGTGCTCGGCAGTGTCTGTTTGAGATATTCTCTCTTCCTCTCCCCCGCTCCTCCCCCAACACTCATGCACACATGCTCTCTCTCAAATAAATAAATAAATCTTTAAAAATAAACAAACATAAAATTGTTGGAAAAATGTTTGTATGTCTAAATATACCCATATGCATTACTAGAAACTTTAAAATTAATTGAAATAGTTTGGTATTAATAAAATATGCTGTTAGATTGAATATTTAAGATAATCAAAAAGTGATCAAATCTTTCCTTTTTTGAGAATCGTGCAAAACCAGTGCAGTGGTATGCAGTGGTACCAACTACATAAACATGAAATTTCATTTGCCTATTTATTGTAATGAAAGATAACAAGGGTGAGACAATTTATACTATTGCATTATTTATAGGTAAGAAAGTAGCAGTAGATAGAATAAGTTCTCCTTTATAAGAGAATTTAGAGTTCAGTGACTTAGTACTTCCCAACTGGACAAAATTATTGTTTAAAGATTCTAAAAGGCCTGCTTCTTCAATGACAGGTTTTCTTTAAATTTTAAAATTTTTGTTTATTTACTTTTTATATTCCAGTGTAATTAACATACAGTGTTATATTAGTTTCAGGTGTAATCAATATAGTGATTCAATAATTCTATACATTACCCAGTGCTCCTCACAAGTGTACTCTTAATCACCTTCACCTATTTTACCCACCCATCTCCTCCTCCCCTCTGGTAACCATCGGTTTTTTCTCTAAAGTCAAAAGTCTGTTTTTGGTTTATCTCTTTTTCTCTTTTTTCTGTTTGTTTTGTTTTTTTAAATTCCACATATGAATGAGGTCATATGGTGTTTGTCTTTTTCTGACTGACTTATTTCACTTACCATTATACCCTCTATATCCATCCATGTTGTTGCAGATGACAAGATTTCATTTTTTATGGCTGAGTAATATTCCATTGTCTATATATACTACAGCTTCTTGATCCATTATCTGGCGATGTGCACATGGATTGCTTCCATTTCTTGACTATTGTAAATAATGCTGCAGTAAACATAGGAATATATATATATATATATATATATATATATATATATATCTTTTGGAATTACTTCACGACAGTTGTTTTTTTTTAAAGATCTTAAGAGATCATCAGTCAAAAACCCATTTAGTTGACTGAGTGCCACCTACTAAATTTCTATCTTGAATGCAAATCTTTGCCAGTTGGAATTATATCAATGGACCATCTGGTATGTTGCTTCATGGATATATATTACTCCTAGAGATTTAAAAACATGTGATACAAACTCCCTAAGTAAAATAAATGTTCCCATAGTGAATTGTTGAACAAGAGAATTCATTTTTTTGCTTGAGGAGATTGTTTATCCCACTGCATTTTATGTAACAGTTTGACCGTTTTGGAGGAAAAAACTCTAACACATAAACAATGATAACTTTATTAGCTTCTACCTCTTCTTGAATCTCACTTTCCTTCAAAAAGCCATTGAGAAGACTGAGAAAAGAAAATTTACCAACCATGTGTAGATGTGTAATGTGTTGAATGCTTGTTAATCTGATTTTCTAATCCATTACAAAAAAATTCTCTGGTTGGACTAGTCTTCTCAATTGTTTTCAATTACCGTTCAACTGACCAAAATTATACCTGACCTGGATAGCCTGATTGACATGTATCAGAATATAAATGTTAAACGTCATCATTAGCAATTTCATCTCTACCCTACCATTATCATTATGGACTAGTGTTCATACTCAGAGGCAGTCAGTGTTGTAAGATACCAAAATTTAATATATCAGTATATAAGAAAAAATATCCTTTATGTTCATAATTTATCAGCCTTATGCTGGATCTCAGTCATGAAAATAACAGAATGAAATTTTTACTTCTGTGGCTTACTCAATTGCCATTTCTTACAAAATACAATATAGTACTGTTAGGAGAAACTGTTACGGTTCACTATCAAACCTGTAAAGTAATCATTTACAAGGAATAAATCCAGACATCTGAGAAAAAACGTAAACTATATATCTTCTTTGTCTAGAAACATATAAAACTGGGTAATTAAAGTTTAGGGTTTTGGATTATAAAATTTATATACAGACACTTTCTACATGAAATCTAAATACTATAATATAAAATTAAAAATTTTAATCTAATCATTTGATTTATTTTCCATTAGAAGAAATTCAAATTAGTATGATCATTTGTAATCTTTAGTTTTAAAGTTCATAGCTAAGAAGAACTGTCATATGTAGTTCTGAAATATTTCTTTTTTGTATCTACCATAGAATCTATGTCTTTAAATTAGTATATCCAAAATATTACTACATATATACATTAATTTAAATATCAAAGGATAATAATAGAATGTTCCCTACACTATTAGTTCTTAAAAATTATAGTAGATGTTTCTTTAAAGTTTACTGTGTTCTAGGGTCTATTCTAAGTCACATAATTATTTATTCTTTCATATTAACAAGAGATATAAGAAATAAAATTCTGACTCCACTTTACAGATGATAAAATTGAGGCACAGAAGGTACCCATAGCTAGTAAGTGATAAAACTTCTAGACAGACCAAGTACTCTGACTGTACAATCAGCATTCAGAGCCTGCTAATGTATATAATCTTTTTACATTATTGTTTAGCTAATATTTTGTATTTTTCTATCAGGGAAAATGATCTGTAGTATTTTAGACTTCAAATCCTGTATATTTAATGGTCAGTCAATAGTTAATCCTGTTTTAGGAAAATAATTTTCCCTTTTTAATTTTGATTTAATTCCCCTATTTTAAATGCAGTCAATATCTTTGATTTAGATTTTAGCAAAAAACCTTCTTTTTTAAGTTTTATTTATTTGAGAGAGAGACAGAGAACAAGTGGGGGGAAGGGCTAAGGGAGAGAGAGAATCTCAAGCATACTTCCTGCCAAGCTTGGAGCCCAATGTGGTGCTTGACCTCATGACCCTGAGATCATGACCTGAGCTGAAATCAAGTCAGTAACTCAACTGACTGAGTCTTCCAGGCACCCCTAAGTGAAAACCTTCTAATTGGCTCCATTGCATATTGTCTTGCTTTTATTAAAATAGTACTCTACCCAAATGTTAGAGTAATCTTTCTAAAATATAAAATTGGTTGTCATTCTCTGACTTAGAATACTTACTCCTTCAGGGTAAGAGTCATTTTCTCAGAATGTTGTCTGAGACTTTACCTCATCTTGTATCTACCCACCCACCCCTCTGTTCTGACCTCTCATGACTTCTCACTTCCACAGTACTCTTCATCTATACAGAACAATGCTTAATTTTAGTGTACTCTGTTTCCTTGCTGCTGAACCCTGCACATACTTTTTATGTCATTCATTGGCTTTTCTCTTCACATACTCTTCAAACAGCACCAGTATCATGCTGATTATGACATAATTTTCTAGCTGTTTATTAACTGATACATCACTTCATCTATATTATTGTGAGGAAACTCAGAATAGAGCCTACCTTTCATCTCTGAACTCCTACTGGCAAAACTTACAGTAATCATATGATAGCAGTATTAAAGAAATTCTCTGGAGCAACTGAACATCCCCTTTCAGTAGGATCTTACTCAGTGACACACATATGATCAAGTGGCCTGTAGAACACACACACACACACATGCAATAACTAGAAACTAGAGGCAAATAAATCACTTGAGCCTCAGTAAGCTAACACTTGAAACTAAGAATTTTCCCCATACACATAATTCATACTCACTAAGCCTATTCTAATTCTTGTAATCTCAGTGCCTATTATTTGCATGTAACCAGAATACAACCAGCATACAACCATCAAAGCATCAAGTGTTAAATAAAATGCACTAACTCATTTGAAATAGACATGGCTGTGGACTAACACTGATGGAAATTTGAAGTTTACTTAAATTGCATTTATATATAAAACATTAAATATAATCACTTTCAAAATTCAATCTGACAAAGCTTAAAGAGTGTAGAGTTTTTTTCTTTCCTTTCCTTTTCTTTTTTTTTAACTTTTTTTATCTGAGTATAGTTTATATGCAATGTTACATTTGTTTTAGGGGTACAACATAATGATTCAGCTTCTTTATATATTATGCTATTCTCTCCACAAGAGTAGCTATCATCTATCACCATTTAATACTATTACAATATCATTAACTATATTCCCTGTGTTGTGCTTTTTATTCCTGCGTTATTCATTCCGTAACTGCAAGCCTGGAGTAGTGTTTTCTTGAAATACTAAATCAATAATACTGTCAAGCCATATAAGAATAATGAAACAGAAGTATGCATATTTGTTTAAATACTTTTGTACTTTTTTCCTTTTGGTTATTCATTTTTATCCTGATATGTAGTCATCCATACAGTCAAGAGATATTGTAGTCAATAAAACCAGATGCAGCATAGGACAGTGTAATAGAACTATTAGGGATTTAAAAATATGTGTGAATAATATGTTAAAGGATTTTGTGAACAAGATGGGCATAACCTATAAAAACGGAGAACAATAGCTATATAAACTATAAATGAGAGCCAAATGGAAAATACAGAATTTAAAAAAGGATGCAGAGATGAAGGATTCTTTTGATCGGGTTGTTAGACCACAGCAGAGGAAGAATCAATCAATGTGAAGATAGGTCAAACTAAATCACCCAAAATATGGGGCGCCTGGGTGGCTCAGTGGGTTAAGCCTCTGCCTTTAGCTCAGGTCACGATCTCAGGGTCCTGGGATCCAGCCCTGCACTGGGCTCTCTGCATAGCAGGGAGCCTGCTCCCCACCACCCCGCCACTGCCTCTCTGCCTACTTGTGATCTCTCTCTCTGTCAAATAAATAAATAAAATCTTTATAAAAAAGACAAATCACCCAAAGTAACATAAAAAAGAAAAAGAAAAAAAAACAAAGATGAATGTTTAAAGAAGAACAGAGTATTCAGGAGCTATGGCCCAATATCAAGTATATTAACATATATGAATATGGTGTCCAAAAAAGAGACATTGAAGAAAACAGAAAAGAAGAAATATTTGAGATACCTGTAAAGGTGGAGGTGAGATAGAAATATTATATGATGAAAGGAATGAAATTAGACTAGATAGATATTAATATTTATTAGTATCAATATTTATACCTATAAGAATAAATATTGGTATCTATAGATACAGGTATAGGTATATGAAGAGAGAGAGATGCAAGCCAGAGGACAATGGAGCGTTATCTTTAAATTGCTGAAAGAAAAGTTTGTCGATGCAAAATTTTATATAAGAAGAATATGTTCAAAAATTGAAACTACACTTCTAGTCTGGCAAGATGGAATAGCTCCATTTTTCCCAGTTGCAACCTCTTAAAAATACAAAACCCTGGGTATAACATAACAAAGGGATCATAGGAAGACTGAAAGTTGGAAGGAAGAAAATGGGCTTGAGAAACACCATGGTGGTATGTTCCTGGATTTTCTTATTATTTCCCATATATCCTCAACAGATTATTGCAGGAGCCTCCAACCTGGAAACATCAGTAGACAAAGCAAAAAAATAAAAACAGGAACCACAAGCAAAACAGAGCTTAAACCCCAGGGAAAACCTGTTCCTTCTGGTCAAAAGGCTAGAAATTGGGGAATTCTAATAAACAGAAAATCTCCCTATTAGTACCTACTTCACTCTAGCCAAACACCAAACAAAAAACTATCCCTCTACACAGTTTCAGGGAGGAATGAGTAACTGATCTTCCATCCTACTCTGCTCACTCTGCAATAGCAGATTACAGCACTATGAATCAATCCTCCTGTAGATAGTGTTGGTGGGCACTGATCTGCATTCTCACTTGGCAGAAGCAGGAGGCGCTCAAATAAAGAGATGGTGTTAGTGGAAACAAACAGGGATGTGATTTCCCATTCCCCCACTAGCCAGTAACAACACTTAATAAGGCCATGCAAGGCAGGACTAGTCAGCCATTTGGTCTCCTCTTAACGTTAGAGTCAGCAGGGTTGAGAGAGGAGCTGGTTTTCTACCCCCGTGTGGCATCAGCAAGGCTTATATGGAGGTGATGGTGCAAAATGTGGCTAGTCAGTGCTCCAGTTCTCTTCCCCTTACTGCCCAGTATCAGCAGGAGCAAGGCAAAGCTGAGCTTCCATCCTTATCTGGCATCAACTAGATAGAATGAGGTGGTAGAAGGTGGAGCTATTTCTGATTTCTTTAAGATAGTTGATGACCTAAAACAAACAAAAAAAGTAGCAGTGAATTGTGGGAACTTTAACATATATAGAAGTAAAATGTACAATAGTAACACAAAGAATGGGAAGGTAACATTTAAATTACACTGTTGCAGGATTCCAAAAATTCTACTTTAAAGTTGTATAATATATTACAGTGTTGACTCTGATAAATAAAAGTTATACATCATAAACCCTAAAGCAACTCCTAAAAATAGACAATAATATAACAAGACAATAGTAGGAAAAGTGTAATAATAGTCAATTATTTTAATTTATCCAAAAATGGTGGAAAAATAAGGGAACAAAAGAGATGGGATAAATAGAAAACAAATAGCAGGATGATAGACCGTAATCTAACCATTTTGATAATTTCATGTAATATAAATTTTTTTATTAACAGGAATTTTCTGATTGGATAAAAAAGGAAGATCCAACTAAATTCCATCTACAAAACACCTGTTAATATAAAGGCACAGATAGGTTAAAAGTGAAAGAATGGAAGAAGATACATCATGTAAATACTGATTTAAAAAGCTCTAGTTGCTATGTTATATCAGACAAAGCAAATATCAGTACAAAGACTATTTCCAGGTGTAAAGAAGACCATTGTGTATAATAAATAAGTCAAATTATCAAGAACAGATGACAATCTTAAATATGCATGTATCCAATAAAAGAGTTTCAAATATTCTAAAGAAAATTGTTAGACTCAAAAGGAAAAAGAAACAAAGGTAAAATTATAGTTGAGCACTTTAATATTACTCTCCTGTTATCTACTGTAATTGACATAATAAACTGACAAAAAGCACAGAAGGTATATAGTGTATTTGAACACTACAATCAACCAAATTGACCTAATTAATATTTATAGAATAGTTCTTCCCAAAATAAGAAGGTGCATTCTTTTCAGTGATATAACCCATATTTCAAGCCAGGAAATTTTTTCAACAAATAAAGAATGACTGAAATAACACAAAGGTATTCTTTGTCAACAATGGAGATAAGTTAGAAAGAGCAGAAAGATATCTACAAAATTCTAATATATTTGGGAATTAAATAACACTTTAAATAACCCATCATCCAATATAAAAGCAACAGGGAAATTAGAATGTATTTTAATGGAATGAAAATGAAGCAAACGATCCTACAAAACCATATCAAAATTTGTGAGATGCAGCTAAAACAGTATTAAGAGGGAAATTTATATTATTAAATTATTTTATTAAAAAAAATTTAAGAAATTAGAGTCTGGGTGGGGTACCAGCATGGCTCAGTCAGTTAAGCCTCTGACTCTTGATTTTGGCTCAGGTCATGATCTCAAGGTCTTGAGATTGAACCCCATGTCAGGCTCCACACTTAGCACCAGTCTGCTTGTCCTTGTCCTCTCCTCACTGACCCTCTCTCTCCCCCACTAAAGCTCTTTCCCTTTCTCTCTCTCTATCAAATAAATAAAATTTAAAAAAGAAAAGAAAAGAAATTATAACCTGGAAAGGAAGACCAAATTAAATCTAAAGCTATCAGAAGGAAGGAAACATTAAAGATAAAACAGAAATCAATGAAATAAGAAGAAAATAGGCAATAACAATAAAAATAATAGGGAAAAAAATCAATGAAACCAAAATATGCTTGTTGAAAAAAATATGATTGACAAACCCGCATAGGCTAGTCAAGATAAAAGAAAAACTCTAAATACCCTGTATCAGGAATAAAAGAGGGGGGCACCTGAGTGGCTCAGTCGGTTAAGTGTCTGAATCTTGATTTCAGCTCAGGGCATGATCTGAGGGGCATGAGATGGAGCCCCACATCCAGCTCTTCATTGAGCATGTAGCCTGCTTAAGATTCTCTCTCTTCTTCTTCCTCTGCCTACCTGCCACCCCCCCCCCCAAAAGGAATTAAATAAATGGGACATAAGTGCAAGGCTTTTACAGATGTTAAAAGTATATCAAAGAAATATTATTAACAACACAGTGCCTGTATATTTGATAAATTAGGTAAAATGGACAGATACTTTCAAAGATTTAAACTTTCAAAGCTCACTTAAAAAATTTAACAGCTTGGTATTTTCCTAAAGCATTACATTTTTAGTTAAAAATTTTCTTTTAAAGAAAACCCAGGCTCAGATGGCTTCTCCCATAAATTCTTCCAAATATTTAAAGGAAAAATATGGTCAATTCTACATACACTTTTACAGAAAATTGAAGTGATAAGAATTGTAAAATAAGGCAGCATTGTGTTATACTAAAACCAAACAGAAAACTTATAAGTGAGACCTCAGACAGGTATATCTCATGAACACAGACATAAAACTTCTTAACAACATACTAGCATACTAAATCATGAATATAGAAGAAGTATAAATATATTATGACCCAGTTAAACTTGTAATACAATGTTTTGTTTATATCCCAAAGTTAAGCACTAGATTCCATCTAACAACAGACACAAAGTGAAAAGCCATGTGATCATCTCAATAAATGCAGAAAAAGCACTTGCCAAAATACAACATACATTCATAGAAAAAACAAACTAAACCCAAACAAAATGACTCAGTGTATCAGGAAGAGAGGATAACTCCTTCATCCTGATAAAGGGCATATACCAAAAACTCCTAATACTGTAGTAAAGGAAAACAGAGTATTCTGTCTTAGAAACTGGGAATAAGCCTTCTGTTCTCTCCACTTTTACTTTATATTGGATGTTCTAGCTTGTGCTACAAGGTGAAAAAAACAGAAATAAAACCCATATAGTTTAGAAAAGATATATAATAATTTACATGGAAATTCCCAAATTATTTTATAAAAGGATACAAGAACTAAGAGAGTTTACACTATTGCCCGGTTCAAGGTCTATAAACAAAATTCAATTATGTGTGTGTGTATGTATATATATGTGCATACATATGTACTTATACATAATTATCTACCATTACACGTGCATATGTACATTATATACTTACATATATGAAGCATTGTGTGTATATATACACACACAAACATACACATAGAGAATAAAGCAAAAGCTGGACTTTGACATTTTAAAAATACACCATTTATAGTAACTTTCAAAACCACAAACACTTAGAGATAAATTTAACAGAACATTTGCAGGATTTTTAAACTGAAAACTAGAAAACATTGTGGAGATAAATTAACTAAGCCTCATACATTAATTAATGTGTTACTAAGCCAGAAACAGTAATTAACAATATATGGAGACATACTACCTGTTCATAGATCAGAAGACTAAATAGTGATAATTGGTATTTCTTTCCAGTTTGACCTGTAGATTCTAAGTGAACCCAATCAGAATCCCAGCAGACATTTTTATAACAATTGACTATCTGATCATGAAATATATCTGATATTGTAAAGGATCACGAAAACCCAAAGTAATTTCGGGAAAGAACACAGTTGGAAGATTTATATTACTTAAGTTCAAGACTTGCTCTAAAGTTGCATTATCCAAGAAGTGAATTATCAGTGTAAAGGTATACATACAGAATAATCCAACTTAATAGAAATTGCAAAAATAGACCTACATAAAAATGGACAACTTATTTTCAATATAGATATGAAGGGACCGCACTTAGGACTGGATATAGATAGTCCTTTCAATGAATAATAGTGGAAGCATTGGACATCCATATGGCAGAAAACTAAAAATATTACATCACTCCATATATAAAAATTAACTTGAATAATCATAGAATTAGGGTAGCTGGCACTATGAAACTTCTATAAGAAAATAAAGGAGAATATCTTACTAACTTGGGTTTAGCAGAGTTCTTAGGACAAAAAAGATCACAAGTCAAAAATAAAAGGTAGTAAATTATAGTTGATAAAATTAAAAAACTGCTCTTCTTCAAAAGATGTTCAGAAAATGAAAAACAAGTCACATTTTTTTGCAAAAAATATTTGCAAAATACACATCTGATTTCAAACTTATATCCTGAATATATAAAGAAATATGACAACTCAGTATTAATAGGATGTTACCCAATAAAAAATAAGCAAATTATGTGAATAGCTCCTTTGCCAAAGAAATTATTTTAATGGCAAAAATACATATGGAAATATGCACAAAATTATTAGTTTTTAGCAAATTAAAACTGTAGTGAGATACCACTACATACCTACTAGAAAAGCTACAATTTAAAAAACTGACAATTTCAAGTGCTGCTGGAGATGTGGAACTATCTAGAAATCTCATACAGTGCTGAGAGAATGTTAACCATTGTTACAGGATAAACTGCATGACCTTAATTGGAGATAAGATTGCAGATATAATGAGTTTAGATGAGGTCACTGGGTTAGACCTAAACCAATATGCCTGTCCTTATAAAAAAGAAAATTAGTATACAAAGACAGGCATAGAGGGAAAGTGATGGGAACAGATACATAAAGAAAATGGTCAACTACAAACCAAGGAGAACCCCTTAAAAAGTCCTTTCCCTTATATCCCTCAGGAGCAATTACCCTGCTGAAACTTTGATTTCTGTATTCTGGCCTTCAGAATTATGAAACAATACATTTTCTATTGTTTAAGCCACTCAGTTTGTGATACTTCGTTACAGCAGTAATAGCAGACTATTATAACCATTGTGGAACATAGTTTGGTCATTTCTTTTTAAAAAATGATAAACTTGGGGCCCCTGGTGGTTCAGTCATTTAAACATCTGCCTTCAGCTCAAGTCATGATCCCAGGGGAGCCTGCTTCTCCCTCTCCCTCTGCATGCTTCTCCCCCTGCTTGTTCTCTCCCTCCCTCTCTCACTCTGTGTCAAAGAAATAAATAAAATCTTAAAAAAAAATAAACTTACCATACTAATTCAAAGTACCACTCATGGATATTTATCCAAGATAACGGAAAATATATATATTTGTACAATGACCTGTATGAGAATGTTCATAGCAGATCTTCATAATAACCCTGAACTGGAAACAGCCAGTTTATCAATTGGTGAATATATAAACTAATCGTAGTTTATCTGTACAATGGAACACTACTTAGCAATAAAGTGGAAGAAACTCCGAATACATGCAAAATATATAGATAAATGTCAGTTGTATTCTGTTAAATTAGACAAGTCAGACACAAAGGCTGTGTACTGCATGATTTATGTGATTGTCTGGGAAAGGCACATTTATAGGGACAGAGAACAAAGTGATGATTAAAAAATTCTGGATGGAGAAACCAAAGTTGTGATACAATATATGGGAAATAGTTGAGAGAATCCAGGCAACAGGATACTATTTTTGATAAGGGGAAAACTACACATGCGTCATATAGATAATGTACATTTGGCGGAAAAACTAAAAATGATTACAGAAAAACAATTATGGGGCTGGAGTTACTCCACTAGCTCCGCAAAAAGTGTTAGCTTAGTCAAGTAAAATTTTATGAGTGTCCAGTTTCTTCATTGGAATAATGAAAGAAGTAGGAGTAATAATATATGAATTCTGTGCCATGTAGGAAGATAGTCTCAGATCCCAAAATGTAAGCTGCCTGCATTTATCACTGTAACCTGATATAGTCGAGGGATAGGAGTGACCTGTTAGGTCTTACAGAACACAAATAAAGATGGTGAAATGTGGTAGGGATACAGCACACTTTAAAGAGATATGGCAAGTTTTGCAAACAAACTTAATTATGACAGTGTCACCAAAAAAAGCTTAAAGAATTTTAAGGAGAAATACATTCCAAATAAGAAAACAGTGGCACCACCTTACTCTATAGTAAAGAGCCCATACTGGAGTGTTACCCTCAGTTTGAGAATCACTTTTAAAATGCTGTAGACATACCATGACAACTTAGAGAAGATTGGGCACAGTATTGAAGGGACTCCAAACCATACCATACTTTTTTCTATCCTCTGTTTCCAAGGGGAGCAGGCCATCTTTAAATAGTTAAAATGTTGAGGCACCTGGGTGGCACAGTCAGTTAAGCAACCAGCTCTTGATTTTGGCTCACAAAGAGATCTCAGGGTTGTGAAATCAAGTCCCCCGTCGGGCTCCAAGCTCAGCATGAGCCTGCATAAGACTCTCTCTCCCTTGGGCACCTGAGTGACTCAGTTGTTAAATGTCTGCCTTCGGCTCAAGTCAGGATCCCAGGGTCCTGGGATCGAACCCCGCATCGGGGCTCCCCGCTCAGCGGGAAGCCTGCTTCTCCCTCTCCCACTTCCCCCTCTCCCACTTCCCCTGCTTGTGTTCCTTCTCTCGCTGTCTCTCTCTGTGTCAAATAGATAAATCAAATCTTCCTGAACCCATGAAGCAAATAGTATATTATATGTTGATAAAAAAATAAATCAAATTAAAAAAAAAAAAAGGACTGTCCCTCTCCCTCTGCTTTCCCCCCTCCTCAAATAAATAAATAAAATAGAGGGATTAGTCTTTTTTTTAAAAGAGTTTGTTTATCTGATAGAGAGAGATCACAAGTAGGCAGAGAGGCAGGCAGAGAGAGAAGGGGAAGCAGCTCCCTGCTGAGCAGAGAGCCTGATTCAGGGCTCCATCCCAGGACCCTGGGATCATGACCCGAGCCGAAGGTAGAGGCTTTAACCACTGAGCCACCCAGGTGCCCCGGGATTAGTCTCTGTTTAAATTGGCTGTGACCTGAAGTTCTTAAACTGGGGTCAGTGCTCATAGACAAACATAGTTTTAGGCAAGCTTTTTGTTGTTGCATTGTCTAAAGATAAATACAGTTCCTTGAAGAACTGGATAAAAACCATATCACTGGGGTTATTCAAGCATGGGATGTATGGTCATGTGTTATGTGAATTTATGGGAATCAAATGAGTAGTTGGAATAGATCAGATTCAAGGTTCTTTTCAATACAAAGTATCTATGATTCCCCAATAATTCTTTTGAGCTACATAAGTACAAGCAAGTGTGGAAATTAATGGAAGACAAATTTCAGCTCAAGATAAGAAAGAACTTCCTAAGAATTATGGTTGTACAATCATCTGGTATGTTCTTTCAACAGTAAGCCTCATTCCCTAGGAGAGGAAATGTCAAGGTGTATTCACTATTTAAGATCATTTGTAAGGGGGCGCCTGGGTGGCTCAGTGGGTTAAAGCCTTGGGTCATGATTCCAGGGTCCTGGGATCGAGCCCCGCATTGGGCTCTCTGCTCAACAGGGAGCCTGCTTCCTCCTCTCTCTCTGTCTGCTGCTCTGCCTACTTGTGATCTTTGTCTGTCAAATAAATAAACAAATAAAATCTTTAAAAAAAAAAAAGATCATTTGTAGGTCCCCTGAATGCTATTAAAATCGGAATATTCTTCCTGGCATTAGACCCATTCTGGAAGACCTGCTCTATCAATCTGTATTTGTCTGTTCCCCAAGTCAGGGTTTCTACAGTAGAAAAATTAGTATTTCTATGACTGTTTACATAGTTTCCACCATTGTAACTCTGATTATAGCATTCTCCTGAAGAGGAATACCTTCTTTTTTTTTTTTTCCTTCTGTGCAAATCTTATACATTTGTCAAAAACAGTTCAAATTTCATTGACACCCTCCCTGACTGATCTCATCTTTCTGCTTTTTTTATTCCTTTGCAGAATGTTACCTGCTTCATAAATCTCTCCAAGACAAAATCAATTGTTTCTAATACGTTCCTATGTGTTTATCCTCCACTCTCAGTCTGTGGTCAGAACCAGATCTTCATACAAGATCTTAGACCCGTCAGAGCACCTGTAGCACAATTTGACACTGAACCGATACTTGGGAAGTGCTTGTTGTTGCTCTTAAGAGTGTCCTAGGAGTCTAATAATATCCATTCTCTGAATGATCTCAGGAATCTCATTGTTACTTAATCATTTTACAGCCATCTTTTATTAGTTATCTATTGCTGAGTAACAAAATGCTTCAAAACTTAGGAACTAAAAACACAGTTATTGGGGCACCTGGGTGGCTCAGTGGGTTAAAGCCTCTGCCTCGGCTCAGGTCATGATCCCAGGGTCTTGGGATCGAGCCCTGCATCAGGTTCTCTGCTCAGCAGGGAGCCTGCTTCCCTACCTCTCTCTCTCTGCCTGCCTTTCTGCCTACTTGTGATCTCTTGTCTTTCAAATAAATAAATTAAAAAAACAAAAACACAAAACCGCAGTTATTTATAGAACATAACTTTTATTTTTTTATTTATATTTATTTATAATAATATTTATTATTTATATTATTTATTTATATATATTTTTAAAATATATATAATTTTTAAAATATATATTATTTATATATATTATTTATAAATAATATTTATTATTTATATTATAAATAATATAATAATATTTATTATTTTTTATTTATATTTATAGAACATAACTTCTGAAGGTCAGGATTCTGAAAGTGACTTAGCTGGGTGGTTCTGGCGTTGGGTCACACATGAGGTTTCAGTTAAGGTAATGGTTAGGGCTGCAGTCAGCTGAGGGGTTGACTTGGGGTGAAGGATCTACTCACAAGGTAACTCACTGAAATGATATTGTCTGAATGCCTGAGTATCTTGCTGGCTGTGGGCAGGAGGTCCCTTATACTTTGCTTGGGTGTCCTCATGGTGTGGCAGAAGTTGCTTTAACTTTTATGAACTATTCTCAGAATGCATATGCTATTACTTCTTCTGCCTGTTAATTACATAACAACCCTAATTCAGTGTGAGAGAAAATTATACAAGGGTGAAAATATTGGGAGGTAGAGATCATTGAGGGCCATCTTAGAGGCTTGCCAACACACACTCTTATTAAATGTTTTATATAATCAAATTTATGAAATGATTTTTTATTATGTGTGCTTCATAAAACTGTAGAATAATAACAGGAACAAAAAAAATGGAGCTATCTTTCCTTTCAATTTTATATATTTTTAAGCTTTTATTGAATTAATCAAATTTCCTTATATTTTGATGATTTAATGGAAACTGGAAAAATTGGAAAAAATAAAGAAAATTGAATAAAGAAAAGAATAAAGAGTTTAATGAGGTTTCTTCAAATTTCTTTCTGTATTTTCAATGTGAATTACACTGTTTTTGAATAAAGCAGAAATTTGAGAGTTTAGATTTAATTAAGAAAGACAAGATGATTTTGATCAGTGTTAGAGAGATAACTAAATGTATTTTCCTGATGATAGTTGTCAAAGTTAAATATTTTTTCTAGAATCTTGAGTTTTTTTCATCATCAATGAAAAAGTACTTTTTAAGAAAATAATTTTTTGAAGACTTATTTATTTATTACACACACACACACACACACAGCATGGGGGGAGAGTCAGAAGGAGAGGGAGAGAGAGAATATAAAGCAGACTCCTCACCAAGCACGGAGCCCAATGTGGGGATTGATCCCAAGTTCCTGAGATCATGACCTGAGTTGAAATCAATAGTCAGACATTTAACACACTGAGCCACCCAGGTGCCCCAAGAAAATAATTTTGAATAATGAATGAGAATAAAAATGATGAAAACTGTAAATGTTGCTTTAAAACATGTAATCAAATTTCAAATGTTTTCTGAACTAAAATATTTTGGTTATATAAAATTATAAGTTGATAATAGTCTTAGCATTATTGACTTTCATAAACTTTATCTAACATAGACCCTCTTGAATCTAAATTTCTCTCCATTGCAAGTCTTTATTAATGAATGTCCAAATCTTTCCACTTTCATGTAAGTTGATCATCCTAACTAAAGATGCTTACTTTACTCAAAATCCTACTTCACTTGTTCTCTAATACTACTTGTACAAATGTCATTTTCTACATATCTGTTCTCTTTTATTTTTTTGTGTGTAACATTTCATCTTCCTACCTAGAATGCCATCTCCTGGAGATGGGCAGTTCTGCTCCTTACACCTAACACTGTGCCTAGTCATGTCCGGTTTCCACAAATGGTTTTTGAAATGAAATGTCCTTGCTTTAGTCCAGATTTTACCCAAAATGTAGAGTTGTATGCATGTCCTTCTAAGCTTATTTATGACATTTCCTTTGTACATATAAGTGAGTTTAGTTAAATTGCTGCTTCTGTTATACAATTAATCCCTTATTGACCTTTCTTTTTTTTTTTTTGGTAATAGGATATTTCTATAACCGTCAGTGATACTCTACTTTGCAGTTTTTATGCAATAATATAAATATATTATTCTAGCTGGAAATGCTTCCTGAACCATCAAAGATATATTACATTGTATTCAGCTTGCTATAGTATTATGCAATTATATTTTTTAGCTTTAATGGAAAATCTATGTATAATAATTCAGTATCCCTTTATCCTTCTTCAGAAAACCCTATCCAGGCTTGTGTTTGTGAACTATCCTCTTCATTTCTTAGTCCTTGTGCTTCAGAAGGACTTCACTCCTGGCTGGTAGAGGATAGTTTCTAGGCTCAGACCAATGAGATTATCATTTGGTAATCCAGTTAAATGATAGTCACCACACAATCATACTGTCAAAATCAGTAAGAAAGAAAATGTGTCTAAAAAGGCATTCTTATTTTTCCCTTATGAGATTTGATGTGGAAAGAATGCAGGGTAAATTTACTCCCATATCTTTACAGCAATAAGAGAAATGCCCATCTTAGAAACAAACCAACATAAAGAATTGAGCCAAGAGAGAAAGAAACTGGGTTTTCTTATCATTTGAATCCCTGGTTTTGGTTTCATGCAGAAATCAAATACCAAATTTTCCTACTGTTGAAGATGGCAGCATATTAACTATATACAAATGGCTAAATAATTGTAATATTTCTATTATTGGTGTTTGTAATCTGATAAATGCCTCCCCTTGGTGTTTTGAGGGCTTTGTCTATCTTTTTTTCTTAATTAATTATTTATTTTTATTTCTTTTCAACGTAACAGTATTCATTGTTTTTGCACCATACCCAGTGCTCCATGCAATATGTGCCCTCCTTAATACCCACCACCTGGCTCCCCCAACCTCCCACCCCCCCCTTCTTCTTTTACAGAACCTCTTAGCTAAACAGGTCAAACTCCATACCTGTTAGTATTTTTCTATCTGACTTAACCTATCAGATAATTATCAATCACTGATATGCTCTAGCTGTGGTCATTTGCTAAAAAACTGTTGGCAAATGTTGGCAAACTGTTTCAAATACTTAGTAGCATATAAGAACATTTTCTTCCTACACAACTATCTCTTAGTAACTTGACTGAACTCTAGAAATGAAGATGTGACTTTTACCTGGGATAGGCCTAGGAATTATTTATCTATGATCAATATGCAGTTGGTTTTTGGCAAAGAGATCTATGAACCGAGATCATTACAGTGCATTCAGCTCTGTATCACATTCAGCATCAGGTCAGGCCAACTCATTCTATACTCCATATATATTTATATTTACTTTGTCTTACATTTAACTTGCATGAGGTCAAAACACACATAATATATTAGGGTTCTCCAAAGAAATAGAAGGAATAAGATGTATATATACATAAAGAGAGGTTTATTTTAATGAATTGTCTCATGCAATTGCTGAGGCTGGCAAGTCAGAGTCTACTGACAGAATACTCCAGCCAAATTGACATAAAAATTAACTATCACAGACTTGATAATAAGACCATGAAAACTTTAACATGAAATTCATAGAACATGGTTTGTTTCATATTAGCTTTGCCTTCTTTGATATCCTTAATCTCTGCTTACATTTATTTGCATTTTTAATTATTTGATAATTAAGTTTGCTATTGACCCTCGTCAATAAACTGTCTCCCTATAGTAAATTGCAAAGGTCATATTATGTTATCACTTCTATCAAATCAACTCTGGGTTTGGTGTTCAACATATGTTTCTCTTGCCCAAATAAATTCCTGAAGTAACATCACAGAGATTAACACAAATACACAGGATTCTGCCCTAAAATTTCCACAAAGTGTTTAGAGTCTTAATAGGTCATTGGCTAAGGCCTGATGAAATTTTAAAAGGGCAAAATCTTATGTTTAAAGAATATCTTATCTTAGTTTTTATAGTTTACACTTCTTAAAGAATTCACAATCATTTGAATTTTTAACTTTTTCATAAATCTAATTTCACTACTATTCACTACTATTTCAACCTACTATTAATAATATATTAAAAATAACTAGAGTGAATTTAACATTTCCCATGTAATGATTTTCTGGGTTCATTACGTTTTACTAGAGCAGAACTTTGATGTAACAGATAGGTGTAAACATCTAAACATCTAATATCAAGATCTCCTGGAGAAATGATTGCTTTCCTGGTGATAAACAGGTTTATCCAACTTTTATCAAAGTTCAAGGTATAGTTCAAGACCTCAAAGAAAATTGTAACTTCCAACCTTATGGAGGTGAATTTCCTGCTCTTTAACTATCTTTTAATTTGTCTTCCTTTAATGCAATCTTTATTATATCTTCAATTGCATGATCTTATGCTTTAGAACAGTTTGGAAGAAAGTTTCTAGGAATAAGTCTACCTGCTGCACTGAATAACGGTATTTCCTTAGTCATATCACATCTGTGATGCCACTTAACACCTGCACCATACTTATATTGGCGAATTGCTGTTGCCTGTTCTGTGACTTAATGGCACAGAATATACAGCATATGTTGGTAATTCTTTTGTAATATGTTTGAAAATGTGCATACAAATGAATCCTCTTCAGGTGCAAGAGCATGAATTTATAGTCCAATTAACAGTTTGAGCTCACACCTGCTTTAAATACCACATAGGCTGTGTTTTAATTACAAGGTATGCAGTGAGACCACCGAAAGTCTCTATTCCATATGTAGTCTAAAGAACGGGAGCAGAATCCAATTCCAAGTTTTGAGCCTTGTTTTCAAGGCCCATGCATTTTACACTTAAGAGGTAAATATACTCCTTATAGACAACTCAAATACCCAAGGAATTAAAAAATAATACACCATGTGTTTTAAATAACAGAAGAAAAAATGAAGATGGGCTAAATGAATATTTTTTATTGAGATAAGATTTATTGAGGTATATTACATTATACTAGTTTCAGGTGTTCAACGTAATAATTCATTATTTGTATACACTCCAGAGTGATTACCACAATAAATCCAGTTATCATCCATCACCGTATAGTCCTCTCCCTTCAACATTTCACCTATGCCCCATCTCCTTCTCCTCTGGTAACCACCAATCAGTTCTCCACGTATATCAGTTTTGTTTTGTTTGTTCGTTCTTTTGCTGTTTGTTTTTAGAGTACATATACAAGTGAAATTATATGGTATTTGTCTTTCTCTGACAGTCTTATTTCATTTGGCATAGCAAGGTCCATCATCTTGTCACAAATGGCAAAATTATATCCTTTATTATAGCTGATTAGTATTTCATTGGGCAGGGAGTGTCTACATGTGTGTGAGTGTGTGTGTGTGTGTGTGTGTATCACATCTTCTTTACCTTTTCATCCATCAGTGGACACTTAAGTTGTTTCTGTATTTTGGCAATTGTAAATAATGCTGCAGTGAACATCGGAGTGCAAATATCTTTTCAAATTAATGTGTTTTTTATTTCAGATAAATAACTAGAAGTGAAGTAACTAGATCTTATAGAAATTCTATTTTTAATTTTTTGAGGAACTGCCATTCTGTTTTCCATAGTGGCTCTACCAGTTTACATTCCGATGAATAGAGTATTAGGGTTCCCTTTAATTTTGATTGATTAAAAATAAAATTCAATACCTAGGAAGAATTAGATTCATACTTTGACTCAATAAATTTCTGGAATCTGTACTCCTTATTTGTATAGTTCAACATTTCTGACCTAGCTTATAGAAAGAGTTCCATAACTAGCTTTGTAAATATCCTCCCTCATATCCACCAGCAGTGTGTACATTATTGCTACGTATCCTTACCAACACTAAAATCTACAGACTTTTAAATCTTTGTCAACCTTTCAATTATATTAACATGGTCTTAATTGACATGTCTCTAATTCTGATATGGTATTCATATGATGATTGGCCATTCTTTTTTACACTTTTATGACATGCTTTCTGCCTGTTTGTTCACATGCCCTTTTCCTTTTAAATGGGGTTGTCATTGATTTGAAGAAATGTTTTATGCTTTACATACCAAATTATTTTGTGGTTATGTTAATTGAAATAGTTTCTCCCAGGTTCTACCTCATCATTTAATTATCTCTGTAGTCTTTTCATGAATAACAAAACTTAATTTTAATGTAGCAAATTTATTAATATTTTCCTTCACATACAATTAATTTTCCCTCATACACCAATATTTTATATAAACTATTGTCTTAACCCAAAGTCCTAAAGCTATTATTTTATTTCCTTCTAAAAATTGCAAAACATTTCTTCTCGTTGTTCATCTCTTGTTCTATCTGGAATTTATTTATTAGTTTGGTGTGAGGCAGAAAGCCAATTTCATTTTTTCTCTCAAATAAGTATTATCTCAGTATTAGTAAATAATAGTAAATAAATAGTATCACATTTTTATTGCATTTATTGCTCTTTTCCTGACACTTTTGTTGTACTACAAGTTTCCATGTAGAGGGTATATGTATATATATACATGTTTGTATATAAATATAAAATCAGAACCTGCTACCAGGTTCTGATCTAATGGTCTCCATCCCTGTACCAAGACCACACTGCATTTATTAATAGAGTTTTATTAAAAATAGTTTTGATAACTGACAGAACAAGTTTCCACACCTTATTATTTTTCAAGAGAAACATGGATATTTTTGATATTTTGTCTTAGTATAGCTATTTTAGGGTCAGCTTCTCAAATTATTAGACATGTATGTTACTTTTTGTTTTATTTTTTTTAATTAGAGCTCAATGACATCTTTATATAAATGTGTGGATACTTGCATTTTATGACCATTTCTTTTTTTTTGTTAATAATTTTTAACAATGCTTTTCAAAGTGTCTCTGTAAAAGTCTTAAATATCCTTTGTAAGATTTATTCCTGGGTTCCTTTTTGTTGTTTTGCTGATATTTTATTTTATTTTTAGGATTTTATTTATTTATTTATTTAAGAGAGAGAGCAGAAAGGGAGAGTGAGAAGGTGAAGCAGATTGCCCACTGAGCAGAGAGCTCACGCAGGAATCCATCCCAGGACCCTGATATCATGACCTGAGCTAAAGATAGATGCCTAACTGACTGAGCCACCCAGATACCCATTGTTCATATTTAAAGTTGCATCATTTGTTGTTATTTTAGTAGACCATATTATTATTTGAAAATACTTGTGTTATTATTTCAAAATAAATACAATGAGCTCAATTCTAGAGCTGACCTGTGCAAACATGGAACATAAACCAAAAAAGATCATACTTGAGTTCTAAGCTAGTGAGATTTTAAGAGTCATTTGTTGCTGCATCATATTTTAATTCTTTTTTCTCAACCTTCTTTTCTTTATTATGGTTCTCTACTGCCCAGTGCATTTTGTTGACTTTTTTTTTTTTTTGTCAAGTAGAACTGAGCTGAGTTGGAGGGCCAAGTATGATTGCCAGAGCTAACATTTTTTTTCACCTCTGAGAACAGTTTTCATTTCCTTGGTGATATCATATCAGAATATTTCAATCTGAAATAGTTATATTCACTGACGTTTTGTCTTTTTTGAATATCAGTGGAGTTGATTTTGTATAATCATTTTATATAAAACTCTTTTGCTTAAGTTTCTAAGTCTAATCATTTTTTGTATTTAAAAAATTCTATGTTGATAAATATATACAATTAATAATAGTATTGTGTTTTTTTCCAAATCTTTTTGTTACTAAGCTAATATTTACTTGTTGACTCGAGTTGAACCCTTTAATACAATGTTGAGCAGAAAAAGTGACAGTTAACTTCCATAATATTTCCTGATTTTAAAAGAAATATTTCCTATATTTCTGTACTAGTAAATGTATTTGTTATATGTTTTTTCCAGATTCTCCATATCAGGCTAATAATATTTCCATCAGTAACAGTGAATACATGCTAACCTTCTGTACCAATGCTACCTTAAAATACATAATACGTTCGTCTAAATAAGATAGTTTTAATCTTTCAAATAACTATTGAATGACAATTTGGCATCTTTAACACATCTCAGATGACTCAAGTTGTTATTTCCAGCCATTTTGTCTTGTTTTCCTCACCAAATTTTATTTTTAAAAATTTCAATTTAAACAAAAGTTGAAAAAAATGCTATGAAATCTATCAACATACCTATTATATATTCTTCACCTATGGTCAATAAATGTGAGTATTTTCCTGACTTTTATATATATATTTACATATGTCATATACATATATGTATATAAATGTGTCATTTACATATGACACATTTATATACATATATGTGATCTCTAAATATAAATACTCCTCTGTACTCCATACTCCTATATATGTATTATACATATTATATGTATTATTGTTTATTATTATAAATTAATACATACATACCAATTCATGCTAATCACAAAACAATTTTAATGGAACTAAAATATTCCTAAAATTATGCATTTATCTTCATCAGAATATACCATAAAGACAGTAAAGAAAAAAAATCACTAAAAGAGAAACAATAATATTAAAGCACATAACATCAAAAGATTAGCATCCAGAATATCTGTAAAGCTGTTTTAAATAAAGGAAGACAAATTGCAGCCCCTAAAATAAGCAACATCAACAAAAATAAAAGGCCTTTCATAAAAGAGATAGTTTGAATGGCTGAGCAAATGAAAACATATCAACTGTATTATTATGAGAGAAATACAACATAAGATTCACATTGATTTCATGTATCATCCATCCATCAGATGAACCAAAATAAAACTAAGGTATGCCAGTGTTGATGAAAATGTGGAGCAATATAGAAAATTGTATATGAACACATATGCTGGTATAACTGTAAATTGGCAAAATCAGTGTTCAAAATCATTCCCCATTATTTAGTAAATATGAATAAACACAAAGACTGAAAACTTCCCCTCATAGAAGTTATCCCTAGAGAAATAGTTGCATATGTGCATCAGGAGACATACTGAAGGATAGCCAATGAAACATTGTTTTGGAAGAACAAAAAATTGGAAAAAAGAAACAACCCTAAAATCTCTCAGCTGGCAAAAAGATAAAGGCATAGCGGACATAAGGATGAAACTATATAGTGGAACACTATGTAATAGTGAAAATGAATCAATTATAGCTATATGCATCAACATAGATTTTTCCTCTAAAATAGTTTAAAATACAATTTAAAAAATGACATTCGAATCTATTCAGTATTATTTCAGTCACACAAAACTTTTTTTTTTAATTCAGAGATTTGAAATTTATTGAGAGATTTGAAAATATATTGAAAAATAATTCACTATCCATGGGAAAACTATAAGAAAAAACAAAGAACAATTAACATAAAATTCAGAATATTACTTTGTGAGTAAAGAATGCAATCTGGAAGAAGCTCAGGGCAGGTTCAAAAGTTATTAATACTCTATTTTTAAGCTATGCATTGTATGTTTATACATGTATATATGCATATACCTATAATTACAAAATTATTATATAAAAAATTTTCCCAAATGTTATAAAATGTTTATGTATGTTATTTCTTCTCTCTTGGTTGAAATAAATGAAAATTTTTAAAAATATAACTTTAGGGGGCTCCTGGGTGGCTCAGTGGGTTAAAGTGGGTTAAAGCCTCTGCTTTCGGCTCAGGTCATGATCCCAGGGTCCTGGGATGGAGTGCCGCATCGGGCTCTCTGCTCAGCAGGGAGCCTGCTTCCCTCCCCTCTCTCTCTGCCTGCCTCTCTGCCTACTTGTGATCTCTGTCTGTCAAATAAATTTTGTATATATATATATATAACTTTAGGCAGATTAGGTAATTTTTTCCACTGTATGCTATATCTGTGTGACAATTTTTTATAAGTTCCATTTTTGTAAATACTAATGGTTGATGTATCAGTGAAGAAGTTTTGAGTATTCCAAAAAAAAAGTTAAATTGGATAAATCAAGAAACGGTGTTGACACAAATTTTAGTAACTGATTTGGTCTTTTCACACTTGACTGTTCTGGGAAGAATTACAAGTGGTTATACATATAAGACTGAGGACTTACAGGTCTGTGAGAGCCAGGGTTTGCAGTTCAAACTTAAAAGGCATTATTCAGTGTCTACAACCAGAAGTTATACACTATATGTTAGCATTCACAAGTAAAAACATGCTTGTGAGGTAAATTTTGTTTCTAATTTACAATTTGGGACAATGAATCTAAGACATTAAATTACCAGTTGAAGGTTAAATTACAGGTAGTAAAATCAGAATTTCAACCTCTGGCTCCCTATCTTTATCCAGTTCTCTGACATTGTGTCGTTTTATTCAAGGACAGGTGTGTTGAAGATGAACATCTGGAAAGATTTCATCTTTGGCTTTCAAGTAATCTCTGTTATTTCTGCTTGTATCATATTGATGATTCTTTTATCACAAGGTTCATCAGAATTTGCCCTTAAACTTTTCATTCCTTCAAAAAATAATGAAATACTAGTTTAAAATAATACCAGTTATATAGCTAATTGTTCTTAGCACATCCCAGCCCTCCTTTCCCATAGGCATCAGTGAAAAGACCAAAATAAAGATAAAAATAATAATAAAGTAAAAGTCATATTATAAAGAAAAGTAAGATTTATATTCAGCACTTTGGGAGCATCTGAGAAGGTTGAAAGATTAATTGATGTTTTAAACATTTTTATCTCTTACTTCAAAATTTTACAATGAAAGATTAATGAATCTTACAAAGATCTGTGTTTCAAAGTTACATAAAATTTAAAATTTGAAAATGAACTATAGAAAAGATAACTAAGGGTAGGAAAATAAGATAAAGCCAGAAGTGAGGGTAGAAACCAAAATTTACATGATATACTGAGTTCAGTAGTGTTCCATCAAAATTCATGTCCACCAGGCTACTATGAATTCACTAGGAACCTGTGAATGTGATGTTACTTGGAAATAGCATCTTCGCAGATGTAATTTTGGAATTATGATCTTTGCAGATGTAGCCAGGTTAAAATGAGATCATACTAAATAGGGGTGGAGTGGGCAGCTAAATCCAATATGACTAGTACCCTTATAAGAAGAGGGAAATTTGAACATAGAGACAAGAGTCATATGGGAGAAGGCTGTGTGCAGATGGAGACAGGTTCAGGTAATGGAGGCTGCAAATCAAGGAAAGCCAAAAATTACCAGCAACCACCAGAAGCTAAAAGAGACTTCATGGAAAATGTGGCATTGATTTCAGATTTCTAGTTTCCAGAACTGTGAGAAAATAAATGTCTGTTTTAAGCCTCCTAGTTTGTATAATTTGTTATGGCAGCTCTAGGAAACTAATGCATAAGACATTCAGTCTTGTATACATATTATACATACATATACATATAATATAATAAATACAATATATTAATATATGTATATATTATATATATACAATAATGCATATAATATATTACATATATCTTACATATGTGATTATATGCATATTATTATACATACAAGATTCATGAAGAATTTTCGATAAATTCAAGGCAAATGAAGCTGAATGGAGAAATTCATTCAGAAACAAACTTGTCTTTGATTTCTAGTAAGGGCACCAGCTTACTTATAGGACAATACTGTATCTGGTTTTTCCTCTAATTTCTTTGTCTTAGAGACACAAGTTTTTGCTTAACTAAAGTTAGTAGTACATTCTGGTGTAACTTTCTGGAAAAGGTAGGCTATTTGCCTTTATTTCTGCCTGCCATCCATGCTATTCTTTCTCTATTCATTGAAAATTCTAATTCTGACAGGGAGTTAAAGATGTTTAGGAGTAAGAGGACAGAGAATGGGGATGTCAGGGTAAATGCAGTGTGCAGAGGTTGAGGAGGGAAAGGCAAGGAATTTGTGATATAGGAGGATATAAATGTTGAGTGGTACAGTTTTAACAACAACAACAAAAAGTGCCCAAGGATAGGAAAGAGTTTGACCCGTAGCTCAAAGAGGTCCTCAAGAATCCAAGGTTTTTCTGTTCCTGGCCTACAGATATTTTACTGTTGGCTTCACTCTAAGGCAGTTACCTTTTGTGATTAAAGATGGCCACTAGTAGTAAATAGAGCTATATATTCTTTTGTTCATGCCCAGAAGAAGAGAGTTCTTGAGGAACAGAAAGCCTAGTGGGCCTTAAGGACATCATTGAGCTATACCAAATGCAAGGATTTGTTGGGGAAATGTGAGGGGATAATTGAAGGAATATTAGAACCAGTAAATAGGGCACCTTTGGAGACTAAACTACCTCCAGAATCTGAGTTATGTGAGATAATACATTTCTTTGTAGATTAATAACTTTTGAGTCAGTAGTTTTGTTACTTTCAGCTAAAAGCATGCCGCACACAATTTGTGTGCTCCACACAATGTGTAAGTAGCAGATAGAGAGATCCAAGCCCATGCCTTTTTGATTCTTACATATTACTTTTAACCACTGGGCTATATTGTTGATAAACTGTGATTTGACAAGAACAAGAATATGGAACAGTGATGGGGACTAAGGAGTACATTTGTGATGAGCATTTGGTGTTGTATGCAAGTGTTGAGTCACTATATTGTACTTCTGAAACTAATATTACACTGTATGTTAACTAACTAGAATTTAAATAAAAACTTTAAAAAAAAGAATATAGAGCAGAAAACAGTCCAACCTAAGACTTTAAGATATTCTAAAAGAAGAACCCATAGCTATTTAGTTGGATGAAATATTCATGTTTAAATAGCATTTCCCTGAGCTTTGGAAAACATGAAATTTCAAAGGGCACATGAGTTATATCTAAAATTAATTTTTTAAAAATGGGCCATGTATATTGACAGTTTCTTTTCAAATTATAAGAATAAACACACACAAATCTTACAATTATCCGTGTAGGAAAATCAGCAAATATTTATATTCAGCCATACAACAAATTAGAATGGACTGTCCTTTAACCTCCCTCCCCTCCAAATTATGGCAATTTTAAAAGTAAGTCAATCACCTAACTAATTTACTTTTTAAGCTATTTTCAGGTAAAATTACTGCAGTCTGTTGCTTGGACCTCAGATAATATGAGAAGCTCCCCAAAGATGTGAAATAATCTAATCCTTGGTTAGCATGAGAGAATCTTCCCAGTTGGAACATGTAGTTGTCTGGCAACCAGCTAATGGCTGATGATGATCAGTAAATTAGTAGATTGGCCAATATGTTCAAAGCCTAATCATCTTTCTATTTAACTGACAGCTGATATCCTCATCCAAGGTGATTAATACATTAAAACAGATTTTTGTGTGTGTTTTGCTGTTGCTTTTTGTTTTGTTTTGTTTTGTTTAGCCTGACAAAGTACTAATCGCTGCAAGACATTAACTGTCGTTCATGTAGAGAGACCTGAGCACTCTGACCTTTTTCTTTCATCTGGAAATATGTCATCCAACTTGTTTTCCCAGTAATTCTAGTTATCAAAACCAAAATCTGAGAATCATCCTAAATTCCTGACTCTCCCGTATAATCCAAATTGTCCTTGTGCTTTGTTTTTTTGTTTTAAATTTTTGACCTTTCTTATTTCTCACATTTGTCTCTCTTTCTTCCTAGTTATTTGCCTATACTTAAATTCTCCTCAAAATAAACAGCATCCAAACTAGTCTCCCAGTGTCCAGATTAACTTTTCTGCTTCCCCTTTCTTCCATATTTATAACATGAATATCAGATGTCACCCTCCTGTTCCACATGCTTCAGTGTCTTCATTTATCTGCCCACCAAAATAAGAAATTCAAGATTCTCTTTGCTTCATTCCAATTAAAGAGTAGAGAGATAAAGTAACTGCTGACAATTATTTTACAGGCTTTGTTATGGTGTTGTCTCTCTTAGAAAATCTGATCTCATGGAGAGGATTCTCTCTCTGCCCTCTTGGCTAATCCAGGGAATAAGACCAAAGGTGACTTTCATGTGAGATAGTCCTAAAGTAGGTAAGTTAGACCACATTTACCTTGAGATTCATTCTCAAGAAGCTCTTTCTCACCTTCCCTCCCTGTTCCCTCCTCTCTCTGTGTCCAGCTCACCATTTCTTATCACCAGTGTGGAAAGACACTGATGGGGTTGTAGGTTAAAACTTAAGTGGAAGTTGCCAAGGAGGAATTTTGATCAACACTATTACTGTAGGTTTCTCAGGTAAACATCTAATACAAAGCCATGAAATTATTCCAACAGCCTAAAGCAAGAGTGTTAGGTTGGTTCCAGAGATAAAGATTTAATGGTAATAAAGTTGAAAATTTGCTGAGTGTGTAGGTATTTTTTGCAAAAATATCTAGAGAGGTGACAGTGGCAAAGCTGAATCCTAGGGTATGGAATTTTTTTTTTTAAGATTTTATTTATTTATTTGACAGACAGAGATTATAAGTAGGCAGAGAGGCAGGCAGAGAGAGAGGAAGAAGCAGGCTCTTGAGGAGCAGAGAGCCCAATGCGGGGCTCAATCCCAGGACCCTGGGATCATGACCTGAGCTGAAGGCAGAGGCTTTAACCCACTGAGCCACCCAGGCGCCTGGGCATGGAATTTTTGATCCCTGGCAAAGAACATTACTTACTATGCTAACTGGACTAACATTTGATATAGGAAAAGAAGGTCTTGAGTCCATTGTTGTTAAGTCTCTTATATTCTTAAAGCTATCTCCCCATTCTCTCCACTTCCCCTTCTCTCCCTAACTTTTCCACCCTCTATATTTCTGCCATGTCTTTGGAAATATCATTCCTTTTCTTATATATGCTGCAAGCCACTAGTAAATTTCTAATCTTTAGAAACTGTAAGTAACTTATTCCATTTTTTTTTTTTTTTTTTCCTGAGCTCCGGGCAGACTTTACTTAAAAATACCTAAAATCAATTGAAATTATTATTATTATTTTTTTAATTTTATCTTCACTATGCTGTTAACTCCTGAGCCTAATTACTATGTTCTATTATCTTTGTTTTTCCAAAATCTAGTTCAGGCCCCAAAATTTAGTGCACTCACTGTGTTGAAAACATAGGCCTTGGGATGCCTGCATGGCTCAGTTGGTTAAGTGTCTGCCTTCAGCTCAGGTCCTGATTCCAGAGTTCTGGAATCACGGGCTACAACGGGCTCTCTGCGCAGCAGGGAGCCTGTCTCTTCCTCTCCCTCTGCAGCTTCCCCTGCTTGTGCTCTCTCTCTCTCTCTCTCTCTGTCAAATAAGTAAATAAAATATTTTTTAAAAAATACATCTCCGAACCAGAAAGACTAGATTCGAATATTGGCTTTTTGCTACTCTTATTGTGGAAAAAGAAAATTACTGAACCTTCTAAGCTGAATTTCCTCATATTTATTTGTTCACTAATTTACTCTCTTTTTAGCCATTCATTCATTTACCAAATATATTGAAAACTTATTATTTTCCAGCTATTCTGATCAGATGCTAAAACACATTAATAAACAAAACAAAGTTATACAGCACATTAGAAGGTGATAAATTCATTGGAAAAATGAAGATTAGAGAAAGGGCTAATAGAAGTCTTGGTGGGTAGCAGACTACAATTTTAAACAAATTGGTTAAGTTAGTCTCATTAACAAGATGATATGCAAAGATTTAAAGGAAGTATAGATATCTAGGGAGGAATATTCCAGGTACAGGGAACAACTCATGAAATGTCCCTAAGGCAGGATTTTCCCTGGCATGTGAACAGGAAACTGAGGACACCAATGTAGCTAGAGCAGAGTATGTGAAGGGCTGAGGTCCAAAAGAAAATGGAACTTGATTGTAAAGGGCTTTGAAAGGGCCATTAAAGAGGTTTGGGCCTTTATTATGAGCGAAGGAAAGGACCATTAGAAGAGTTGGGACAGAGGAGGGAGAAAAAACATTTTATGTTTCAAAAGAATCGCTCTGGTTGTTGCACAGAAGCAGAGAGACTGGAATAGACATTTGTAGTATTCTAGGGGAGAGATGATGTTGATTGGATTGTATCCTGTGTGGGGAGGGCAAAAACTGATCAGATTCTAAAGGTATTACAGTATTATAAAGGTAGATCTCAGCAGATCTGTTGATAATAAGTGAGATCCGTGGATATTTTAGGAGGGTGTCAAATTCATAAGTCCTGAGTTCAGCATGGAAGTCAAGGCTTAAACAATTAATTTAGAAGTTGTCAGAAAGTAGATTTTAGCTAAAGCCATGAAACTTGATGAGATTACTACAAAAATGAGTGCTGGTGGAGAAAATAAAGTCCATGATCAAGAGAGCATGTTAATATTCAGGGCTCAGGAAGATAAGAAAGAAATAGCAAAGAATATTGGGGAAAGCCTAAGGTGCTTTAAAAAATCATAAATGTGTGGTGTATTAGAAGCTGAATAAACTGTTTCAAGGAAGAGGGAGTCAACACTGCTATACGCTATTGATAAGCTAGGTAAGATAAAAAGTAATTAACCATCAGGTACAGCAGTATGAAAATTCTTCTTGACCTTGATAAGAGCAACTTTTGTGGAATGGTGAGGGAGAGGTGAAGTAAAGGATGGTGAGGGTGAATTGTTAATCAGACATGGTTCATAACAGATAGAAAAGTTAGTACATATATGTAAACTTTTTCAAATTTGTATACTATTGTGAAAGAGAGCAAAGAAATAGATATGTAGTAGGAAGGGGATATGGGTTACACATGCACACACACAGAGAAAATAATGTCCTTGAATAGCTGAAAGACATTAGTATATAATGTTCTCTCCTCAATATGTTTAGGAAAAATCCATCCACCATTATAAGAGGAAAAGCAAATTGCTTGGGTTCAGAATCAGGTAGGTGTGTATGTGTAATCAAAAGTAATCATCTATATTAATTTTCTATTGCTGCTAGCAAATTATCATAAACTAACTGCTTGAGTGACACATGCTTACTGTCTCAGTTTTCATGCATCAGAAGTCCAGATATGGTTTATCTGTGTCCGGTGCTTTGGCTCTCACCAGACTGCAATCAAGAAGTCAATCAGGGTTGTGGTTTTACCTAAGACTTGAGATCTGCTTCCCAGCTCATATGTTGTTGGCAGAATTCATTTCCTTGCAGCTGTGGAACTCATGACACCTTGCTTATTTAAAGCTAGCTCCAGAGATATCCTCTGTTGCTTTGAATCTGTGTCTTTAGGGAGGGCCTCTGCCCTCTCTGAGTTGTCTTGAGTAAGTCAGTCCCACCCAGGATACTCCCCCATTTGATTAACTGAAATCAAGTGAATAGAAACATTAATTATATCTGCAAAATCCTTTTATCTTTGCTATATAATGTGAGTGACATCCCATTCCCTTCCCATATTTTACTGGTTGAAAGCAGGTTATACGTTATGCCCACAGACAAGCAGAATGGTCTTCTACTAAAGTGTAATTCATTGAGGGTCACCTCATGGTAGGTCTGTCTACTGCATCTTCTAACTGACCCACTTTTTTTTTTTTTTTTCCCTCTGCAGCATATAGGAACCAAAGTCAGCAACTAAGACTGAACTTTGGGGAGGTATTAAAAGTCTGAGGAAAAGGAAAAGATTAGAAATAGTCACATGAAGAAAGAAGAGGGACAGGGCCTGGATACTGGATACTGTATTCTGCTAAGCCCACTTGAGATTGACCATGAATTTGATAGTAACATAGTCAGCATCATTTTGTGTTTTCCTTCAGTTATGTTAGACTGTGTGAGTTTTGTGATGGAGTAGGCAGAGAGCTGAATTTTAATTCATGAAAATATAGCAAAATGGAAGGATGTCAGGTAGTTGATAATAGAGGTTTAGATTGTCAGTCAAAGATAAATTGATTTTGTATCCTCTGAAATGCATTAAATAGTGCTTTCCCCTAGGTATTCATTTTAAAAAATTGAGTTTAAATTAATGTACTTGAACCTAGGATAGTACTGTAAGTCCTGTGAATATTTATTATTTATTTGATACATGTAATAATCATCAGTTTCTTTACCTGTTGAGGAAAATGTAAAGGGATTTCAGATTTGACTTAAAGTCAAATTACAAATTATATTTGTAATACTTATTTATATCATTGCATATTAAACACACTTTAGTATTTAATGGTTTCCCATAATAAAGCAGTTTCTCCTTCATATTTTTCTAATCTCAGAATAGTTTTGAAATGCAAAAATAGTGAATATGAATATAATTAAAACATCCCCCCCCCCAAAAAAAACCCCTCCAAATATATTTAGTCACTTTTATAAAGTTGATGGTAAGGCCTGCCTCTATACTTTACATTCTAACTCAAATCAGATATTGTTACACCCAGTGTGAGCCTGATGTGAAGCTTGATCTCACATCCCTGAGATCATGACCTGAGCTGAAATCAAGAGTCAGATGCTTAACTGATAGAGCTACCTAGGTGCAATGAGATATACATTTTTTTATCAGTTTGATAAGCCACAGAATGGTTTATAATATTCACACAAAGTCCTTAATTTTGCAAATGTGGGTATAGATTCATGAAACTTTTATGAGGGCTATCTGGATATATTTGTTAATACATTTCAATCCAGAAATTCCAATTCTAGGGATAATTTAGTGATATAAAATAAAACACTGTGTGTCATAACACAAAATTTTTTTAAAGATTTTATTTATTTATTTATCAGAGAGAGAACACAAGCAGGGGGAGTGGCAGGCAGAGAGAGAGAGAGAGAAGCAGACTCCCCACCAAGCAGGGAGTCTGATGTGGGACTTGCTACCAGGACTCTGGGATCATGACCTGAGCCAAAGATAGCCGCTTAACCAACTGAGCCTCCCAGGTGTGCTATCATAACACAAAATTATAATTGCTCACTAGAAACAAAAAGAGAATTACTTAATGGGTTATATGTATAAAAATACATTAAATATATATACATATATATGTATATATATATATATGTTGTCATGTTATATAACTGTTATTAAGAATATAGTCAATCCAAGAGTACATGAGCAATATGGTAGAGTAGGAGTCTGCTGTTTTTCTCCCCCAAATACTGATTTTGATAAACACTCACAGATCAGAATAATTCTGTGGAAGTCTAGAGTCTAGCTGAACTTCCAGCATATCAGTGGAACAACAACAACAACAAAAAAAATTTTTAAAGGTAAAAGAAGAGTTTCACTTTACTCACATCACTCCTCCCTCAAGAGGACAGCACAGGACCAAGGGAGACCCTCTAGGCCTGTTATTTCTCCTTCAATGGAAAGTGAGAACATGCAAGTGAGTGCATGGATTTCCCAGCTTGATGGGAAGCTGCCTAAGAGGGTACTTCTTTCTTGCTTCATCCAGAGCACTGGGTGAGCTGCCTGACTGAGGAGTACAGAGGGCCATGGAAAACATGAGTCAGGGCTTAGAACATCCTAAAGAAACCTGGATCCCACCAAACACTTTGTGGACTGTATCAGAAAGTCAACACAGGAGCCACTGGGAATGCCTCATATATGGATCTCCCTGTGTGGCCTTTGGGCACCCCCAACACACACCCAGTCTGTGGCTGGCTTCCTGTGCATGCCCTCAAGAGTGGTGAATGTTAGACTTTGCAGACAGCAAGTGAGCATGAGTAGAGAGCCAGCCTAACTCTACAGAATTGAGAGAAAGCACCCAAATGTGAGCATTCAGCGCTATTCTAGAGAAAGCAAATGAGATGTCAGCACCCAGCCAGGCTTTTCAGGATCTAGAGAAAGCACACAATTTTAAGAATTTACCCCACCCTTGCCCCCAGAGGGAACAAGAATGTAAAGCAAGTATATCCATAGAAAAGATCTGAGAAAGATCTCAGAATCCCTAAGATGGTTGACAGAAGTATTTCTTTTTAAAAGGCAAAAACTAGACTAGACTAGAAGAGGTAATGTGCAGATAGCAATGAGGACTTGAAGGAATCTAAAAAAGCAATGAAACATGACATCATCACCACTACCAACAAAAAACACAATATTTTTTTTTTTGCACCAACCCCAGTGGATCTGCAATGTGCCTGATAAAGAATTTAAAACAGTTGAAGAAAGCTCAGTGAGCTACAAGATAGCACAGAGACAAATAAATGAAATCAAGAAAATAATATATAAACAAAATGAGAAGTATATCAGACAGATATCATTAAGAAGGAACCAATCAGATATTCTGAAGATGAAGAGTACAATGAAGGAAATGAAAAAAAAATGCAATAGAGAGCACTGGTGGGAGACTTGAGCAAGCAGAAGAGAAAATCTGTAAATTTGAACACAATCATTTGAAATGATCCAGTCAAAGCAAAAGAAAAAAAAATGAAAAAGAGTGAAGAAAGCCTATGTGAATTGTGGGAAATGACTAAATGAAACTATTTACATACTACAGTTGTCTCAGAAGAGGAGAGAGGGAAAATGGAAAAGAAAGCTTAAAAAGAAATAATGGCTGAGGACTTCCCAAATCTGGGGAGAGACTGGGATAAGTTTATGCTCATAAGTCCCCAGACAGATTTAGGCAAAGAGATCTATCCCAAGATATATCATAATAAAACTGTTGAAAATCAAGGATAAAGAGAGTTTTAAAAGGAGGAAGATGAAAAAGAATCCCCATATACAAGAAAATCCTACAGGGGTATCAGTAAACTTAGCAGAAATCATTCCAACCAGGAAAGAGTGGAATGATATATTCAAAATGCTGAAAAGAAAAAAAGAAACCTGTCAACCAAGAATATTTTACCTGACAAATCTGTCCTTCAGAAATGAAACAGAAACATTTCCCAAAACGAACAAAAATTGAGGGAGTTCATCACCACTAGATTTGTCTTACAAAGAGATGCTCAAAAAGGTTCCTCGGGCTGAAATGAAAGGGTGATAATTAGTAAGATGAAAACATATAAAAAGAGTAAAATATCTGGTAAAAGTAAATATATAGTCAAATTCAGAATGCTGTAATACTGTAATAAAGTAGAAAACAATCTTTTAACTATAGAATAAAGGTTAATGACAAAAGTATTAAAAATAACTAGAGATACATAATTTGTTAATAGATGTCAACTAATGATTTCAACGTGTTTCAGCAACTTTGCTGGCCCAGAATGTGAAAATACATCTCTAAAAATCAAATAGCCACTAAGAAAATAACACATTGGTTGGTAGCTATATTGTTTAACCTCTTTGCTTTGACTTCTTTATCTGTATGTTGTGAATCATCATAGTAGACCAACCAGGAATAATTTTGTGGATTTTCTGGAATCATTAAAAAAGTGTGTGTGTGTGTGTGTGCATGTGCGTGTGTGTGTGCATGTGCGTGTGTGTGTGCATGTGCGTGTGTGTGTATGTGTGTGTCTTGAGTTTCCCTATCCTCTTGTCCTTGATTTGGCTGTAGTGAAGAAACCAATTGACTAGAGGCATGCTCAGTTTCTTCTGCTTGCTCCAATATGTCAACTTCATTTTTGTTCTTTTAATTATATTTCTTCTACTAGAGTCCTACAACTGCAAGCTAGAAAGGTGAAAGTTTAATAAACACTTAACCACTCTGTTAAAATCTAATATATAATTTTAAGCTATGCTGGGCTTAGTCTTTGCTGGTCTAAAAAAAAAAAAAAAGAAAAAGTAAAGGAGGAGGAAGAGCAAATCAATTTTGCTTTCTAACACTGTGAAGATGATTTTCAGTAGTACTTAAGAACTAAAGGGGGATAAGTGATTGATAAGGTAATTAAATGATAAAAAGTATCAGGCAAGGATGCAGAAAAAGTACAAATGAGGAAAATGATCAAGTATGCTTGATCTAAAAAAATTACAGTTTCAAATCATATAAATTATAATTCTTAGAGCAGAAAAGAAATCTGTTCCCAGCCTATAATTTTTTTCTAATGCCTTTTTTTCTTAAAGCAATCACTGTGGATATGCTTTCTCTTCCTCTTTTTCTTTCCTTCACATTAGTGTCAGGATTTTTAAACAAGGTAATTACTTCATCATCCTTGTCATTTTTTTCCTGTTAGTTTTATGCCTTTTGTTCAGAAATCAAAAAATTAAAAATCTCAATAATTATCAATTTCCTTATTTTTCATAGTCCTTGTGATTATGACAAGTATCATGCAAATCAACCACATTAACCTGGGACAATGTGTAATTTCATATATTAGACAAAAATTAATAGTTGTTGTAGATTGTGGGCCTTAGGATAGCATCTCATATCTAGATGGGTTCAAGACTTTGCAATTAGAATACTCTGTATTACAGAGCCTTATGTTTAATCACTGATATCAAATTAACAGTTTGGGAAATGTAAATCTTTCAGGTTATTAGAGTATTAATTTAGCAAGTTGCTTTTCTGGAAACAACAATTTGGACATTACCCAATAGAGTTCAAGTATTAATGTAATTACAAAACACAGAGTTAACCTTCAGTAATGATATTAGTGGCATATGAATACATTGAACCTATGTCCTTATTTTTCTCCTGTTCTTATTTAAATCCCATCTCTCCTCATTTTCAGTTCATAGTTCTGGTTTTTTCTTTTCTTTTGCTTTTTCTTTTGCTTTTTAACCCCAGTTTTCTTTTCTTTATTTTTTTTAAAGATTTTATTTATTTATTTGACAGACAGAGTTCACAAGCAGGCAGGGAGGCAGGCATAGAGAGAAAGAGGGGAGCAGGCTCCCCGCTGAGAAGAGAGCCTGATGTGGGGCTTGATCCCAGGACCCTGAGATCATGACCTGAGCCGAAGGCAGAGACTTAATCCACTGAGCCACCCAGGCTCCCCAATCCCCGGTTTTCTTAATAAATAAGTGGATACTGCTTATCCCTCTGCATCATGACATTCTATGCTTTCCCGGGAAGAAAGATTCACTTAAACATCTGCCTGGAGAATTCCAACCCAAACAACTGATCACAACTAGCACTCTGAGCAGGCCATCTCTAGACCGTAGACAAAGGATGAGTTTAGGCAATGACTGGATACAAAGATGAGGAAATGCTTCAAAGTTTATATGTTACAATATCTGATTTGAGTTAGAATATAAAGTACAGTGGCAGGCCTTACCATCAACTTTATAAAAATGACTAAATATATTTGGAATTTTTAAGGGGGAGAATGTTTTAATTATATTCATATTCACTATTTCTGCATTTCAAAACTATTTTTTCAGGGGTTCAGAATTTCAGTGCTTCAGTTTGGAAACCTTACCCTTACTACCATGTGGAGAATGGCTTGGTTAGGGATGGAATCTGGACTAAGGGATAATTCAAGAAATACACTGTGGGGGGTGCCTGGGTGGCTTAGTGGGTTAAAGCCTCTGCCTTCGGCTTGGGTCATAGTCTCAGGGTCCTGGGATCAAGCCCCGCATCGGGCTCTCTGCTTGGCAGGGAGCCTGCTTCCTCCTCTCTCTGCCCGCTTCTCTGTGATCTCTGTCAAATAAATAAATAAAATCTTAAAAAAAAAAAAAAAGAAATACACTGTGGTCTTGAATTGGACCAAACTGCAGACATTAAAATATTGTTCTCAAAATATGTTCCGTGCCATGTATGCTAGTTATTTGCATATTACTTTTATACCCTGTGATACTGGAATAGGGGTCTATAAAATATATTTTTAGATTCTCTTACCATTTAACTTCTCATTAAGTTATAGATAGAAAAAATTTAAACAGTAGGAAATTGGAATTTTTTCTTTTTTTTTTTCATTTTCTTCTACTGTTTTTTCACTTTTTCATTTTTTCATTTTCTTCTACTGTTGCTGCAGCAGCAAAGTCAGGCCTATCTTTCAGTTTCTTTTGGCACTTCCTGTCCCAGCTATGAGGTATTCTTTTGGAGATCTGAGAAACAGCCACCCAGAAGCTTCTTTCTTAAGCAACTAGGTATTTTCCTTCGGTTCACCTAGACTTTAGGTAGTTGCAGTGTCTTACAGTTACTAATAATTAAATTATCTCAGGATCCCTCAAAAAATCCATCTTTAGGGATGCCTGGGTGGCTCATTTGGTTAAGCGTCTGCCTTTGGCTCAGGTCCTGATCCCAGTGTCCTGGGATCAGGTCCTGCATTGGGCTCCCTGCTCAGTGAAGAGCCTGCTTCTCCCTTTGCCTGCTGCTCCCCCCTGCTTGTGGACTCTCTCTCTCTCTCTCTCTCTGTCTGACAAATAAATAAAATCTTTAAAAAAAATCTTTAAATATCTGTGCAACCAATTACCAATGTATATCCATCACTTACAATGGCTAATGTAATTACTAGTTTCCAGGCTATTGATTACTCATTCTTGTAATTTTTGCTTTCTATCCCTTCAGTTTTGGACTCCAATAGCTTTATATACTGCTTTAGAATCACTGGATTGAGGTGATTGATCTAATTTTTCAAGGGGGAGTTTCTTAATGATACATAATTGGACAGAGAGAACTTGGTCTTAAATCCAAGGGTATTTCTGGTAAATTTCTTCAACTTCCACCTAATGGTAAAAGTTAATGAAAAAGCAACTAAACAAAGGGTACATGGGATAGGCAAGGGGACAATGAAGTTGTAAGTTACAACTATAGCCTCAGGGCAAGTTACAAAAATATAGTGACAAACTGCCACTTTGTCATTTGCTTATTATGTGCATACTTACAAACACTGGTGAAAGTTTTCCTTTCTTCTTCATTTCTCCTGTTATTTTATATAAGGATTTTTGTTGGTAACCTTTAAATTGAATATTCAGGTAGTGACCTATATTCAGGTAGATTTATGTTCAAATGAAAATTGAATTAATAGCACTCCATAGAGGATACACTGGATATAGTTACTGGTGGACTTTGCATCTAAAATTTTTTAAAAAATGGTTAAAATTGCTTTATATAAATTAAGAATTGCACTTTATTAGGAGAAAGCATCCAGTTGTTACCACTATTCCGTGGAACTTAAATATGCTTAGAAAGAAGTATATTTAGAATGTATATTAGTAGATGTATATTTCGGACGTATATGTAGTAGAAGAAGGATGCTGAGTAAACCAAGGGGTGGATTGTGGTGACAATTTTTCTCTCAGCAGCAAAACTACCTTACTGTATTCTTTACTGTTCTGTTAGGACTGGAGAAGACAAACCTCCTGACTTCTGAATTTCTACTATATTCCACTAGTGGGAAGCATTAGAAGGAGATTTATTAGCACATAGGGCTGATAAGAAACCCCCATTTTGTTTGTAGTTGTTATTAGCACTACTTCATGAACAAAGATTATATCCATTCCCAATTGCTGGAAGAAAGCACCATATACACTGTACCTCCTAAAAGGTTCAAATACCAACCATCCTCTTGGGAGGATTGGGTTCCTCTCAGCTGTCTACACTTCAGTTGTGTTGTGGTCCCTTCTTTGAGCTCGTAGGTTCTAGGCCAAACTTATTATCCTTGGTTCTGTCAATCATAGGAGGGACAGCTACTTCCCAGAGTGACTAGTACCTGAATTTCCTCAGCATCTTGAAGGTTACTAATATTTGGCTAACTAGTTCTCTGCAATACCCAGCATGGTTTCTATTTTGTTTTATTATAATGCAACTGATGCAGATGGAAAAAGATGCCCCCCCCCACAAAAAATTACTTCAAATATAATATACAAAGGTATGTGCCTGTATATGATTCACTGTAAATACACAAAAATATGCCTTTTTTAAAGAATTATTTAAAGATTTATTTAAAGATCTTACTGTTAAAGATTTATTTATTTTTAAAGATTTATTTATTTAAAGATTTATTTAAAGAAAGAGAGAGAGAGAGAGAACATGCTCAGGGGGAGAGGCAAAAAGGGAGAGAGAAATCTTCAAGCAGACTCCCTGCTTAAGTGGGGGGAGGCTGTCACAGGGTAGGGACCCTGAAATTGTGAACTGAGCCAAAATCCAGAGCTTGCCCCTCAACTGACTGAGCCACCCAGGAGGACTCCAAATATGTATTTTTAAAATATTGTATCTGAATAGTGAAATTTTGGATGATTTTTATTATTTTATTTCCCAATATTTTCTAAGTCTTTTTTTACATAAGACATCCTTACCTCCACAGTCAGGATAAAATTTAAATGGTTGTAATGTCATATTAGATGTTAGGGAGCAAAGTATTCCCTGTTTCTGGGACCTGTACAGGAAAGATCATTATTTCGCAAAATATATTCTATGGATCACTGGTACTGGAATCATCTTGGATGCCAATTAAAAAAAAAAAAAAAAAAAGTCTTTAGTTTCTCTCCAGACCCAGTGTCTTTGGATTAGTGCTAAGAATCTGAATTTTAGCAGGGTCCCAGGTGATTCTTATACATATATTGTCTTTGAGATCTGCCTCCCAAGGGTTATTTCCTCCTAAGCAAACAGTTATCCTCACTAGACACATCTAACTGTGGACCTGACATCTCAGGGAAAAAAACAGTACAGCAGTACAGTAAGTGTATTACCTCCGTTTAAACCCTCTGTCACTCTATTGGATGTCCCTCGCCTCCTCCATAGAACCTACTCTGCGATACACATGTCACACGGACTGTTTCCTTAGGGAATGCGGTTCTTTAATTCCATCATGCATTTTAGTTCCGATGGTTGAATCATTTACATGCTAAGAGACAGTTTGTTTATTTTCTTTAATGATTGTGTTATTATAAATACAAAAATAAGGGGCACCTGGGTGGCTCAGTGGGTTAAAGCCTCTGCCTTCAGCTCAGGTCATGATCCCAGGGTCCTGGGATCGAGGCCCACATCGGGCTCTCTGCTCAGTGGGGAACCTGCTTCCCTTCCTCTCTCTCTGCCTGCCTCTCTACCTACTTGTGATCTGTGTCTGTCAAATAAATAATAAATAAATAAAAATACAAAATAAGTAAAATAGGACTGTAAAATGATTTGGGTTTTTTTTGAAAATGAAGTTGAATATTTGAAGAAAGCTACAAAAAGTTGAGTGGTTAAGAGTTTGCTACCAAGTCAGGAATGGGAAGAGCATCCAAAAAAAAGTAAAGAGAGGAATACTAAAATATAAAATGATATTGAAGTTTGCTTCATAATTCCCTTTGAATTCCCATTCTATGTTAAAAAACAAACTTGATATTGTAGAACATATATTATGACTGTTTGTGGAAAAAAAACACAATATGAAGTTCAAATAGTGGATTACAGTAAAAGTTCTGGGTTCTTATGTCAGAATGTTAGAGAACAAATGTATCTTCTTTAAGATTCACTTTTTCCAGTTAATTGACCAAATACATATAGGTTTCATAATATTTTCAAAATGGTTTCAGTATCGATCAAAATCCCTTGGGACAGCTTTAAGGGCTTTCTGTCTGACTTTGGATCCAGGATAAATCAAAAAATCTATGCCTGATCAGGCGTAGAATAGAGGTAGTATCATACTCTAAGAAATATTTTACTCTAGCTTAAAATATCAGAGGTAAATTGCATGATGATTGGGAGACAAGCAAGCAAGCACTGTAGGGCTTTTGATTTTTCTATCCTGTTTCAAGAGTGGAAATCTAGCATCCTAAAAATGCAAGTGTTCTAACAGATCAACTTTCAACTTAACACAAGTTAAGTCTTTGATTCCTTATGAAACAACAGTGTTTTAGCATTTTCATTGTCAGGCATTTCAATACCTCATAATGCACTTTACACATTTTTCAGAAAATTGGAAGATTTAACTTTAATTCCTAATCTTTTGAAAATTATATTCTGAGACCATTTAATATTTAAATGTTATATAAGTGTTTTCAGAATTAAAAATTAATAGAACACTGTTGATTTTGGTCAATTTGCTGGCACTGTTGTACAATTAACATTGGAATTTTAGATTAGAGAGACTCTCTAAGAAAGGGGCAGGGATTTTCTAATCAAGATACATAGGTCTAGGTAAAAAAAAAAAGTCAAAAAATAATTTGAAAGCATATTAAAAGAAATATAATAATTAGGAAATTCCTGCTAGTGTTATGTATATTTTAGAAACTTAGTGAATTACTTTTGATTTTTGTTTTTGAAATTGTTTTATACCACTCACCAAAATGGAACTCTGTAAAAAGTGTTTAAGCTGGAAAATATAATCACTGTGAAGAGTGGTGTAAGGATGCCTGGGGACATACGAGTAGGGGAAGAGGAGGAGACATGGAAAGCAAAGCTCTCTTTTAAAGAAGGTAAAAATAAATAAAGGTGGGCAAGAATAATGATTTTTTAAAGACAGAGAAACACTGATGAAAAAATATCAACTCTACAACAAATAATCAAAATCTGAATAAAAGCAGGTAAGAATGTAGTAAAAATGGAGCTTCAATTCAAATCTATTCACATATAAATTTTACTAAGACTGACTATATATAAAATAAATTGGATAATCAATAAAGGGTTTTCTTAAGAATATTTGAAACTCAACTGTAATAGCTGGTAAATTCTTTGTAATTGTGCTGAATATATGATTATTAGCCACACTGATGCTTATATTTTATTCCAAAATGTTCCTAATTTAAATTGAATATAACATCATTTCATCCAGTGTTATATCAACTGAAAATATCCATTTACTTTCTAGCTATGATAGGACAATGAAAATGCATGTAGGAGTACCCTGATGTCCTGAAAACTCATACAGTTGGTTGAGAATAACAAAAATAATAGATGAATTTACATTTTGGATGTTTTGAGTTGCTTTTGTGTTCAATGTATTTTGTTGTAGTCTGAGTATAAAATTGACAATTTCAGTGTAATATACATACTAATTTTCTGTTGACTAAATTATATTGAGCAAAGCATATCATTTCCAAATATGCTTCTGAACATCAGATACTGTAGTACTTTTTAGTGGTTCCTAGTTTTTGTGTATTTAATTGTATATAAACAAAGCAATTTCTGTATAAAACTTGAAAAAACAATTTCTCTATAATGTAGAAAAAGTAATATAATTTAATTATCAATAAATTTACCCCAAATTATACAATCAAATAAGTATTGTTCCTTTCAAAACTTAGTGAGGAATGTATGAAGAAAAGAGTTAGGGCTTATTGTTTGCAGTTATTACAATAATCTAGCCAGGGTTTCAAATACCATTCTGAGTTCTGGAATTATTTTTAAGGTTTAAAATATATTTTAAGTATAAGCAATAATGAAATACCTTTATGCTTTAACCATGGCTTTGGTTTTTAGAAACTGAATATCATTACTATCTAAACCTGAAAAAGCAATAGTTAATGAAGGTGGTAGTAATTTTACCAAAACAATGCATAATTGTAGGATTATGAGATGAGTATTAGTCACTAAACTTTAAATTTATCTGAAAAGACATAAAATTGTTTTGAGATACAATTGCATACAATAAGATACATTTGTTAAAAACAATTTGCTATTTTATTGATGAATCTTACCAGGTATTTAAATGTGTTAATTGCTGAATTGTTATTAATTTAAAGGGAGATTAGCTATTTAATATCTTAATTTTGGTTTCAAGATATTACAGCTGGATCTCACCATGGTGAATCAAGTTTTGAAATAAACATTTGATGAATGCAGACTAAAAATCCAATTCACTCTTCCTTTGCCAGCCCATCATCTCAGCACAGGGTGTTGCCTCAAGAAGAGAAGGCATAGGGGCGCCTGAGTGGCTCGGTGGGTTAAGCCGCTGCCTTCAGCTCAGGTCATGATCTCAGGGTCCTGGGATCGAGTTCCGCATCAGACTCTCTGCTCTCTCTGCTCAGCAGGGAACCTGCTTCTCTCTCTCTCTCTCTCTCTTTCTCTGCCTGCTTCTCTGTCTACTTGTGATCTCTCTCTGTCAAATAAATAAATAAATCTTTTTAAAAAAAAAGAAGAGAAGGCATCATTTTCCAGTTTGTTTTGTGTCACTGTCCAGGGTAGCTGTAGTTCTGTTGCCACCATAGGCAATCACTACTTTTTTTTTCTCCCCATACACTTTGTATTCTGTTATCCCTATTAGCAATTAAATAAGTAAAGCATACGCTAAATTAATATATATTAATTTAGAGTATTTATTATATTCAGAGTAATTAACATATAGAGTATTTATTATATTTATATATAGTTAACATATATGATTATTAGTTACTCTAAATATAGTAACTAATATATAAGCATATATATGCTTATATATTAGTTACTCTAAATATAATAAATATATATTATATATATGATAACAGGCTGACTAAGGGGTTTCTGTTTTTCAAGATTTCCTTTTCATATTGCTATATTTTATTCCATTATTGCTATTTTTTGATAGGGATCAGTTCCAAGTATGAGAGTAATATATGATAGTAACATAGATTTTATTAATTATTTGGGCATGGAAAGTATATGGAAACCAGTGCTTGCCAGGTGGGAGAGGGGCACTGTTTTTCATTCTTTCTTTTCCCATTTTGCCATATCTTCACAAATTAGTATTCAAATTAGAAGTTCAGAATATGTGAGATATTTTCTATTGTGACTAATAGCATGACTTCCGACAATGTGTGACTTTGGAACAATAGATACTCTAGAAATTTTTCTGTACTGCAAAGGGAGCCTAACAATGTCTTAAGGAACTTGGACTTCAAAACCCTTCATAACCTGTTGTTGAATCCTTCCTCTGCCTCCTTGGGTGAGCTGCTCTAGGACCTGTGTTTCCTCTTTTATGGAAAGAAAATACTTATTTCTAACCATGAAAGTTTTTGCTGTTGAATAGGAGAGCATCACTCACATTGAAGATTTTCAATCAATGTTAATTCATATCTCCCATAGGAGAGACTCAAAAGGATCATCTTAAGGAAAATTTGCTTTCACCCACTGTTTCTGGTAGTTCAAAAATATTAATTGGGCACCTACTACATTTCAGGCACTGTCCTGGGGACCACAGTTACCTCAGTGAATGACTAGATAAATCCTTACCTCTTGTGGCTTATATTTTAGAAGAGGAGACAGATAAATATTTGTTTTCCATAAACAATCCTACATCTATAGAGGAAAGTAAAAACATATAAGTGGCATATGGACTGACAGGGAGAAGGTGAACATTTAAATAAAGTGGATCAGAGACTTCCTGAGAAGAAAAGTTTTAAGGAAATACCTAAAGAATTACATCTGAAAGAGGTTGAAATAAGCCATGAAAACAACTAAGGAACCACTATTTCAAGCAGAGGGAACAACAAATATGAAGGCTCTAGAGGTAGCATATTGGCAAATTCGATGAACAGCAAGAAAGCCAGTATGACTGGGCCAGGGTGAGGAAAGGTGAGGGCGACAAGCAGTAGGGTCAAAATTGATGGAAAACATTGCAGACCTTCAAAGATCATTGTAAGGACTTTAGCTTTTACTCCACTAATGTGAAATTATCAAAGAGTTCAGAGAATAGGAGTAGAAGCTTGGCTCACTGCACAGAATATGAGAAAGACAGATCTGTGCCTTGCTATCTTGTAAAGTCCAGATTAGTAAAGAAAAAGTTGAAGAAACATTTGCAATAATGCAGGTGCCACTTTTCCTCCCTTTTGATGACTATCTTTTTCTACTATGTTTGCATGTGCTCTTTGTGATTGCTTCTCTGACCTCTCAACCATGAGCTTGTCATATATCCACTATTCATCAGGTCTTAAACTAATAGACTGAAAGTCCCCTCGCTGCCATGGTTCTTATAATCTCTGCAAGACACTCTAGGTGAGAGCTGAACTTGGAGCAGGCTGCAACTTCAGTTACATCCCTACATTTTGTTTTCCTCCTCAACTTCTCCAACAAACTCATACTGGCACAATAGGGTTGTAGGAACACATGTATAGGGTAAGCATGTGCATGGAAAACAGTCCCACTAATTCAGGCTACACAGGATCCCTTCTTATACCCAGATTGTGAGACTGGGCTGCTAGTTAGTCCCTGGCAAGTAAGGATGACAGAGCTAATGATAACCCATCTTTCCAGCCATAGTGGAATATACCAAGCACACCCTAGGAAACAGTACAGAGATAATGCACTGCTCTTTAGCACTTCAGAGTGCAAACCCATTATTCAGATTCAATTCCACTATTAGATCATCTGAATTTGTGATGTTCTAGTGGATTTTGTAGAGGCAGTGGTAGTTAATAGTGTAGGTTTTGAGTCCAGACAGCCTGGGTCTAAATACGTTTCATTTAAACATATCACTGTAGTATTAGGCAAATTATTTAAGCCTATGTCTTTGTTTCTTCATATGTAAAATGAATATGAGTATCTGCATCATATTTAATATGTATTTAATTAATTACTACATATTATATATTATATACAGAGTTTTGAATTGTCTACCAGACGGCATATGCTCAGTAGAGCTTAGCTCTTATATGGGTAAATAGTTAATTTTCTGAGACTCCATTTTCTTCTTGACAAAATAAAAATACTAATATCTACTTTGTTGTGAGTTTTATTTTTTTTAAAGATTTTATTTATTTATTTGACAGAGAGAGATCACAAGTAGGCAGAGAGGCAGGCAGAGAGAGAGAAGGAGGGAAGCAGGCTCCCTGCTGAGCAGAAAGCCTGATATGGGACTCGATCCCAGGACCCTGAGGTCATAACCAGAGCCGAAGGCAGAGGCTTAACCCACTGAGCCACCCAGGCGCCCCTGAGTTTTAAATTAAATACATTAATGTAGGTAAAATGTAAAATGTTGGTTAATTCAGGTAAAATTGCCTAGAACACATTTGATATAGGCGAAGACTCAGAGCTATGTCTCTCCCTCAGTGTCCTGAGGTTAAGTAATGTTTCCCTTGAATCCAGTTGCCATTTTACGGTGTAGATAAAGAGCAGCAGAGTGACAAATAACCATTATAGGGAATTTGAACTGACTTCCCAAAGGGTTCTGAAGTAATTAGGAAAAAAAATAAATATTTTTAAATTGAACATGAATAAGACATCTTTAAATTAGCATGTATAAATTCCTTCCATCTAATCTGTAGGACAGGTGTTTAAAAAGAATCGTAATAACAGATAGTAATAAGTCTAGAGTTTCGCTCCCCTTAATTGTAACATGCAAACTTTGACTTCCCTGTTAGAGTAATACTTAAAGTATTTATGGTAAATTTCTAAATGTAAACATTCCTTGTGCTTTTTATTTTTATTTTACACAATATAATAGTGATGTTCTTTACATCAATTCAATTCAATTCAACAGTGTAACTTGGTTTACATCTTTGGAAGTGTGAATTTCTATTAGCATGTTCCTTGAAAACATGAATAAAAAATATGTAACAGTTGTAGGCGAGCAGAATTTTGATTCTTTTTTATTCCTCCCTATCTTCATGGTGCCATATGAGTTTCATTTCCAATCGCAAGAATCTTACTAATATTAAGCCTACATGCTTAATGCTTAGCAAAATGTCTTTTCCCAGTCATCTTCATTTGTTGTTGTTTGGTTAAGTGCTTCAGGTCTGCTTGTACTTTAACACTCTGCAAGAGACATAGTAAATCCATATGTGATAACTTCCAGGCTGAAGCATGCAGACTGCATCAATGAAAGGCTGTTACGTCATCTGTAAATTAGGCAGCGATTGGCCTCAGCCATAACTCATTTAAGTATAGCTCTTTGTCATTCTCTTTGATACTAAAGGATGTTCATATGCTTATAATTGACAGAAAGGATTAATTTGTGCTGATTATAGTGCAATAAGCAAAGCAATGAATAGATTCTGATTTTTTTTTTAACTGGACTATTGGACTTTGCTTGGTCACAAATATAGGGAATTGCTGAGATTACAAAATTCCCTCTGAAAAAAGAGAATTATTTCTTTGAGCGCCACTAAATTTCCTAAAGTGTTCATTGAGGAAGAATTATATTTCATTTAAATAAGCCAGTCTTGGGGCACCTGGGTGGCTTAGTGGGTTAAAGCCTCTGCCTTCGGCTCGGGTCATGGTCCCAGAGTCCTAGGATCAAGCCCTGCATTGGGCTCTGTGCTCAGCGGGGAGCCTGCTTCCTCCTCTCTCTCTGCCTGCCTCTCTGCCTACTTGTGATCTCTGCCTGTCAGATAAATGAATAAAATCTTTAAAAATAAATAAATAAATAAATAAATAAGGCAGTCTTTCTAAATAAATAATAAATTCATTTGTTATATCAAACCCAACCCTGGAATTACAAAGATTGTGCTATTACTGAAAGGACCATATTTATTTTCTTTTGTTTTTATTATTATTTCCACCAAACTTCTACCTGAAATTTATATTAATGACCAAGTGTAGTTTCTAGGAGCTATTGTCTGTAAAGCTGAAAAGGTGTTTTGAAATGTATGTGAAAAAACAAACAAACAGGGGGCTTTCCTTTACTTCTAGCAAGCTTGAAGGAAAAGAAAGGTCAAGACTCAATAGAACAACTGCTGGAATTTGTGTTATTGAGGCTGTAGTTTGTACTGTGGGAAAGAATATAGTCCAGTGCAAAAAGCATTTGAATAGTCAGAGACAGGGAATTGAGGTATCCCCTCTGCTCTGCCATCCTTTAGCCATGTGAGAAGTTTACCAAACTCAGGTTCAGTTTTCTCTTTTGTAAGATGCCCTGCCTACCTTCAGAACATCCTCTGATTCTTTAATACCAAAAATCAAAGTAAAGTAAAAATATTAGAGGAGAGAAAATTGCCTCTATTCAATGATTAAAATATAGCACTTCCCATATAAGTATTTTATTTTTTTTCTATCCAGTGATAATCTTTTTTTCTTGCAAAAGCTTCCTGAAGATAGTGACTGATTGGGTGTAAATATTCTATTAGTTAAAAAAAATATTCTATTAGTTTAAGGAATTTCAGAAACATATAACAAACTAGGGCACAAATACATATGGGAACACAAAAATCCCAAAGTAAATTGTATATTTCACCTCCAAACCAGGAAAAGAGTTAGTTTTTGACTTCAAAATACCCTTCAAACCCACCTGACTAATGTAAAGTATATTTTGTAGCACAGTATCAAGACTATAACAAAATTTTTATTACAAATTGGTTGGAAGCTAGAAATATATTTACAAAAATGTACTTAAAATTCCTTACCATATCTCATTTGAGTAGACAAGGAATCACATAATGAACTGGACTACAGCAATTATTTGTGTTATCTTTACATTTGTATGTAAAGTTAAGACTACGTGTAAAATATTACTATGTCTAGAATATTCTTTAAAAATAATGTTCTTCATAAAAATTACCTCATTGTTCACCCTGAATTCAAATAAGTGGATTTATGATAGAGTATAATTACCCAATAAATAAAATTATTTCATAAAAACTTAAGAGAAAACTGCAACATAATAGAAAGTCAACTGAGTTAAAGCTTTTTATTTTGAGGAAAGAAAATTGTTTAGATTTACAGGACAAGAATATGGAATTTATTACTTTTAACCATCAACAGTAACAGCTATTTTCTTTTAATTAATACGTAGAAATTTTTCATGAGACAGTATAGGGTCTACTCTGAAGGAAATTTCATTGCATTTATTATCCTAAACATATTAAGAGGGAGGGGGAAAATAAATATATTTCATTAAAATATTTTGACAGTGAAAATGTTTTTAATCAGAAAATCCAGTTAATCGTAATGCTCAAATTCCTAAAGAACTCTAATAACAGGAAAAAAGTAATACATTGCAGGGAGTAGTTCTGGCTTTCATTATAGACATTTTGTCTCTCTTTTTCTCACGCTATCCCCAATATCCACAAAAGTTTCTACCACAAGATACCTATTTACTTAATGCTATTTGTGAACATTTAGCAGTATTGTTGTTATATCCAGGGCTCAATAAATATTTGTGGAGAGAAGCAGTAAATGAAAACTAGGATTTGGGGGCACCTGGGTTGATCAGTCAGTTAAGTGGCTGGCCTTAGGCTCAGGTTATGATCCCAACGTCCTGGGATCCAGTTCCACATCAGGCTCCCTGCTCAGTGGCTTCTCCCACTCTCCCTGCTTATGCGCGCTCTCTGTCTCTCTCTTTTTCCCAAATAAATAAAAATAAAATCTTAAAAAAAAAGAAAACTAGAATTTTATATTATTTATAAGTTTAGGTTCAGTTTTGTCTTATACTTACTAAAATAAAAACCTCTGAGGTATCCCAGATTTGATATTCTCTGGTTTTTGCATCTCTAGTTTTAAGGACTTGCTTTCCAAAATGTTTGTGATTTTAAGTATTTCCAGTTTTACTTTAAGAAGACACATCCTCCAGTAGTGCCATACAGATCTTGAAATGCTCTCACCTTCATATAGATTACAATCATCATTATTCTTTTTAATATCAGGAGTCTTTTGGTTCTTCTGCAGTTACTCAAGCAGAGAATCAAATAGTATGCAATATTGAGTTTGGGATCCATTTTATAAACATAAATTGGATTTGTGTATATATCCTAAATATATATATATGTATATATTCATAAAAATATATATATTCATAAAGATAAATCTATCTATCTATATTCCTAGTGCATTCAATGCTGTTTCACATCCTTTGCCCTAAAAGGAAAGACAATCTTATAAATCTAAAAGATAAATCAATGAACAGCAAATGCTATGTAAAACAGTCAACTAACAGACTGAGCAAATGTGTGCCTATTTAGTGCAGTCATTTTATGATAATAAATACTGGTCATTGATATACAAGGAATCATACTCTTTTAATGACTTAGCTGCAGGTAGAGTGCAAATTAGAAGCTTTTGAAAGATTCATTAACCATTTGACCTATTAAGTAACTTTTAGTTCACTAAAGAAACTACTATAAGTTGAGAAGGGTTTTGATTATATAAAGAGTGTGCTCTCTCTCTCTCTCTCTCTCTCTATATATATATATATATAATATATATATCTTGTGAGAAACATATCTACATCACTTATGTCTTCATTATTTGAACTAGAATGCTATTCTTGAAAGGTGCAACTTCAGCTGCATTAAGTCCACAAAAATCCTTGAATAGTTACTTATATAGATTCTTTAGGCTCTAATGGAGGCTCACAATAGTCAGAGCCTGAAACTGACTGAGAATACCTGATATCCTGAGAATTCCCTTCCCTTCCATTCTTATTCCTAAATCCCATGTCCTGTGATCTGTTTTGGTCGTCCTCAATCCTTCAAAGCAAAGAAATCCAATTGAGATAATAAAATCAGAAAGAGCTGGAATCTATTTCTTATTCTCTAGTCATTTGCCATGTGACTCTGTACAGCTACTAAATTTGTCTAAACTTAATTTCTTCATGAATAAAGACTGGTGCTTATTTCCTAGTATAGTTATGAATCTTTAACTCTATACAGCACATGGCATATAATAGACACTGAATAAATGTTGTGGACCTTTCCATCATACTACATTTCATACTCACTTCTTTTGTGATATTTACTGTACTGCACTGTATTATTATATAATTATGTAACTGTATTTTTTGTTATAATGTTGTTTGTAACTAAATATGTTCTCTTAACATCTTTGACTTCTCAATGTTTAGGAATAGCATAAATAGCTAGTATCTCTCTATATATATGTATCTCTTTCTCTCCTCTCTTTCTCTACACACACATACACACATACACACACACACACACACACAGGTGTGTTGTTATTGTTGAATGGATAAATGATAGCAATTGATTGGCAACTACAGAAATTAAAGCTTCTCATGGAGCAATTAAACCATTTAATTAAATAGTGTATTAGAAACATGCTTGGCATAATAATCAAAAAAAGGTTTAGCTATATTATTATTATAAAATGATCTCTGATAAATAAAGTTCTAAGGGAAGCTCAGTGTGGATTACATTTGTGGATTGAATAAGAAATTACAAGATGGTTAACATATAATCTGAGTCCTTAAGGAGAAGCAAAGATTTACCAGATCCTATTGCATGTACCTGGATAAAAACATCATATTTTTTTAAGCATATGTAATTCCAAGAGGCACATAGTAGGCATCTATCTGTGCAACTAATATTTAACACATTGAAAGTAATAAAATATAGATTGGATTAAGCTAGAAGACATCCTTCCATGGATGGTAAACATGCTTCCTAACTTAGAATAACATATTTTTTTTTTTTAGAAATACATATTTATTTATTTATTTATTTATTT